>NC_092719.1:218906583-219206583 GCF_047496885.1 Scyliorhinus torazame
GTTACAGATTGTGGTTGAATATGATTCTGCTCTTGTTGATGGTCCATAGCAACTCATGGATGCCTAGTTTGAGCTGCTAGATTGGTTCTCTTTTATTCATTTAGCATGATGGTAATGCTCCAAAACAAGATGGAGGATATACTCGATATGAAGCTAGAACATTGTCTGAATAAGGGCTGTGTGGTGATCATTGATCAGCATCGTCTTCGACAGATGTATTTGCAGCAGGTGTATTGGTGAGGGTGATGTTGAAGTAGGTTTTTCCCCGTGGTTCTCTCACACCTGCTGGTCCAATCTGGCAGATCTGTAATGGACCGATCGAGCCACTCTTCGTAAGGACATTGAAGTATTGAACTCAGAGTATATTCTGTACCGTATAGACTTGTACCATAGATTTCAGGAGCTTGTTATTTATTTTCTTAAAACATTTGTAATTGACTGTACAGTTGATGTTTTAACCAATTTCTCCTCTGTATCCTCTTATTTTTTTACAGGGCTTGGAGGTACTTGTGTAAATGTTGGCTGCATTCCAAAGAAGCTGATGCACCAGGCTGCTATCCTCGGCCAGGGCCTCTCAGATTCTCGTAAATTTGGCTGGGAATTTGGTGAGAAAGGTAAAACTTGAGCTGTTTTGACTATTTGGGGATTTGGAAGCTGGAGTCTCCACATAACAGACTAGGTGGGTAATCGACACAGTGGGAAGGTATCTTAAATAGTTGGGACTAATTTGTATGGTGGTAAAGTTGAATTAAATAAATGTATGACTGGGATAGCAGCAGACCGTCACCAACAGCTGCTGGATATGAAAATCCAACTGGTTCACTAATTGCATTCGGGGAAGGGAACCTGCTACCTCTACCTGTTCTACTGTGTATGACCCCAATCCCAAAGTTGATTGTTCACTCAGTAACCTCTGTGTAAGCAACCTGACTGTAAAAGTCCCCGTGAGATGTGTAATAAAGGTGACTGCTGTTGCTCTTTCTAGCTTTAGTCTATTTGCTCTGTTTAGGTCACCTTTGCTCATGAGTCGCCAGGTATCTTTATGATACCGCCACATGGTTCAAGTTTAGGTTATGATTAATAACACAGCACACCGCTTAGTAAGGATTAAAACAACGGTCATTTATTATATACAACAAGCAGTATTAATACCCTAATACTACTTTCTATATAATAAACCTATCACTACTGGCCAATACTTAACTTAGGAAGAGCCCACCAGGTCAGGGAAACGAATGGCTTGTCCAATCAAATCTGGCCCGCGGGATTCAAAAGGCTGCTACAGGTCGGTGGCTAGGTGTCTCTACCGGATAGCGATCGTTGGATTCACACTTACGGTGGCCGGTGGCTGGTCTTGCGAAGGTCTCGAGCAGGCGAAGATGAGAGAGAGAGAGATCTGAACTTGGACCTTTACTTTTATAGAGCCCAGGGGCTTCCCGCCTCCCGGGGCGGCCCTTGACCCAGAGCCCCAAGTGATTGGATTCTGTCCCCAGTCTCGGGGTCGATGTGTCCAATAGTGAGGCGATTCCTTGATCGGGGGGTGGTCGCTCACCTGTCTTTGTTTCGGCCTCTGCAGGCGCCGACAGGTCTGGCCCGGTATTCAATTGCTGATATGTTGCAATTGTACCCGGGGATAGCCGATTTAACTGTGGATGTCTGAGTTGATTAGGTGTAAACAGTCCTGAATGAAACTGCGGATACCTGGGTTGATGGGCTGTTGATAGCCCTGAGTATCGATCTGGGCTACGTTCCCAGAGCTGAAGCTGCAAACCTGTCTGCAGCTGCCTGCTCGTGTCTTTTTGGCTGCTTTTCCCAGCAGTCTTTCGGTTTAGCCATTTTTTTTTTTTTAATAATATTTTATTGAAAATTTCTGGTCAACCAACACAGTACATTGTGCATCCTTTACACAACATTGTAACAATACAGATAATAATGACCTTTTTTTATTTAAACAAGAACAAAAAAAAAAAAACAACAATAAATAAATATTAAATAACAAAAATAAAAACTAGCCCTAATTGGCAACTGCCTTGTCTCCGGCCACCCCCCCCCCCCCCCCCCCCCCCCCAAGTCCTGGGCCGCTGCTGCTGCCTTCTTTTTTCCCCCCATCTATCTTTCCGCAAGATATTCGACGAACGGTTGCCACCGCCTAGTAAACCCTTGAGCCGACCCCCTGAGGACGAACTTAATCCGCTCTAACTTTATGAACCCCGCCATATCATTTATCCAGGTCTCCACCCCCGGGGGCTTGGCTTCTTTCCACATTAGCAATATTCTGCGCCGGGCTACTAGGGACGCAAAGGCCAAAACATCGGCCTCTCTCGCCTCCTGCACTCCCGGCTCTTGTGCAACCCCAAATATAGCCAACCCCCAGCTTGGTTCGACCCGGACTCCTGCTACTTTCGAAAGTACCTTTCTCACCCCCATCCAAAACCCCTGTAGTGCCGGGCATGACCAAAACATATGGGTATGATTCGCTGGGCTTCTCGAGCACCTCGCACACCTATCCTCCACCCCAAAAAATTTACTGAGCCGTGTTCCAGTCATATGTGCCCTGTGTAATACCTTAAACTGAATCAGGCTTAGCCTGGCGCACGAGGACGACGAGTTTACCCTGTTTAGGGCATCTGCCCACAGCCCCTCCTCGATCTCCTCCCCTAGCTCTTCTTCCCATTTCCCTTTTAGTTCGTCCACCATAGTTTCCCCTTCGTCCCACATTTCCCTATATATATCCGACACCTTACCATCCCCCACCCATTTCTTTGAGATGACTCTGTCCTGCACCTCTTGTGTCGGGAGCTGCGGGAATTCCCTCACCTGTTGCCTCGCAAAAGCCCTCAATTGCATGTACCTGAATGCATTCCCTTGGGGCAACCCATATTTCTCGGTCAGCGCTCCCAGACTCGCGAACTTCCCATCCACAAATAGATCTTTCAATTGCGTTATACCTGCTCTTTGCCACATTCCATATCCCCCATCCATTCCCCCCGGGGCAAACCTATGGTTGTTTCTTATCGGGGACCCCCCCAATGCTCCGGTCTTTCCCCTATGTCGTCTCCACTGTCCCCAAATCTTCAGTGTAGTTACCACCACCGGACTCGTGGTATAGTTCCTTGGTGAGAACGGCAATGGGGCTGTTACCATAGCCTGCAGGCTGGTCCCCCTACAGGACGCCCTCTCTAATCTCTTCCACGCTGCTCCTTCCTCCTCTCCCATCCACTTACTCACCATTGAAATATTAGCGGCCCAATAATACTCACTTAGGCTCGGTAGTGCCAGCCCCCCCCTATCCCTACTACGCTGTAAGAATCCCTTCCTCACTCTCGGAGTCTTCCCGGCCCAAACAAAACCCATGATACTCTTTTCTATCCTTTTGAAAAAAGCCTTTGTGATCACCACCGGGAGGCACTGAAACACAAAGAGGAATCTCGGGAGGACCACCATCTTAACCGCCTGCACCCTCCCTGCCATTGACAATGCTACCATATCCCATCTCTTGAAATCTTCCTCCATCTGTTCCACCAACCGCGTCAAATTTAGCCTGTGCAATGTGCCCCAATTCTTAGCTATCTGGATCCCCAGGTAACGAAAGTCTCTTGTTACCTTCCTCAACGGTAGGTCTTCTATTTCTCTACTCTGCTCCCCTGGATGCACCACAAACAGCTCACTCTTCCCCATGTTCAATTTATACCCTGAAAAATCCCCAAACTCCCCAAGTATCCGCATTATTTCTGGCATCCCCTCCGCTGGATCCGCCACATATAGTAGCAGATCATCCGCATATAAAGATACCCGGTGTTCTTCTCCTCCCCTAAGTATTCCCCTCCATCTCTTGGAACCTCTCAGCGCTATCGCCAGGGGCTCAATCGCCAGTGCAAACAGTAATGGGGACAGAGGACATCCCTGCCTTGTCCCTCTATGGAGCCGAAAATATGCCGATCCCCGTCCATTCGTGACCACACTCGCCACTGGGGCCCTATACAACAGCTGCACCCATCTAACATACCCCTCTCCAAACCCAAATCTCCTCAACACCTCCCACAGATAATCCCATTCCACTCTATCAAATGCTTTCTCGGCATCCATCGCCACTACTATCTCCGTTTCACCCTCTGGTGGGGCCATCATCATTACCCCTAACAGCCTCCGTATATTCGTGTTCAGCTGTCTCCCCTTCACAAACCCAGTTTGGTCCTCATGAACCACCCCCGGGACACATTCCTCTATTCTCATTGCCATTACCTTGGCCAGGACCTTGGCATCCACATTGAGGAGGGAAATTGGTCTGTAGGACCCGCATTGTAGCGGATCCTTTTCCTTCTTTAAGAGAAGCGATATCATTGCTTCTGACATAGTCGGGGGCAGTTGTCCCCTTTCCTTTGCCTCGTTAAAGGTCCTCGTCAGTAGCGGGGCGAGCAAGTCCAAATATTTTCTGTAAAATTCAACTGGGAATCCGTCCGGTCCCGGGGCCTTTCCCGTCTGCATGTTCCTAATTCCTTTCACCACTTCTTCTACCGTGATCTGTGCTCCCAGTCCCACCCTTTCCTGCTCTTCCACCTTGGGAATTTCCAGCCGATCCAAAAAATCCATCATTCTCTCCCTCCCATCCGGGGGTTGAGCTTCATACAATTTTTTATAAAATGTCTTGAACACTTCATTCACTCTCTCCGCTCCCCGCTCCGTCTCTCCTTCCTCGTCCCTCACCCCCCCTATTTCCCTCGCTGCTCCCCTTTTCCTCAATTGGTGTGCCAGCAATCTGCTCGCCTTCTCTCCATATTCATACTGTACACCCTGCGCCTTCCTCCATTGTGCCTCTGCAGTGCCTGTAGTCAGCAAGTCAAATTCCACATGCAGCCTTTGCCTTTCCCTGTACAGTCCCTCCTCCGGTGCTTCCGCATATTGTCTGTCCACCCTCAAAAGTTCTTGCAGCAACCGCTCCCGTTCCTTACTCTCCTGCTTCCCTTTATGTGTCCTTATTGATATCAGCTCCCCCCTAACCACCGCCTTCAACGCCTCCCAGACCACTCCCACCTGAACCTCCCCATTGTCATTGAGTTCCAAGTACTTTTCAATGCATCCCCTCACCCTTAGGCACACCCCCTCATCCGCCATTAGTCCCATGTCCATTCTCCAGGGTGGGCGCCCTCTTGTTTCCTCCCCTATCTCCAAGTCTACCCAGTGTGGGGCATGATCCGAAATGGCTATAGCCGTATATTCCGTTCCCCTCACCCACGGGATCAATGCCCTACCCAACACAAAAAAGTCTATGCGTGAATAGACTTTATGGACATAGGAGAAAAACGAGAACTCCTTACTCCTAGGTCTACTGAATCTCCACGGGTCCACCCCTCCCATCTGCTCCATAAAATCCTTAAGCACCTTGGCTGCTGCCGGCCTCCTACCAGTCCTGGACTTCGACCTATCCAGCCTTGGTTCCAACACCGTGTTAAAGTTTCCCCCCATTATCAGCTTTCCCGTCTCTAGGTCTGGGATGCATCCTAGCATTCGCCTCATAAAATTGGCATCGTCCCAGTTCGGGGCATACACGTTTACCAAAACCACCATCTCTCCCTGTAATTTGCCACTCACCATCACGTATCTGCCCCCGTTATCCGCCACTATAGTCTTTGCCTCGAACATTACCCGCTTCCCCACTAATATAGCCACCCCCCTGTTTTTCGCATCCAGCCCCGAATGGAACACCTACCCCACCCATCCTTTGCGCAACCTAACCTGGTCTATCAGTTTCAGGTGCGTTTCCTGTAACATAACCACATCTGCTTTAAGTTTCTTAAGGTGTGCGAGTACTCGTGCCCTCTTTATCGGCCCGTTAAGCCCCCTCACGTTCCACGTGATCAGCCGAGTTGGGCGGCTTCCCACCCCCCCCCCCCCCCCCCCTTGCCGGTTAGCCATCATCTTTTTCCAGCTTCTCACCCAGTTCCCACGCAGCTGTATCTCTCCCAGACGGTGCCCCCCCGCCCATCCTTTCCCGTACCCACTCCCCCCTTTCCCCAGCAGCAGCAACCCAGTAATTCCCCCCCCCCCCCCCGGCTAGACCCCCCGCTAGCGTAATTACTCCCCCCATGTTGCTCCCAGAAGTCAGCAAACTCTGGCTGACCTCGGCTTCCCCCCGTGATCACGGCTCGCACCGTGCGACGCCCCCTCCTTCCTGCTTCTCTATTCCCGCCATAATTATCATAGCGCGGGAACCAAGCCCGCGCCTCTCCCTCGGCCCTGCCTCCCATGGCCAACGCCCCATCTCCTCTCCCTCCCCACCTCCCCCCATCACCACCTGTGGGAGAAAGAAAAGTTACCATACCGCAGGATTAAATCATAAAACCCCTCTTCGCCCCCCCCCCCCCCACTCGTCCCACCACTTTGTCCAAACGTTCATTTTCATAATCCAATCATTCCAATTTTTCTTCTACAATAAAAGTCCACGCTTCATCCGCCGTCTCAAAGTAGTGGTGCCTCCCTTGATATGTGACCCACAGTCTTGCCGGTTGCAGCATTCCAAATTTTATCATCTTTTTGTGAAGTACCGCTTTGGCCCGATTAAAGCTCGCCCTCCTTCTCACCACCTCCGCACTCCAATCTTGATAAACGCGGATCACCGCGTTCTCCCATTTACTACACCGAGATTTCTTCGCCCATCTAAGGACCATTTCTCTATCCTTAAAACGGAGAAATCTCACCACTATGGCTCTGGGAGTTTCTCCTGCTCTCGATCCTCGCACCATAACTCGGTATGCTCCCTCCACCTCCAACGGACCCGTCGGGGCCTCCGCTCCCATTAACGAGTGCAGCATCGTGCTCACATATGCCCCGACGTCCGCCCCCTCCACACCTTCAGGAAGGCCAAGAATCCTCAAGTTGTTCCTCCTTGCGTTGTTTTCCAGTGCCTCCAACCTCTCCACAGATCGTTTCTGGTGTGCCTCCTGTATCTCCGACTTCACCACCAGGCCCTGTATATCGTTCTCATTCTCTGCTGCTTTCGCCTTCACGACCCGAAGCTCCTGCTCCTGGGTCTTTTGTTCCTCTTTCAGCCCTTCAATCGCCTGTAATATCGGGGCCAACAACTCTTTCTTCATTTCCTTTTTTATCTCCTCCACGCAGCGTTTCAAGAACTCTTGTTGTTCAGGGCCCCATATGAAACTGCCACCTTCCGACGCCATCTTGGTTTCTGCTTGCCTTCCTTGCCGTTGTTCCAAAGGATCCGCTGCAATCCGGCCACTTTCCTCTCCTTTTTCCATCCGTGTCCAGGGGGAACACCCTTCTGGTTTACCGCACGGTGTTTTTAGCCGTTAAAATTGCCGTTGGGGCTCCTATCAAGAGCCCAAAAGTCCGTTCCACCGGGAGCTGCCGAAACGTGCGACTTAGCTGGTCATCGCCGCACCCGGAAGTCCCGGTTTAGCCATTTTAATGATGGCCGGGGCATTGAGTATAAGAATTGGCAAGTCATGTTGCAGCTGTATAGAATCTTAGTTAGGCCACACTTGGAGTATAGTGTTCAATTCTGGTTGCCACACTACCAGAAGGATGTGGAGGCTTTAGAGAGGGTGCAGAAGAGATTTACCAGAATGTTGCCTGGTATGGAGGGCATTAGCTATGAGGAGCGGTTGAATAAACTCGGTTTGTTCTCACTGGAACGAAGGAGGTTGAGGGGAGACCTGATAGAGGTCTACAAAATTATGAGGGGCATAGACAGAGTGGATAGTCAGAGGCTTTTCTCCAGGGTAGAGGGGTCAATTACTAGGGGGCATAGGTTTAAGGTAAGAGGGGCAAGGTTTAGAGTAGATGTACGAGGCAAGTTTTTTACGCAGAGGGTAGTGTGTGCCTGGAACTCGCTACCGGAGGAGGTGGTGGAAGCAGGGACGATAGTGACATTTAAGGGGCATCTTGACAAATACATGAATAGGATGGGAATAGAGGGATACGGACCCAGGAAGTGTAGAAGATTGTAGTTTAGTCGGGCAGCATGGTCGGCACGGGCTTGGAGGGCCGAAGGGCCTGTTCCTGTGCTGTACATTTCTTTCTTCTTTTGTTCTTTGTAAACTGGGTTTTGGCCAGATTAATCTGAACGCAGCCATTTTACATGGCTACACTGCTAGAATTGCCAACATCCAAGAACAATTTTAAAATAAGTAATTCTTCCCCATCTCCTTCCCAGTCATAGAGTCTTAGATGTATACAGCATGGAAAAAACAATCCTCCGCTCAGCCATTTCTGGTTTAAACTGGACTTCCCAAGAGAGCTTCCATTAGAGCTGCATGGAAACGTGGCATTCAGCCCAACCAGTTGGCATTTGCCCTCCTCAGGTTTACTCACCCTGGTCTTGTCTCCTTTTATTTTCATTTCCATCTTCTGCCTATTCATATTAACCTTGACTGCAATGTCTAAAAAAAAAGGTTAGATATTTTTGAATTTGAAGTAGTGCTGTTTGTAGGTAAGCACATGGAGGTTAGAATTTGCTGCTTTTGTCCTGTTCCTTATTTGTAGGAGCTTGATGAACTGTACTGCGAGCTTCTCCAACAATGGAAGCCTTTGTTGTCAGCAATGAAGCTGAAGATTCTACACAAGTCTGTTAAATTTACGTCGTCAAAGCTAAAGACAGGGTTCTTATTTTGTATGAATTACAGTTCACCACAATTGGGGCAAGATGAAAGAGGCCATCCAGAATTACATTGGCTCTCTGAACTGGGGCTACAGGGTGGCATTACGGGACAAGAAAGTAACTTACACCAACAGCTATGCAGAGTTTCTGGAGGCACACAAGATAAAGGTATGTAATGACAAGCTTTTGTTTGTAACATTATCCTTGGTTTTCTAGAATTACTGTTATCTGTCGTATTTCCTTTGCTTCCAAACAACACTAATTGTTTAAAAAAAAACTTTTCATTGTGGGAAACTATGAATATTTGGGGTTTTAGAAGCTGGATTCTCCACATAACAGACGAGACGGTAATTGACACTGGGAAGGTACTGAAAATAGTTGGGTCCCATTGTTTACAATTACGATCACCATGGGTGGGATTTACTGGTTGTTTACGCCGGCGAGAAATTCTAGTCCCAAGCTGGCAAATCCTGCGAGCGGGCTGCCTCCCCCGCCGAAAAACATGCGGTGGAGTGGGTGGAAAATCCCGCCCCATGTGTCTGATTAGCAGGACCGATACTTGATTCCAGTAAATTGCAAGATATGGGGCTGGATTTTTCAGCCGCGCCCGTCGCAAGATTGCCATATCGTCTGTTGACCTCCGATGGGAATTTCCGGTTGCCGGGCGGACATGGCTGAAAAATCCTGCCCATGGAATTTGTCCAGGTTTCGAGTTCCATTCATACACTTGACAATGATTGCACCCTGTTAATCAGAGTGCACATGGTGTGATTTTTCTTTTGTCATTCGTGTAATGATACATCTTATAGATGAGAATAAGTAGGACTGCTAAGCTTTGCTGTTTCTCCTAAGGGATCTCATTGTTTTGTAAAATGATTCTAGACAGATTTTGTTTTTAAGATGTTGGGGTTTGGGCCAGATGGATGAGTATGTTGCAAGATTTTACAGAAGTGAATAGAATATACGTCATAGAACATAGAACAGTGCAGCATAGTACAGGCCCTTCAGCCTACGATGTTGTGCCGACCATTTATCCTAATCTAAGATCAACCTAACCTACACCCCTTCAATTTACTGCTGTCCACGTGCCTGTCTAAGAGTCGCTTAAATGTCCCTAATGACTCTGACTCCACCATCTCTGCTGGCAGTGCATTCCACACACCCACCACTCTGTGTAAAGAATCTACCTCTGACATCTCCCCTATATCTTCCTCCAATCACCTTAAAATTATGTCCCCTCGTGACAGCCATTTCCACCCTTGCGAAAAGTCTCTGGCTATCCATGCCTCTCATCACCTTGTACACCTCTATTAAGTCACCTCTCTGCCTTCTTCGTTCTGGTGAGAAAAGCCCCAGCTCCCTCAACCTTTCTTCATAGGACATGCCCTCCAGTCCAGGCAGCATTCTGGTAAATCACCTCTATACCCTCTCCAAAGCATTCTCGTCCTTCCTATAATGAGGCGACCAGAACTGGACACACTATTCCAAGTGTGGTCTTACTAGAGTTTTAGA
Source organism: Scyliorhinus torazame (assembly GCF_047496885.1). NCBI lineage: Eukaryota > Metazoa > Chordata > Chondrichthyes > Carcharhiniformes > Scyliorhinidae > Scyliorhinus > Scyliorhinus torazame. The sequence goes on from NC_092719.1 coordinate 218,916,710, forward strand.
AAGCTGCAGCAAAACCTCGTGGCTCTTAACCTCAATCCCCCTGTTAATGAAAGCCAACACACCATACGCCTTCTTAACAACCCTATCAACCTGTGTGGCAACTTTGAGGGATCTATGTACGTGGACCCCAAGATCCCTCTGTTCCTCCACACTTCCAAGAATCCTGCCTTTAATCCTGTATTCAGCATTCGAATTCGACCTTCCAAAATGAATCACTTCACATTTATCAAGGTTGAACTCCATCTGCCACTTCTCAGCCCAGCTCTGCATCCTGTCAATGTCCTGTTGTAACCTGCAACAACCCTCAACACTATCTAGGTTGTTGCATTCTGCCTGAAAACCTTTCCACTTTTCTTGCTCTTGAATTATTTTAACGCTCATTTCCCCTGGTGCAATGCCTTGACTAATCAGAGACAACCCACTTGGTTTGTATCATTTTTTAAATACCCAATTCTTTTTTTTTCCAATTAAGGGTCAATTTAGCGTGGTCAATTTAGCGTGGTCAATCCACCTAACCTACACATCTTATTGGGTTATGAGGGTGACACCCACGCAGACAATGGGAGAATGTGCAAACTTCACACAGGCGAACTCCACATAGGCAGTGACCAGGGGCTGAGATCGAACCCGGGTCCTCGGCGTGGTGAGGCAGCAGTGCTGACCTCTGCGCCACCGTGCTGCACCCGGCTTGGTTTAAATCGAGTGAGAGCTTGGCAGTTAACTGTCATTTATCAATTAACTAGTATCTTCTCCATTGCAATACCTCTGCCACTTGCCAGTCAATCAGCACTCTTATAAACAGTTGTTCCCTTTGTATTTGCTATTCTTGTGAATTGTCCTGGCGAGTGCAAGATGAAAAGCTTTGAAGATTGCCACTTTTGGGCATGGCTTCACCATCACCCCCACAACCTTGGACATTGCCTTGGAGAAGGCTGTCCAGAACCCAGCAAGCTTGGGGCAATCCCAAAACATGTGGGTGTGGTTGGCCGGGCCCCTCTGGCACCGCTCACATTTGTCCTCCACCTCCGGGAAGAACCTGCTCATTCAGGTTCTGGTCAGGTACGCTCTGTGCACCAATCTGAGCTGCATTAGGCTTAGCCTTGCACAGGAGCAGGTGGAGCTCACCCTGCTCAGTGCTTTGCTCCAGAGTCCCCATCCTACCTCTGTCCCCAGTTTGTCCTCCCATTTTTGTCTGGTCCCGTCCAGTGGTGTTCGGGCTCTGTCCAGTAGCTGTCTGTATATTTTCCCACATAGCCCCCCCCTTCTCGCTGCTTGTGCCTATCAGGTCCTCTAGTAGTGTGCTTTCTGGGGCCCCGGGGTACCCTACTGTCTCTTTGCGGAGGAAGTGTTTTATTTGGAGGTGTCTCAATTCCTGTCCTCTTGCTAGTTTCCACTTCCTCGTCAGTTCGTCCAGTGTCGCCAGTCTGCGCCCTACGTAGAAGTCCCTGACCGTCAGTGTGCCCCTGTCCCGCATCCATCTTTTGAAGGTGGTATCTAGCATGGCTGGGGGGAATCTGTGATTGCCGCAGATGGGGGCCATAACGGACATTTTGGTTATCCCGAAGTGCTGTCTCAACTGGGTCCACATTCTCAATGTGGCCGCTACCACTGGGCTCGTTGTGTACCTTGTTGAGGATGGGAGTGCTGCTGTGGCCAGGGCCCGGAGGGTTGTTCCTTTACAGGATGCTCCTCCATTTGTACCCAATCTGTGTCGGGTTCTTGTCCCCATCCCCACACTTTTTCTGCTGTTGCTGCCAGTGGTAGTATTGTAGGTTTGGTTGAGCCAGGCCCCCTCTGACTATCCCTCTTTGCAGTGTCGGTTTGGGAGGAGAAATATATATTGAAGCCTTGGGTTCTGTGTTGCGAGCTCAAACCAGACCCCAACATGGCTAGGATACTGGTCCGAAGCCCCCATATTTTACTTTTAAGACAGAATGATTCGTTCCAGGAGTGATTGCATAAAGAAATAGGGATTGGTTATTTTAAAACCACTTTATTATGAATACAATATTAAACTTTAACTTCAAACCTGAAAAGAACAGCGCACCGTACACCTTAAAACTACCATTCAATTTCCCATTAAACAGCAAGAAAATACATAGACATCTTTCAATCCAGCTTAAACAAGCAAGGCTTAAAGTGATGCGTGCATGGCAAAACAGATTCTGGCTCTTTTCTTATTCTATCTGAATGTCTTCAAATGGCTGCTTCACGTGATTTGTTTCAGTTTTTCCCTTGTCTCCAGACAAGGCTGCTCTGCCTTTAAAATAGTATTACTTTGTAAACTATCTTACTTGGAATAGAATTGTGGACTCAGTCAGGCTGATGGGAACTCAGCTTCTCTTTCTCGCAAAGCCTCCCCAAACTCATTGCCTCTGCCTTTACTTGTGGTCTCAAGAAAAATGAGGATTGCCACATCAGAGATCAGACTTCACTTCCAAAAGTCTTTCTCCAAAACACTGTCTGTCTAACAGTTTTCTCCAAACTGCCCCTCTCCACAGCTTCTTACAAAAATGGCCTTGTCTCTCTGAGCTCCGCCCAGCACTGACCTCACCTTTTATCTCTGCAGACGGGCAGGCTGCAAATCGTTAACTATAGGAACTTGCCCCAGTCAAATTACAGTGATCCCAAGCTTTTAACACTTATATTGCCCACTACATTTATAATCCAATTTCCTAAAATCTTCCAGTCGTCTCATCTGTTTATCCACTAATTTCCTTAAACCTCCCATTCCTTGTTTCTTTCTCCCTAAGAAGTTACCGCATACTTTGTTCAATTACATCTGTTGCATGTCTACGCTTTCCACTAATCTTTGTCTTTCTGAACTCATAAACCTCCTCAAAAACGTCCTTTTCTGTCAGTCGCCACTTTCGAGAATTTGCTTCTTGAACTGAAGTCCAAATCATTTGCATGTACACAGGAGAAAAGAGGAGCCGGTATTGACTTATGGGGTGCTCCAGTTCTGTCCCTCCTTCAGACAGCGCAATAATTATTTACTCAGACTTTGTTTTCCATCTGTGCTGCTACATTTCCTTTTATGCCGGTGCCTGAAATTTTCTATCAAGTTGCCTTATCAAATGCCTTCTGAAATGCATATGCTCCATACCTGCATTCCCATTACTATCAGTCGTGACTTTTAATACAATGCTGGCAATTCTTAATTCATATGTTGCTAATTACTCACTTTTTCTATTGCTACCACTTTAATAGGTAGTGATGTCGAAGCACACTTTCCAGACATGGCAAAAGCTAGGACATATCAAGATCTTTGTTCTGGCATTATGTTTTACTGTATGAAGTTCCAGCGACAGCACCATAATGACTGATTATATAATCTTCATTGTCACAAGTAGGCTTACATTTTTTTTTTTTTTTTTAGTTTCAAATGTTTTATTATAGACTGGTTTCACGTTTTAGAAAAAGAATCCGAGGATTTTTCCTCCCGTATGTTTTCGCTTGGCCTCTTCATGGTCCATGATGCCAGCTGAGGTCGTTAGAACAAGATACCCAAACTGACGGGAAGGCAATAGACCATTTTGCCACCTTTCTAGCTCCTTTACTTGAACATCAAATCGGGGGCTAATGACACCGCACTTGTTCAGTCTGCCTGTGAGATTGACAACTATTTTCCCACCCCTGTGGTCATCAATCATTTCAAACTCTCCAATGTAGCCATGCTTCATCATTACAGTCAGGAATCTCACAATCACTTTGGAGCATGGCCGGATGAGAACCTGCCGTTTTCCACGTTTCTCTGCATTGTTGATGCTAGTCAGGGCATCGGCGAGAACATTCATGCGCACCATGATGCCGCTTCGGTCAATATGGCGGAAAGAGCACAAGTAGGCTTACATTAACACTGCAGTGAAGTTACTGTGAAAATCCCCTAGTCACCACATTCCGGCGCCTGTTCGGGTACACAGAGGGAGAATTCAGAATGTCCAATTCACCTAACAAGCGTGTCTTTCGGGACTTGTGGGAGGAAGCCCACGCAGATACTAGGGAGAACGTGCAGACTCTGCACAGACAGTGACCCAAGCTGGGAATCGAACCTGGGGCCTTGGCGCCGTGAAGCAGCAATGCTCACCACTGTGCTACCGTGCTGCCCGCTTAGGTGTAATAGATGAGTACAGTAACATACTGAACTAGTAAGTTAGAGGCCTGGACATGCAAGTTGAAGCCCACCAGTTTGGGATTTTAAATTTAGTTTGCTTTTTATTCCAGATTTATTTGACTAGTATCTGTAACAGTGACTGCAAAACTATAGGATTGACATAAAAACCCATTTAAGTTATTGAAATGCTTTGGGGAAAGAAATCCCTTCTTACCCGGTCTGACTTAAGTGACCGTTGAGTTGACTCTTAACTGCTCTTTGGAATGGCCTGGCAAGGCACATGGTTGTATCAAAGCAGCTGCAAGAAAATAATCTACACACGACAGCAGCTTATGGATGTGGCTCACCACCATCACCTTGAGGGCAATTAGGAATGGGAAACGAATGCTGGCTTTGCCTGCGAGACACGCATCCTATAAATTAATGTAAAAACACTGGGCCCATCTTCTCTCGTCACTTTTGGTTAGATGGTATGATGATTCAATAAGGAAGGGAAGTGAACTTGCAATGGCGATAAGTTTCAGGGTTTCACAGCATTCACTTCCTACCTATGATTTCCCTAATATTTTTTTCTTGTTAGCATTAGCTTTGACATGAGTACATATAAATTTTACTCATTGTTATTGGAGAAAGATGCGTCCATGGTTAGCTGGATTTTAGCAGCATGTTGGGGAGGGGGAATAGAGCAAAAACCCTCTTTTATTCAGCGGGCCTTGATTTGTTCATGATGTGCTAAATACCTAAATTTTTCTATACATTGCTCTAAATTTGAGCAATATTGTGAATGGAAAGCCGTGCTTTAAAAGGTTTTGTCTTTTTCTAACCCAAAGGCAACCAACAAGCGGGGTAAAGTGACCTTTCACTCAGCAGAAAAATTCATTATCGCAACAGGGGAAAGACCTCGTTATTTAAATATTCCGGGAGATAAAGAATATTGCATTACCAGGTATGTTTCCTTCCTCGCAGCTGAGAGCTTGCTTCTTTAGCATTCATAGTTTAATCTAGCTGTGAGGGCAGAGCAGATGACATTTTAAACTTGTCAATTCACTGCTTCAAGTGGTATGCCATTAGTGGACTTGACAACTTGGTGGGTAAAGGCACCAGCTGCTCTGCTATAAAGCCCCAGGTTTGATCTTGCATCTGTGCTGAGTGGTATGCCAAAGGAGTATGAAAGGAGACTGGCAGCTAACATAAAAGAGAATCCCAAGGTCTTCTATAAGCATATGAATAGTAAATGGGTGCTAAAAAGGAGTAGGGTCGATTAGAGACCAAAAAAGGATTTACATGTGGATGCAGAAGGCATAGTTGAGGTTTTAAAGGAATACTTTGCACCTGTCTTTACCAAGGGAGAACATGCTACCCAGGCCTTGGTGAAAGCGGAAATAATTCAGACACTAGAAGAGTTTACAATTGATAAGGAAGAGGAATTGGGTAGGTGCCAAGACTGGATGAGATGCATCCAAGACTACTGAAGGAACTGATAGTGGAAATTGCGGTGGCACTGGCCATAATTTTTCAGTCTCCTTAGACTTTGTGTAGTCCCAGCGGACTGGAGAATTGCAACGGTTACCCACTTGTTCAAAAAAGGATGGGCTGAATGGCTACCTCTTGCACCACTCTATGATTTCTGTGGCGGGATCTTGCTCCAAATTACTCTTCAAGTCACTTTTGCTGCATTTGGTTCCCATGTGTAGGCTACATCTAATTTATCTGGAATTCCCCTTTCCAATTCTCAGCTTGCCCCCCAGGGCCTGGGTTCTTGACCTTGACTTGTATAAAACTTGAGCAGTAAATGAAATGCTACTGACTCCTGTGGCATGGCATGCCTTAATACTATAAACCATTTTGAGGCACTACAACTGAACTCACAAAAGCCTTTTATCTCTAAAACCTCTCAAAAATATGTCAGGCTGCCTTTTGGTACAATTTTTATTTGTTGAAGGAGTTTACAATGAAAGTACATTTGCAAATACTCAACGGCTCCACCTTGGACTGATCTGTTCCCTGTAAGAACACTATTCACCACGCCCTATACTGCTTTTGCTCATGTATTTGCTTTTTTTGGCCCTTGTTCCACACTATTTGTTGATGTATTCTGTCGATTATTCTTTTGTCTACTGTGTACGTACTGTACGTTCCCTTGGCTGCGGAAAAATACTTTCACCATACTTCAGTACATGTGACAATAAAAAGTCAATACCTGTCAAATGCAGTATTGAAGCCAGTTTATTCTTTCCTTAACCCCATTGGTTCCTGCCTCTTACCTCTGTCTTCTTTCCTTACTGGGAGCTTTGTTTTTAGAAAAAACTTCTTCCCGTCTTTTCTCTTCTTTTTTCGACCTGTCCCCCTCGCTTCTCCCAGGCTTTTGCACCCTTTTGTGTTTTTGTTTTTTGTGCAGGCACACGGGGCCTTTGTCTTAAACTCTGTGGTGGTGTCACCAATTCCCAAAGAATCTGGGATCTCCTGTACATACGTCAGCCAGGAAAGGGCTGCACATGGGTGGGTTTGGCATTTTTTAATGCTGGTAATTCGAGCCATGCATGGCCTGGAAAGAGCCACGCCTGCGCAGTTCTGATTTATAAAAAAAAAAAAAAAAAATCGGTTAGGCCCATGCGCATGTGCCAGACTGCGCAAAACAAAAAATCCGAACCACGCTTGTGCAGCCCATTCCTAGCCAGGTTAATCGGGACTTTGACAAGCTGACCACTGAGTTGGAAATGAAGATTAGGTTTAGTTAGCATTAATGTTTAATCGTTTTTAATCTTATTTTAAAATAAGTTTTTCCGAACTTGTGAATCCTTCACGGCACACGAGTGTACTGCATCCGGATCACCGGTTAGGAACCTCTGTCCAATGGAATCATATGGAATATGCTCTGAATGCTTTTCTCCCCATGTGGTGTGATTTCAAGGTCTCGATTTAAATTTGTTTTATTCCGAGCAGCCTTGTTTAGCTATGAAGAACAAAGCACATATTGCTTGGGTTTCAAACCCTGGCTAGTCTTAAAATCGTAAGTCTAAGGGCAGCATGGTGGCGCAGTGGATAGCACTGCTGCCTCACGGCGCCGTGGTCCCAGGTTCGATCCTGGCTCTGGGTCACTGTCCATGTGGAGTTTGCACATCCTCCCCGTGTTTACATGGGTTTCGCCCCCACGACCCAAAGATGTGCAGACTAGGTGGATTGGCCATGCTAAATTGCCCATTAATTGGAAAAAATTAATTGGGTACTCTAAATTTATTTTTAAAAATCTTTAAGTTTTGATCTCAAGACCAGAATTGTAAAGCGCTTAAAGCAATTTTCAGCAAAATTGACTTATATAAAAAAAAGAAGAAACTTGGTTATCATAAAACTCAACTTAAAATGTTTCTCCTCGTGCCACCTTGTCTCTTGTAGGGGGCGCCAAGTGGCTTCTTGTCGGAGGGCAAGTGACTCTTAATATGGAGCCAAAATACATGAGCAGCATCTGTTGAGTTTTGTTTCCTCTCTTTCCCCCCCCCCCCCCCCAAATACGTGATGAACTGTGGGTGTGATCTTGGCCATTTTTTACCCATTTACTATTGTTCCTTTTTATGAAGCCTACATTGAAAACTTGCTAATGGGGGAGATAAATCAGTCCATTGAAATATGACTGTCACGGAGGAGAGGGAAAAGGATATATTGCTAAGTTAGTAAAACAATCAATTCTCAATGCTCATTTGCTCTTTTCACTTTTTTTCTGCAGTGATGATCTCTTCTCTCTGTCTTACTGCCCAAAGAAAACTCTGGTGGTGGGTGCTTCCTATGTGGCACTGGAATGTGCAGGGTTCCTTTGTAGCTTGGGATTGGACGTTACTGTGATGGTGCGCTCCATTTTTCTGCGTGGATTTGATCAAGAAATGGCAGGGAAAGTGGGAGCGTATATGGAATCTCATGGGGTGAAATTTCTGAAAAAATATGTGCCAACTAAGGTAATGAAGCATGTTCTTAGCTGCATAATGTTTAAACTTTTCAGTTTTTAACTGTACAGGTACAAGCGTTGAAACCAACGATGGGCAATACATTGTTTTTTTAATAATCTTTATTCCACAAATAGGCTTACATTAACACTGCAATGAAGCTACTGTGAAAAGCCCCTAGTCGCCACATTCCGGCACCTGTTCGGGTGCACTGAGGGAGAATTCAGAATGTCCAATTCGGAATTCTCTTTTGGGACTTGTGGGAGGAAACCGGAGCACCCGGAGGAAACCCACGCAGAAACGGGAGAACGTGCAGAGTCCGCACAGACAGTGACCCAAGCCGGGAATCCAACCTGGGACCCTTTAGCTGTGAAGCAACAGTGCTAACCACTGTGCTACCGTGCCACCCACTGTGCTACCGTACCGTTCAGTTCCAGAGCGCCAGTTGGTGAAGGACAGAACAAAAACAATCCCTAACCACTCTTACATTTAGAGTTACAAGTGTACCTGTTAGCCCCAGCAGCCCAGTTTTACTCTGCCTATTTTCTAAGGGGACTTGGGGAATCTCCAGTTATGCCCATCACCTGCATGCAATTTAACATACATTTAAAGTCTTATGAGCAGTCATTCTGTGTCGAGGGAAGGGGAGGAGCAGATGGGGCAGCAAAAATCTAATATGGCAAGTTCTTTTAATATTTTTCAGAAATGTTCAGCCTAATGCTTTTAGGCCATGCGTCCTGGAAATATTGGGAATGTGGGGGAAGAAGGCCTGAAGCACTGGGATTGTTCAGTGATGTGAAATTGTTGTCTGGAGGCTTGAGATTAGAGAGACAACTGAAGGGTATGAGGAAGGTCCAAAGAGAGATCCTCCGCCCCTGTTGTTATGGTTTTGAATGGGACCAGGGGGTTGCAAAATTGGGATCTGCTGGGATCTAATAATCATGGAGGATGGGCAGCAGAGCAAGATTTTAAAAACTGGTTGACACGGGGTAGCACGGTAGTATAGTGGTTAGCACAATTGCTTCACAGGGTCCCAGGTTCTATTCCCGGCTTGGATCACTGTCTGTGCGGAGTCTGCACGTTCTCCCCGTGTGTGCGTGGGTTTCTTCAGGGTGCTCCTGTTTCCTCCCATAGTCCAAATATGTGCAGGTTAGGTGGATTGGCCATGCTAAATTGCCCTTAGTGGTGGATCGGGTTACTGGGTTATGGGGATAGGGTGGAGATGTGGGCTTGGGTAGGGTGCTCTTTCCAAGAGCCGGTGCAGACTCAGTGGGCCGAATGGCCTCCTGCACTGTAAATTCTATGATGTGGTGTATGAAGATGGGGCATGAGCTACCACTGACAACCTATCTTGTCCAACCATGTGTCTACCCATCAGCCTTCGTACCTGAGCATGTAGCCCTATTGGATCATTAATTATCTTTTGTTCCCCCCCCCCCACCCCCCACTGTCATTCCCCATTGTCAATCAGTTCCTGTATTTACTGCTAAAAACTAATTGGCAGGAATTAATAGACAAGAGTGGGGCTTTGTATCACAGAGTCCCTACATGCACAAAGAGGCCAGTTGGCCCGTTGAGTTTACACCGACTCTGCGAGGTCCTGCCTAGGCCCAATCCCCCCGCCCTCTCCCTGTATCCCACCTAACCTTTGGGCACTTCAGGAAAATTTAGAATGGCCAATCCACCTAACCTGCAGATCTGTGGACTGCGGGAAGAAACCGGAGCAACTGGAGGAAACCCATGCAGACGGGGAAGTGTATAAACTCCACACACAGTCACCCTAGGTTGGAATTGAGTCCGGGTTCCTGGAACTGTGAGGCAGCAGTGCTAACCACTGTGTCGCCCTGCCACCCGGAAAGAACCTCTTGTAAATTCTTGATTTCCGTTGCAGTTTCTATCCTTTTTTTGCTTTTAACTTTTGTATCTAGACAATTACTGAAACACCCCTGGTTCAAGGTGCTACATGGTCTGGTCCAAGGTGACGTCCAAGGCATTGCGCTCTTTGGGTTAGTCCAGTGATGTCATATTTTGATGGACTTGGTTGGCAGCCATGTGGCTACTTCCATTTCCCGGGTCTTGTCTGGCTTTCGATTTTGATTGGCAGAGAGTTCCAGAAGATTCTGGAAAAAGGCAGACCCCATTTTGAGTTAAGCTCTGTTTGACTTGGGAGAGTGGGTGCACAGGTTTGGACTCCCTCTCTTCTTATGCCTGGTGGTTAAAGCAGTCTCTCTAACATGACCGTCTAGTGAGCGAGATAGTGGAGGTGGACAGGGAATATGCGAGGATGCCCACCGTGGAGGGATTGGCGAGGAGGAAAAAGTTGCAGGAGCAATTTGACAGGCTGACAACGGGGAGGGCAGTAGGGCAACTACGTAGGGCAAGAGGGGTGCAATACGAGTATGGGGAGAAGGCGAGCCGCATGCTGGCGCACCAGCTGCGGAGGCAGGCTGCGTCCAGGGAAATATTGAAGATCCGGACTGGGGCTGGGGATGTGGTGTCAGAGCCGGGGAAGATAAATGAGGCATTTAGAGAGTATTACCAGGGAATTTATGAGGCAGACCCAGGAGGAGAGGAGGGGGACATGGGGTGGTTTCTGGACGAGCTGGAATTTCCCCAGGTGGAGGAAGCAAAGAGGCAGGTGTTGGAGGAGCCCCTGGGGCTGAGGGAGGTGCTGGACAGTATCAGGGGTATGAAGTTGGGGAAGGCCCCTGGGCCGGATGGGTACCCGGCAGAATTTTATAAGGAATTTGCGGCGGACCTGGCACCACACCTGTTGTGGGTGTTTAATGAAGCGCTGGAGAAGGGGGAATTGCCGGAGATGATGAAGCAGGCAGTAATCACACTAATCCCCAAAAAAGGGAAGGATCCGTGGAATGTGGGGCGTATAGACCCATATCATTATTTAAAAAAATATATATATATTTTTATTCTCCTTTTTCACATTTTCTCCCGCATTTCCACCCATCAACAATAAAAAATAATCAGCAAGATATGTCAATCCCCATAATAACAACGATCCCATCCGCCCACCAACCCCCAAACATCAGCCCGCATGTTTACATAAACAAATGACAAAAAGGAATCGGGGATTACCCAGAGTCACCCTTAATCTAAACAGTCCCCCTCCCCCAATTAATGTTCGATGTTACCCAGTTCTTGAAAGTGCATAATAAATAGTGCCCATGACTTGTAGAACCCCTCCAAGCTTCCCCTCAGTTCGAACTTAACCTTCTCAAGGGTCAAGTATTCCAACAAGTCCCCCCGCCATGCCAGGGCACTGGGTGGCGAGGCTGCTCTCCATCCCTGCAGGATCCGCCTTCGGGCGATCAACGAGTCGAAGGCTATGATATTTGCCTCCGCACCCGTTTCCAACCCTGGCTGGTCTGACACCTTGAATATGGCCTCCTGGGGACCCGGGTCCAGTTTCACACGCACCACCTTAGAAATTACCCTAAACACCTCCTTCCAATACTCCCCTAGCTTTGGACAGGACCAAAACATATGAACGTGATTAGCTTCAAAAAATCGGCTCATCCTTGCCCTCGTGAGGTGCGCTCTATATACCACCTTCAGCTGTATCAGCCCCAACCTCACACATGAGGTTGAGGGATTCACTCTCCGGAGCACCTCACACCAGACCCCCTCCTCTATAACCTCTCCCAGCTCTTCCTCCCACTTTGCTTTGATCCCTTCCAGTGGTGCCTTATCCTCTTCCAAAATAGCTCCGTACACCGCTGGCACTGTCCCCTTCTCCTGTCCTCTTGTCGTCAACACCTCCTCCAGCAATGTGGAGGCCGGTTCCTCTGGGAAGCTCTGTATCTCCTTCCTGGCAAAATCCCGAACCTGCATGTACCTAAACACTTCTCCCTGCTCTAGCCCATACTTCGCTTCCAGCTCCCTCAATCCTGCAAACCGACACCGCAGAAACAAATCCTTTAGCGTCTTAATCCCCTTCTCTTCCCAGTTCCGAAAACTTCCACCCCACCTCCCTGGCTCAAATCTGTGGTTCCCCCGAATCGGCATTTCCCTTGACCCTAAACCCAACCCAAAGTGTTGACGAAACTGCCTCCAGATTTTCAATGAAGCTATTATTACCGGACTCCCTGAATATTTCCCCGGAGCTATCTGGAGCGGCGCTGTTGCAAGTGCCTTCAGCCCCGACCCCCTGCACAAACTCTCCTGCATTCTGACCTACTGAGAATCAACCCCTCTGACCCAGCTCCGCACCACCTCCACATTCGCCGCCCAGTAGTAGTACAACAGGTTTGGGAGACTCAAACCCCCTGCCTGCCTTCCCCTCTGCAGCAGCACCTTTCTCACTCTGGCCACCTTCCCTCCCCATATGAATGAGGTAATCCTTCTCTCAATCTCCCTGAAAAAAGACTTTGGCAGGAAAATCGGTAGGCATTGAAAAATAAACAGGAATCGCGGCACACATTCATTTTAACCGCCTGTACCCGAACCGCCAGTGACAGAGGAAGGCCGTCCCACCTTGCCAGATCGGCTTTCACTCTCCTCACCAAACTAGTGATGTTGTACCTGATGGGACCAGCGAGCGTGGCCGTGATCTGTCCGACCTCGGCTCCTGCACCAAGTTCCAGTCCCCCACCACAATCAGCTCATGCACGGCCAAGTCGGGAATAGCCCCAAACACCTTCCTCGCGAATCCCACATCGTCCCAATTGGGACCGTATATACTTAACAGCGCCACTAATCGCCCCTCTAGCGCCCTTGCCACAATCACATATCTACCCCCCTGATCTGCCACCACCTTCTCCATCTGGAAGCGTACCCTTTTGCTGATCAACACCGCTACCCCTCGAGCCCTTTCATCAAATCCGGAGTGAAACACTTGGCTAACCAAGCCCTTTTTACATCTCACCTGGTCCTTCACCCTCAAGTGAGTCTCCTGCAGCAATGCTACATCGGCTTTCAAACTTTTAAGATGTGCAAGTACCCTTGACCTCTTGACCGGACCTCCTAACCCTCTCACGTTCTACAGGACTATCCTTGCTGGGGGTCTCTCACCCGCCCACCTTTCTTATCCACCATCGCAATACCAGCGGGCCCTGCCCCATAAGCCTGACCCGCCCCTGTCCATTGTTAACATCGAACCCCCCCCTACAAAAACATCCCCCAACGTCCATCCCTCCACCCTCGCTCGCCTCGTAGGCCCATTGAAGCCTGCTATCCAGGCTCCAACGTCCGCAGCCCTCCTCTCACCTCACCCCCGTTCACTAACTGACTTTAGTTAGCTAGCACGAATGGCTCCCACTGCCAAGACCTCTCGCCCCCTTCCACCCAGTCCTAGAGAAAGGAACTCCAAAACAAACCCAATAATCCAACCCCTACAATTCACTAACAACATTTAACCATCGCAACACAGAACACCATTAACTTGAACTCTGTAACAATGCAAAGAGAAGTAAATTTCAATACAAATCAGTAAAAAGAAAGTTGTAACATTTGTACATTTTCCAGCCGCTCAAACACAGTCCACAGTCTCTCTTCCAGTTCTGTTCTTCACGTCTGTCCCAAGCCTTCTGCCCTCACGAAAGCCTCAGCCGCCTCCGCTGTCTCAAAATAAAAGTCTTTGGCGTTATATGTTACTCAACTTCGCCGGGTACACCACACCAAATCGCACCCCCTTCTTGTACAAAGCCGCCTTCACTCGCCTAAACGCCGCTCGTCTTTTTGCCAACTCCACCGTCAGGTCCTGGTAGATCCGAACCGCAGTACCATCGCACAGCACCTCACGCTCCTGCTTCGCCCAGCTTAATACCTTCTTCATGCAAAACTTATGGAAGCAGATAATTACTGCCCTTGGCGGCTCGTTCACTTTGGGCTTTGGCCTTAATGACCGATGAGCACGGTCTAGCTCATACAGGGTGGGGGTCTCACCCTCCCCCATCAGCTCCGCCAACTTCTTAGCGAAGTATTGCGTTGGCCTTGGGCCCTCTGTCCCTTCAGGCAAGCCCACAATTCTCAAATTGTGCTGCCTTGAGCGGTTTTCCAAGTCTTCCAGCTTTGCTCGGAGTCCTCTGTTAACCTCCACCACCCTCCGCAGCTCGTCCCCCATCGAGGTGACCTGGTCGCTGTGTCGTGTCACGGCCTCCTCCACCTTCATCTTCTCGCCCTGCTCTCTCACCTCGGCCGATGCCTTTGCCACCTCCACCCTCATCGGGCCGATTGCCTCCTCCACCAATGACCTCAACACGACCGCCGTCTCTTTCCTCAAGGCCTCCATGTGCCTCTCAAACTGTTTTTCCAGCTCCACCGCCATCACCTCGGTCATCTTCTCCACCGTAAGTAGTGCGGCCCCGCCTTGCAGTTCGGCTTCCGCCATCCTGTCAACACTTTTGCTCGTCTTCTCCTTCGGCGGCGAACCTGCGTTTCCTCATTTCTTCGGCGCTGCTCTTTGCGTACTTTAGCGGCTTTTCTCCTCTCTTCCCCCTTCCCCCTCCTGTCCTTCATCAATCTGACATTCTTGGGGGAGAGAGAGAAAAAAAACTTTCACCAAACTTCCTTGACCCTTCTTTCTTTCTCCTCTGCATTCACCCAGAGCTCCCCTGGGACCAGGCTTCAACCTTCTTTCTTCTTCCAAGGTGGGAGCCATCCGACGTGGAGCACCCTCCCTACATAGTGCCCTGGCCTTGGGCCTGCCGCCTCAGCATCCTCGTAGCTCCTCCCCAGCTGCTCTAACCTGCCGTGCCGGGCCCAGCCCCCGACACCCGCGCGGGGTTCTTCGCCGGTTTTTAAACTGGCCCCGCTGGCTGCTCGTGACGGCCCCCAAGGCCGACGATAGTCGGGGAGTGCGTGAGGACTCTGGGATTTCCCCGAAATCGCCACGAATCGCGGCCAGCGGCGGGAGCTCTTGTTGTTGCGGCCGCCCTGCTCGCCCATGCCACCGGAAGTCACCCATATCATTATTGAACACGGATGTGAAAGTATTGGCTAAGTTGTTGGCGGGGAGAATGGAGGATTGTGTCCCAGGGCTGGTTGCAGAAGATCAAACAGGCTTTGTGAAGGGCAGGCAGCTCGTGAGTAATATAAGACGGCTGTTGAATGTGGTTATGAATCCGTCGAGAACTCTGGTACCGGAGGTGGTAGTGTCCATGGACTCTGAGAAAGCATTTGATCGGGTGGAGTAGCGGTACTTGTTGGAAGGTTTGGGTTTGGGCCGAGATTTGTTGTATGTGGCGCCAAGAGCGAGGGTGAGGACGAATGATATGAGCTCATGAGAGCTTTGTGAGAGGCAGCACGGTTTAGTGAGAGGCAGCACGGTTTTGTGAAGGGGAGGTCGTGTCTCACTAACTTGATAGAGTTTTTCGAGGAGGTCACTAAGATGATTGATGCAGGTAGGGCAGTGGATGTTGTCTGTATGGACTTCAGTAAGGCCTTTGACAAGGTCCCTCATGGTAGACTAGTACAAAAGGTGAAGTCACACGGGATCAGGGGTGAGCTGGCAAGGTGGATACAGAACTGGCTAGGCCATAGAAGGCAGAGAGTAGCAATGGAAGGATGTTTTTCTCATTGGAGGGCTGTGACCAGTGGTGTTCCACAGGGATCAGTGCTGGGACCTTTGCTCTTTGTAGTATATATAAATGATTTGGAGGAAAATGTAACTGGTCTGATTAGTAAGTTTGCAGACGACACAAAGGTTGGTGGAATTGCGGATAGCGATGAGGACTGTCAGAGGATACAGCAGGATTTAGATTGTTTGGAGACTTGGGCGGAGAGATGGCAGATGGAGTTTAATCCGGACAAATGTGAGGTAATGCATTTTGGAAGGTCTAATGCAGGTAGGGAATATACAGTGAATGGTAGAACCCTCAAGAGTATTGAAAGTCAAAGAAATTTGGAGTACAGGTCCACAGGTCATTTGAAAGGGGCAACACAGGTGGAGAAGGTAGAAGGCATATGGCATGCTTGCCTTCATTGGCCGGGGCATTGAGTATAAGAATTGGCAAGTCATGTTGCAGCTGTATAGAACCTTAGTTAGGCCACACTTGGAGTATAGTGTTCAATTCTGGTCGCCACACTACCAGAAGGATGTGGAGGCTTTAAAGAGGGTGCAGAAGAGATTTACCAGAATGTTGCCTGGTATGGAGGGCATTAGCTATGAGGTGCGGTTGAATAAACTCGGTTTGTTCTCACTGGAACGAAGGCGGTTGAGGGGAGACCTGATAGAGGTATACAAAATTATGAGGGGCATAGACAGAGTGGATAGTCAGAGGCTTTTCCCCAGGGTAGAGGGGTCAATTACTAGGGGGCATAGGTTTAAGGTGAGAGGGGCAAGGTTTAGAGTAGATGTACGAAGCAAGTTTTTTACGCAGAGGGTAGTGGGTGCCTGGAACTCGCTACCGGAGGAGGTGGTGGAAGCAGGGACGATAGTGACATTTAAGGGGCATCTTGACAAATACATGAATAGGATGGGAATAGAGGGATACGGACCTAGGAAGTGTAGAAGATTGTAGTTTAGTCGGGCAGCATGGTCGGCACGGGCTTGGAGGGCCGAAGGGCCTGATCCTGTGCTGTACATTTCTTTGTTTTGTTCTTTGTTCGTGAAGCTTTGACTTACATGGGTACGAGGCAGGAGTGCCCGCTGTCGTCGCTGCTGTTTGCGCTGGCCATAGAGCCATTGGCGATGGCTCTCAGGCGGTTCGCAGAGTATCAGGGGATAATGAGGGGACCGAGGGAGCATCGGGTGTCGCTCTATGCCGATGACCTCTTGATGTATGTTTTGGATCCGTTGGAGAGTATGGGAATGATTATGGGCCTGTTGGGGAGGTTTGGAGGGTTCTCGGGATACAAGCTGAATATAGGGAAAAGCGAGGTATTCCCGGTGAATGAGTTGGCACAGCGGACTAATTTAGGGGGGCTGCCATTTACGGTAGCGAGGGATAGGTTTAGGTACTTGGGGATTCAGGTAGCGAGGGAATGGACGGGGCTCCATAAGTGGAACTTAACAAAGCTGGTGGAGGAGGCCAGGGAGGATCTTAAGAGGTGGGATACACTGCACTTAACGTTGGCGGGGAGGGTCCAAGTGGTGAAAATGAATATTCTGCCGAGGTTCTTGTTTATCTTTCAGGCTCTCCCGATCTTTATACCAAAGGCCTTTTTTCGGAAAGTGGACACAATCATCTCTGACTTTGTATGGGCGGGTAAGGAGCTGAGGGTGGGGAGGAGCAGGCAAAGGCAGCAGGGGAGGTTGGCGTTGCCAAACATGCTTCATTATTATTGAAATGAAAATGAAAATCGCTTATTGTCACAAGTAGGCTCCTACATCAGACTCCTATTTATTGACTACAGCTCCGCCTTCAACGCCATAATCCCAGCCAAGCTCATATCAAAGCTCCAAAACCTAGGACTTGGCTCTCCACTCTGCAACTGGATCCTCTATTTTCTGACCAACAGGCCACAATCAGTAAGAATGAACAACACCACCTCCTCCACAATAGTCCTCAAAACCAGGGCCCTGCAAGGCTGCGTACTTAGCCCCCTACTCTACTCCCTGTACACACATAACTGCATGGCAAAACTTGGTTCCAACTCCATCTATAAGTTTGCTGGCGATACGACCATAGTGGGCTGGATCTCGAATAACGACGAGTCAGAATATAGGAGGGAGTTAGAGAACCTAGTGGAGTGGTGTAGCGACAATAACCTCTCCCTCAATGCCAGCAAAACTAAAGAGCTGGTCATTGACTTCAGGAAGCAAAGTACTGTATACACCCCTGTCAGCATCAACGGGGCCGAGGAGGAGATGGTTGGCAGTTTCAAATTTCTAGGGGTGCACATTTCCAAAATCTGTCCTGGTCCACCCACGTTGACGCTGCCACTAAGAAAGCACAACAGCGCCTATAC
Source organism: Scyliorhinus torazame (assembly GCF_047496885.1). Taxonomy (NCBI): domain Eukaryota; kingdom Metazoa; phylum Chordata; class Chondrichthyes; order Carcharhiniformes; family Scyliorhinidae; genus Scyliorhinus; species Scyliorhinus torazame. Next base: position 218,934,626 of record NC_092719.1, read on the forward strand.
TTCCTCAGGAAACTAAGGAAATTCGGCATGTCCACATTAACCCTTACCAACTTTTACAGATGCACCATAGAAAGTATCCTATCGGGCTGCATCACAGCCTGGTATGGCAACTGCTCGGCCCAGGACCGCAAGAAACTTCAGAGAGTCGTGAACACCGCCCCGTCCATCACACGGACCTGCCTCCCAGCCATTGACTCCATCTGCACCTCCCGCCGCCTGGGGAAATGGGGCAGCATAATCAAAGACCCCTCCCACCCGGCTTACTCACTCTTCCAACTTCTTCCATCGGGCAGGAGATGCAGAAGTCAGAACACGAACGAACAGACTCAAAAACAACTTCTTCCCCACTGTCACCAGACTCCTAAATGACTACACCCTGTATGCTTCATCTGATGCCAGTACTTATGTAGTTATAGTGTATATCTTGAGTTGCCCTATTATGTATTTTCTTTTATTCCCTTTTCTTCCCATGTACTTCAGGATCTGTTGAGCTGCTTGCAGAAAAATACTTTTCACTGTACCTCTGTACACGTGACAATAAACAAATCGTATCCAATCCAAATGATGTTACTGTGAAAAGCCCCTAGTCACCACATTCCGGTGCCTGTTCGGGGAGGCTGGTATTGGGTGGCGAATGTGGACAAGGTGCGGCGGTGGTGGGAAGGAGGAGGAATCTTGTAAGGGGCCTAGTTTGAGGACTATGGTGACGGCAGCATTGCCAATGGCTCCAATAGGTATTCAGGGAGCCCAGTGGTGCCGTCAACGGTGAAGATATGGAATCAGCAGAGGAGGCATTTTAGGATGGAAGGGATGTCTGTGTGAACGCCTCTGTGCGAGAATCATGGGTTTGAGCTGGGGGGGACGAGGATCGTGTATACAGGAGGTGGAGGGAAGTGAGGCTGGTCAAGGTGAGAGATTTGTATTTGGAGGAAGGGTTCGCCAGTCTGGAGGAGCTAAGGGAGAGGGTAGAGCTGCCGAGGGGTAGTGAGTTCAGGTATCTACAGGTTAGGGACTTTGCACGAAAGGTCTGGAAGTGGTTCCCTAGATTGCTCGGGTACACCCTGCTGGAGCGACTGCTGCTTCCGGATGTGGAAGAGGAGGGAAGAATTGGGGATATATACAAGTGGCTGGTGTTGCTAACTTTGCCTTAGTTTAATTGCTCTGTTTTATCACCTTTGCTCTCGAGTCGCCAGGTATCTTTATGATACCGCCACGTGGTTCAAGTCCGAGTAATGATCAATAATCCAATACACCGCTTAGTAAGATTTAAATCAAAGCTCATTTATTATACACTGTAATCACTACTCATGTACAAATTCTACGTCTAAGCAACTTCTACAGCTAACAGGCCAATACTTGGAACTGGCCCACCAGGTCAGGGAAACGATTGACCTTTCGTTCGGGTTCTGAGCCCGCGGGATTCGAAGTTGGTACAGATTGGTAGCTAGGAGCGCCTATCTCGTAGCGAGCGTTGAAGTAAGACTTACAGTTTTGAGCGGATGTTGAAGAGTTAAGAGAGCTGGAAGCGGTTGAAGAGAGAGCGCCTTGAACTTGGGGCTCAATTCTTATAGTCTCCAGGGGCTTCCCGCCTTTCGGGGCGGATCCTGTACCTGGTCCCAAGTGATTGGACTTTGTCCCAATCGCTTGGTTCGATTTTCTCCAATGCTGGAGCGGTTCCCTGATCGATGGGCGGTCTTTAGGTGGTCGTTCACCTCCTTTTGTGTCGACTCCTGCTGGCGCCGAAGAGTCTGGTTTTGCTTTGTGTCTAAATGTTGCTCATTGTTCCCGGGGATTGCTCATTAGTATGCAGATGGCTGGTGTTTTGTTATGCTGATGGTTGCAGGTATCGATCTTGTCTGCCTTTTCCAGAGGTAAATACACAGTCAACCTGCAGCTGCTCGTTTTTGTCCTGTTGGCTGACTTTCCCATCAGCCTTTGCCGTTCGCCATTTTAAATCGGGAGTTGGCCATTTTAAGTGGCTACACTGGGGGAGCAGGGAGGCGAGCGGATGGTGAAGATCAAGGAGAAATGGGAAGCGGAGTTGGGAATGGAAGTCAATTGGGGAGTATGAAGTGAGGCACTGCGAAGGGTAAACGGGACCTCCTCTTGTGCAAGGATGAGCCTGATAGAGTTTAAGGTGGTGCACAGGGTGCATATGACTCGGGCGAGAATGAATGGGTTCTTTCAGGGGGTAGCAGCTGAATGTGAGAGGTGTGGGCGGGGGCCAGCGAATCATGCGCACACATTTTGGGGTTGTGAAAAATTGGGAAGATTCTAGGCGGGAGTGTTTGCGGTCTTAGCCAGGATAGTGGAGGAGGGATTAGACCCGGACCCTTTGGTGGCGATATTTGGGTTTCAGAGAAGCCGGAGCTCATGGAGAGGAGGAAGGCCGATGTCTTTTGCTGGAGTGGCGGTCGGCATCGTCACCGGGGGTATTAACATGGTTGGGTGACCTGTATGACTTCCTGCGGTTAGAGAAGCGGTTAGAGAAGATAAAGTATGAGTTAAGGGGCTCAACAGGGGAGTTTGAGAAAAGGTGGGGAATGTTTGCGACCGTGTTTGAGGAGCTGTTCGTCGCAGAGAGGTGGGGGTGGGGGGGCGTGGAGGAGGTGAAAAAGGAGAAAAATCTGTACAAACTGTATAGTTGATGGTTGGGAAGAATGTTTCCGGGGTGTTTATTTGCTGTAACCTACTTTGATACAAGTTTAAATAAAATGCGTTTAAAAACAAACAACAAAAAAACAGCCTCTCTTGCTAACCAGTGGAAGTTTACTCGCTGTTTGAAAGACTGAGGAAGGCCCAGTCTGATATCTCTCTTGAGGTATTGAAGAAAATATCTTTTTTTCTCTCATTACACCAGTTAGTTAATTCCTGCAGAATTGCAGGCCTGCGGTTGCGAGGCAGAGTAGACGGGAAACCCTATTTTAAATTTTCGAGGAGAAAACCTTAATTATACCTCCGTGAGACTGAGAGCCAGACTAGTGGGGGGTCTTCAATGTGAAGTCCCAGGTTGCTAAAAGTGAAAGTGACTCTCCAGAAGAATTCCTGCAGCCTGCGAGGTCTGAATGAAGCCACAAACCAGAAGGTCCGATCCAACCTGTGGGTTTCAACGCTTCGCATCCCTGGAAGATAGCCGGCTATAACCCCAGCAGCAAAATACTCATCTCACCTCTTTTGATCTCCATTTTTTTGATCCCTTCCCCACTGTGTTTCTCGTGCATATGTTTGTGGAGGGTGGGATGTGCAGGGGGGAATAATTAGAGCAAACAATTGTTCTATTATCACCATTACCTGTTTATCTCATCTTTTGTTGTAAATAAACAGTTTTTTTTGTGTTTCTGTAAATCATTGGAGAAGTCAAGGGTCAAAGATCTCAGAAACTATATACAAATTATTGGTTAATTAATTTATGTTGGGACCCAGGGGCCTATGGGGTTAGAATTGACCTTGCACTCGCCCAGGGTCTCGTAAAACGCCCTTAAAGCTCATAAGTATTGGTCAGTTTGCCAACTTTTCTAAATTTCCATGTCATCAAATTAGTTTAAAACTCCAATTCATTCTTCGTGCATTTTCCAAGCTTTCTATACATCTGCCGTATGCCTCAGGTCTGTTACCCAATTTGTTTTTGTAGATTGAGCAGCTGGAGGCTGGAACACCTGGAAGACTTAAAGTGACTGCAAGGGCCACCACAAGTACAGAGGTCATTGATGCAGAATACAACACTGTGAGTACGATGCTTTTTGCTACCCATCTGTTTTAATAGACAAGGTGTTGCAGAAATAGAAGTATAAAATGGTGCTTGAACAAAAACAGTTGATATCGTGACTATTAAAACACCATGGGGCGGCATGGTAGCGCAGTGGTTAGCACTGTTGCTTCACGGCACCGGGGTCCCAGGTTCGATTCCCGGCTTGGGTCACTGTGCAGAGTCTGCACGTTCTCCCCGTGTCTGCGTGGGTTTCCTCCGTGTGCTCCGGTTTCCTCCCACAAGTCCCGAAAGACGTGCTGTTAGGTGGATTGGACATTCTCAATTCTCCCAGTGTACCCGAACAGGCGCCGGAACGTGGCGACTAGGTGCTTTTCACAGTAACTTCATTGCAGTGTTAATGTAAGCCTACTTGTGACAAAGATTATTATTATTACCACTCCAACCGCCCTCAACATTTAAGGAATTCATTTTCATTAAATGTATTTGACTAAAAAACTTTTTTTTTTTTGTTCTAAGGACACTGATTTTTTTGTTTGGAAGTTCATAGGAGCAGGAGGAGACCATTTGTCTCTTTGAACATGCACTGCCATTCATTATGATCATGACTGATCATCCAACACAATGACCTGATTCCATCTTCCCCCATGTCCTTTGATCCCCTTCGCCCCAACTGCTATATCTGACTGCTTCTTGAAAACATACAATGTTTTGGGTTCAACTACTTTCTGTGGCAGAGAATTCTACAGACTCGCCACTGTCTGGGTGAAGAAATTTCTTGTCATCACTGTCCTAAATGATGTACCCCACATCCTCAGACTGTGACCCCTGGCTCTGGACACCCCCACCATCAGGAACATCCTTCTTGCATCTACCTTGTCTTAGAATTTGATAGGTTTCAATGAGATCCCATCTCATTCTTCTGAACTCCACCGAATCCATTCCTAACCGACTCGATGTCGCCTCATATGTCCATCCTGCCACCCCAGGAATCAGTCTGGTAAACCTTTCTTCCACTCCCTCTAGAGCAAGAACATCCTCCTTCAGATAAGGAGACCAAAACTGCGCACACTATTCCAGATGTGGCCACCAAGGTATAATTGCAGCAAGATATCTCTGCTCCTGTACTCTAATCCTCTTGCTATGAAGGCCAACATACCATTTGTCTTCTTTAATGCCTGCAGCACCTGCATGCTTACCTTCAGCGACTGGTGCGCGAGGACACCCAGGTCTCTTACATTCCCATCTCCTAATTTCTGGCGACTCAGCTAATGGTCTGCCTTCCCGTTTTTGCTACCAAAGTGCATAACCTCACATTTATCCAAATTATTATGTATCTGCCCACTCAACTTGTCCCAATCACACTGAAGTATCTCTGCATCCTCCTCACAGCTCACCCTCGCAGCCAACTTGTGTCATCTGCAAATTTGGAGATATGGCATTTTGTTCCCTCATCTAAATCATTAATATGTATTGAGAATAGCTGGGGTCCCAGCAATGATCCCTGTGGTACCCACTAGTCACTGCCTGCTATTTCGACACAAGCAGCTAATACCTCTGCGTTCTTTGTGTGAATCTACTCTGGATATATCAGACTACCTAACTGGGTTACAGGGATAGGGTGGAGGTGTGGGCTTGGATAGGGTGCTCTTTCCAAGGGCCGGTGCAGACTCGAAAGGCCGAATGGCCTTCTTCTGACTGTAAATTCTATGATTCTGTGGAAGGGGAGTCCAGATGGACGTTGTATTCACATGGCACAAACACAGGATAGCAGTGGGAGAAGGTTTCAGTTGCCACAGTGCTGGGTTAACGTAGCCAATTCACCTACCTGCACATCTTTGGGTTGTGCAAACTCAACAAGGACAGGGACCGGGATCGACCCCGGATCCTCTGTGCAGTGAGGCAGCAGTGCTAACCTCTACATTTTTGAAAGGTATTCGGTCCTGTAACGTGGGCATTGCTGGCTTGACCAGCATTGATTGCCTGTTCCTAAGTACCCTTAAGAAGATGACGTTTGATCCATGAATAGCTATGGTAATTAGGCACTTCTCCCTGGTGTAAATTTAGATTGAGATGATGGCATGTGGCAGCTAGAGGACAAGGGTTCAGAATAACTAACTATTTAAATAGTGGTTTTATTTCTGATTGGAGAAGTACCCTATTTTCCGAGTAAACCTGAATGAATGGTACATTTATTTTTTTTAATTCCCTGTTTGTCGTTAATGGCCTCGAGGGGCATGGGAAATTGTCTTTAATAATTACCAGGAAACGTGATACTGGCTTTCCTCTTTAGGTGTTAATCGCTGTGGGGCGTGATGCTTGCACCAAGTATATTGGCCTAGAAAAGATTGGCATTCATCTCAATGAAAAGTAAGTTGTGTTTCTTACAAAATTAAAGTTGGTAGAAAAATTCTTGAGGCTGAGACTGGTCTGCAAATATTGGGAAAAAGCTGGAATTCTGATTGGGGGATCGCAGGGGGGAGAAATCTCTAATTGTTTCATTCAAATTTTATGTCAAATGTAGATTTCCTTCTAAATGGCACAATATTTGCATGCATAAACATGGACTCAAAGTACTTTCAAAGCTACAGTTCTGTGTTGCAAGATTTCCAAACAGAGGTCAATCCTGTCTGCAGCATTTTTATTGATCCTGTACCTTTCTGGGCTGTAATTGCGTGTTTGTAGCAGAGGAAGTGTCTGCTTCTGAATCAAATCTTTATTAATGTAAGATTTGGGTTTTTCCCTTCTCCGTGCCAAATCTCTCTTATCAGTAATCAAATGGAGGCACTTCCCCAGCTATTGTGTGGTTGGCAAAACGTTATGTGGAGTTGTTTGTCAGTGGGGAGAGGGCCAAGCTCCTCATTTTCCATCAGGATACTTATCACTGCTGTCTGAAGTATAGCTGTTAACACCCTTTAAATGGGTAGTATAAGTGTAAAATGAGTTTACTGTTCATTCTTCTCCACCTTCCCCACATCCCTTTTGTTTTGTCTCTCCATAGTAAAAGAACTGCAGATTCCAAATTTTGTGCATTTGGGAATATTATGCAGTTTGATAACTCAAATTTAGCAACAAGCATATCTTAAGCATATACACAGTTTAAAATAAATAAATTTAGAATACCCAATCAATTTTTCCCAATTAAGGGGCAATTTAGCGTGGCCAATCCACCTAGCCTGCATATCTTTGGGTTGTGGGGCGAAACCCATGCAAACACTGGGAGAACGTGCAAACTCCACACTGACAGTGACCCAGAGCTGGGATCGAACCTGGGACCTCGGCATCGTGAGACAACAGGGCTAACCCACTGCGCCACCATGCTGCCCAAGCATATACACAGTTGATATATCATCACCGACAAAGCTTGTGCTATAAGGTTTACATATATACGGCATTTTATTTAACTTTTTTTACTTTAGAATAGTGACTCGGATGTAATGACCTAGCTCCCCTTTATTTATTCCTCCCTGTAAACGCCATTTCAAATCCAAATGTAATGACTTTTTAATAAGGAGCAAATCAAACCAGGCTTGAGTCGAAGAAAGAGTAAGTTCATCACTTACTAAACCCGAAAACAAAGATACGAAGACACACAAACACGTGCGCACAAATCTCAGCAATAACTGAACATTGCAGCTGTTTGACATTGCAGAAGTTTGCTGTTTTTAAAAAAAAAATCCTGCCAATGCACTGTAGGAACTCACCAAGGCTTCTTAGTAAGCACCAAACCCATGACCGCTAACGTCTAGGTAAAGGTAAAGTCACCAAAGTCCTAGATGACCATAGGCTGCTTTGCCCTTTTGAGGAGGAGAGCTGACTGGTGGTGGTTTAACCTGAGGATCACCACACCTCGGGTGAAGGGCAAGGTGGAGAAGGCGGGGCCTTCATGAATAACCTCAGCCAGTACGGGGATTGAACCCGCGCTGTTGGCCTTGTCTCTCTTTCTCCCCCACCCCCCCCCCCCCCCCCGGGTTGCTGCTGCTGCTGCCCACCTCCTAACGTTCCACTGGAAAGTCTAGGAATGGTTGCCACCGCCTGAAGAACCCTTGCACAGATCCTCTTAAAGGCAAATTTTACCCTCTCCAATTTAATGAACCCTGCCATGTCGCTGATCCAGGCATCCACGCTTAGGGGCCTCGCATCCTTCCACTGTAGCAGAATCCTCCGCCGGGCTACCAGGGACGCAAAGGCCAGAATACCGGCCTCTTTCGTCTCCGGCACTCCCGGTTCATCCGATACCCCAAATAGTGCGAGCCCCCAACTCTGCTTAACCCGGGTGTTTACCACCTTAGACACCGTCCTCGCAACGCCCCTCCAGAACCCATCCAGTGCTGGGCATGCCCAGAGTATGTGGGTGTGATTTGCTGGGCTCCCCCGAACACCTCACATACCTGTCCTCTGCTCCAAAAAACCGACTCAGCCTTGCCCCAGTCATGTGCACCCTGTGCAGAACCTTAAATTGTATCAGGCTAAGCCTGGCGCAAGAGGAGGAAGAATTTACCCTACCCAGTGCGTCCGCCCACGTACCCTCGTCTATCTCCTCCCCCAGCTCCTCTTCCCATTTACCTTTCAGCTCCTCCACCGAGGCCTCCTCCTGCATCTCCTGGTAGATCGCCGAGACCTTGCCTTCTCCAACCCACACCCCCGAGAGCACCCTATCCTGGATCCTACGTACTGGCAGCAGCGGGAATTCCCTCACCTGCCGTCTTACAAATGCCCGTACCTGCATATACCTGAAGGCATTTCCAGGAGGGAGCCCAAATCTTTCCTCCAACGCCCCAAGGCTCGCAAACGTACCTTGTCGGCGGGAGTGGCAGCGGTGCCGTCACCAGCGCTCTCAGGCTCGTGCCCACACAGGACGCCATCTGCAGCCTCTTCCACGCTGCCCCCTCCCCCTCCATTACCCACTTGCGTATAATCGCCACATTGGCAGCCCAGTAGTACCCACACAGATTAGGCAACGGTAGCCCTCCTCTGTCCCTGCTCTGTTCTAGAAACACCCTTCTCACCCTCGGGGTCTTTTTCGTCCATACAAACCCTATGATGCTCCTGCTGACCCGCTTAAAAAAGACCTTGGGGATCAGGATGGGGAGGCCCTGGAATATAAAAAGGAACCTCGGGAGCACCATCATCTTCACCGACTGTACCCTACCCGCCAGGGAGAGTGGCAGCATATCCCACCTTTTAAACTCCTCCTCCATCTGCTCCACCAGCCTCGTCAAGTTGAGCTTGTGTAGGGCCCCCCAGCTCCTGGCCACCTGGATCCCTCGGTACCGAAAAATCCTTTCCGCCCTCTTCAGTGGAAGCTCATCTATCCCCCTTCCCTGGTCCCTTGGGTGTATCATGAATAGCTCACTCTTCCCAATGTTGAACTTATACTGAACTCCCTTCCTAACAGCACTTTGTGTACCTACACCTCCAGGACTGCAGCGGTTCAAAAAGGCAGCTCAGCACCATCTTCTCAAGGGAAATCTCGGGATGGGCAATAAATGCTGGCCTTGCCAGCGACGCCCACATCCTGTAAATTAATTTTTTAAAAATTGAATTGAAGTTCAGATAACTGCACCATGCTGGAGACAACCATCGCTTCAGAGAAAGATAGATTTTTTTACTGCTTCAGTTTTTCCAGATTAATTTAATGACCTATCTCTGTCTGACTTGGCAACTCTCTTCCTAAACCTGCCTGGCGGTGTGTTTCATGAAAGGAATTAATTCCCATGTTTTGTAGTTATTGTTGTACTACATGTAATCACATTTTTGAACCTTTAGCTCAAACCTTTGACGCATTAAGATTGTTGAAACCAACAGGAAATGGGATTATTTCATCCTCCGTGGGGTGTTGAACATTTGCTGGATGTGTCCCCTTGTCTTTACTGCTGATTAAAATTCAGCACTTTAACATTTTTAGAGTTGTCTTTTCAAGAGTCCCTTTTTGAAGTTGACCGTGACCCCCCCCCCCCCCCCCCCCCCCAGGACAGGCCTGCAGTGTAATCCAGATAGGAACTGCCCAGAAAAGTGGTCAATTTACAATACCAGACGTTAGACGTTGCCATCTTTGGTCACTGTCTTTTCTTATATTTTTAAAAATGAATCCTCTTTAAACAGTTCAATATTATTCTGGTTAGCTGACAAAATTCTGGGTAGATCTCAGTCACAATTTCCTGTTGTGTGTGTGTGTACTCATTTCCGTTATCTTGAAGGTACATATTATATTGTGAAATCTTCTAATTAGTAGCTAATCTGTGAAATAAAAGGGCAGTGTAAACAGTGACTTCTGCCAAAAAAGGAGAAAAAATTGTGTTGCCCTTGAATTGTTTGTGATTAGATTTGGATTTCATTCGATAAATGTCCCCTTTTTGCAGAGGTAGGATGACTTGGCAGTTTTAAATTTGGCTGCAATCCTATTTCTATTGGGGAACGCCCAATGACAAAGCTGAAGTCAGTTGTTCGTGAGACTTCCATTGAGGTGACTTCTGGTGTTGAGAGGCTTCTGCTGTAAAGCAAGTCACCTCTAAAGTTACTTGAAATTCCACATGCTGCTGACACGAGCTCCTCAGGTGTACTTAATCTGCTTAGTTCATTTCTGCAATCCTAGTTATGACACTGGCATTGCAGAAGGCGTACAAAGTTTTCATGTAACTTGTAACTTTATTCACTCTGAAATATGTCCATAAGTGCAACTTTAGTTCCCCCAAATATGGCTATGCTATATTTATTTTATTTCCGCTTGATATGACGCTAGTGATTATAGATCTGTTACTGGCAAAAATGAGAAAAAAGGAAAAGGCTGCATTTATATAGCACATTTCACAACCACTGGAGATCTTTATGGCGAATGAGATACTTATGAAATGTAGTCACTGCGATATAGGAAACAGCAGCAAATTCCCACAAACAACAATGTGATAATTACCTAATAATTTGTTTTTTGGGGGCAGCACGGTGATGCAGTGGTTGGCACCGAGGACCTGGGTTTGATCCTGGCCCCGGGCCACTGTCCGTGTGGGGTTTGCACATTCTCCCCCTGTCTGTGTGGTTCTCGATCCCACAACCTAAAAAGATGTGCAGAGTAGGTCAATTGGCCACTCTAAATAGCCCCTTAAATGGGAAACAAAAAAAAATTGTTTTTGTGTAATGTTGATTGAGGGATAAATATTGGCCAGATTAGTGCCCTAGCATTAAGGTGTTGGTGTAAATGTATTTTGATCTGTAAATATTGTTTCTAGAAAACTAACCCTGGTAGCAGTCCTCTGAAAATATTTTGTTCTATACCGTGTCCCTTTGTTTTGCTTTCATTTATTGCTTGGTAGTCTTAACTTCTTGCAAAATATAGCATCCATGTGTATTGATGTGCAACTTTAGTATTGCAGACCCTTCAGTATTACCTAGAGTGAAAACATCTTTTTACCTAAATTCTTTTGCTGCCTGCCATCAAATACTAAAAACAATTCATAATCATAGATTTATCATAGAATTTACAGTGCAGAAGGAGGCCATTCGGCCCATCGAGTCTGCACCGGCTCTTGGAAAGAGCACCCTACCCAAGGTCAACACCTCCACAATATCCCCATAACCCAGTAACCTCACCCAACACTAAGGGCAATTTTGGACACTAAGGGCAATTTATCATGGCCAATCCACCTAACCTGCACGTTTTAGACATCTAAGGCACAGTTTCCTCTGAAATCCAGTTAGTTTTGGATCATTATAGCTGGACTTCCTTGATTCTACAGTGCAGCAGAAACCTCTGAATAACTCCAGCTGCTGAAGGATTGGGCTGTTATTTAAATGTTCCCTCAAAAGTGAAGTTTGACATGACATTTTCTCTTGTGCAGTATTAACTATATATGTTTTCAATGCTATAATTTCATCTAATGTGAAACCTACTGAGGGATTGGTAACTTACGGAGTGCGTTCATCACAGCAACATAATCCATATGACTTCTGCATCACTGCCAAAGCACACTGAACTAAATTGACGCATTTGGCCAAACACAGGCCATAATTGATTTTGACCTTTTTGGAATAAGATAAGCTCACCATTTAATGTATTTTTCTCATGATGTGGTAGTTTCTCCAAGGTACAGAGGGATCTGGGTGTCCCGGTACATGAATCATATGCAGTACAGCAAGTGATTAGAAAGGCAAATGGAATATTGGCATTTATTGCTAGAGAATGGAATATGACATTAGAGAATTTTTTCTGCAGCTGTACAGGGCATTGGTGCGACCACAGTTTTGGTCTCTTAATTGAAAAAATAAAATAGTTAGAAGCAGTTCAGAGAAGGTTCACTCTACTCATTCTAGGGATGAAGGGCTTATTGAAACACACATAAGATCCTGCGAGGATTTGATCGGTAGATACTGGGAGGATGTTTCCACTTGTGGGACCCGGATAGGAGATCAACTGATTAAGATGAAGATGAGAAGAAATGTTTTCTGTCGAAAGGTTGTGAGTGTGGAATTCTCTTTCCCAGAAAGCAGTGGAGGCTTGGTCATTGAGGCAGAGTTAGACAGATTTTTGATAGACAAGTGGGTTGAGAATTTTGGGGGGGTGGGATCAATCAATCACAACTCACAACACTGTCAAATCAAGCCCACGTTTCTTAATGCATCCTGTTGCCAGCCTCCTTAGTGTGAGTCTGAAGTCAGATGTGCTTCTACCGTGACACAAGGTGATGATTTCCTTTTTCAATTTGAAATGAGTGCGAAGAAAAATCAAGTGAGGCTATACCGGATGGCCAATCAGCAAATGAGCGTTAACATTCAAATGATGAACATTAAAGCCATTAAAAAAGAGGTGGCGGAATGGTGCTCTGGCAGCATCACACCCCTGAATTTAGTCACCCCATTAATTTCTAATATTAGGGTCCTCAGTTGTGCTTGACCTACAAGGTACGAACAACTGGTTTTTAATGAATCAAGTGGGGAGGTGGTGGCTCAGTGGTATTGTAAACCAGAGACCCAGAGTAATGCTCTGGGGACCCAGGTTCAAATCCCACCACTGCAGATGGTGAAATCTGAATTAAATAAAAATCTGGAATTAGCAGTCGAATGATGACCATGAAAATGCCATTTCTGAGGGCAGTTGAGAGTCAGCCACATTGCTGTGGGTCTGGAGTCACATGTAGCCCATACTGGGTAAGGGTGGTAGATTTCCTTCTTTAAAGGACATTTTCCAATGGGGAGTTTCATTTCATGAGTGTTGTTGGAGTTGCATTCATCCAGGCATGTGAATGTACTAATTAGGAGTAGGTCACTCAGCCCCTCGAGCCTTCTCCACCATTTAATAAGTTCGTGTCTGATCTGATGTTGACCTCAAGTCCACATTCATGCCTACCCCGATAGCCTTTCACCCCCTTGTTAATCAAGAATCTTTGCCTTAAAAATATTCAAAGATTCTGCTTCCACTGCCTTTTGAAGAAGGCAGTTCCAGAGACTCGCAACCTTTTGAGAGGGAAAAGAATGGCAGATATCCTTCCCTAAAAGGCAGTGAACCAGATGGTCTTTCATAACAATTGATAGTTTCATGGTCGGCATTGCTGGGACTAGCTTTATGTTCCAGATTTATTAATTGAATTTAAATTCCACCAGTTTACATAGTGGGATTTGAGCCTGTGTCCCCAGAGCATTAGCTTGGGCCTTCGAATTGCTTAGTGACATTATCCTCTGCTCCACCATCTCCCCTAAAAATGAAATGATGAAATGAAAACATTTCTGATCACTCATTGCAAGGATTATCGTCAGATTTGTAAATGGAGCTCTGATATCTATAATAGGCTTCTGATCTGGGAATTAGTAAAACGGCAGAGTTGTTTTGCTTGGTGAGCTGTCTCAGTACTACATTTGGAGGCTGTTGGTTTTCAAGCATCTAAGTCGGACTAGCTTACAAAACAAAATATTTTACTGCAATAGCTTACTTTCAATGTATTCTTAGAAATGGGAAAATCTTGGTGGATAACGAAGAAAGGAGCAATGTACCGTACGTCTTCGCGATAGGAGATGTCATTGATGGCAAGCCGGAGCTCACACCCGTTGCTATTCATGCTGGGAAGTTGCTAGCACGCAGGCTCTACGCAGGTTCTACTATGAAGGTAAGGTGTTATCTCCTTAAACATAGGAAATAAGAGCAGGAGTAGGCCATTTGGCCCTTCGATCATACTCATACCTTTCAATGTGATCCTCTATCTCAATGGCATACTCAAACACTCTTCCCAAACTCCTTTAGAGTCTAGAAATCTACCGTTCCTCCTCCAATATATTCAGCGATGTGGCCTCAACAGCTTTCTGTGGTAGAGATTTCCATGGATTCACCACCCTCTGAGTGAAGAAATTTCTCCTCATCTCAGTCCTAAATGGCCTACCCCATATCCTAAACCGTGACCGATTGATCTAGGTGCTTCAGCGAGTGGAAATAACATCCAGTCTGTCCAGCCCCATCAGGTTTATACTTTACAATTAGATCCCCTCTCATTCTTCTATATTCCGGTGAATACAGATCCGGCTGTCCCAATCTCTTATGACGTTCCTGCCAACACTAGAATAAGTCTGGTGAATCTTCTCAATGGCAAGTATATCCTTTCTTAGATAAGGAGACCAATGCTGAATATAATAGTCCAGGTGCGGTCTCACCACCCTGTACAGCTGCAGTAAGGCATCCTTGCTCTTCTACTCAAGTCCTCTTGAAATGAAGGCCAAAAAACATTTGCCTTCCTAACTACTTGCTGTACCTGCATGCTTGCTTACTCGTAGGAGTCTTTCCTGTTCATTGGGATATATTTTTGAGTCATTATCTCCCTAAATGCCTGCCATTAAATTTATATGACCAGTCCACTTTGGTCAATTCCATCCTCATGCCTTCTTTTAGTTTTATGCTGATATTTCAGTCACAATTTTCTCATAGCTGCATGTTAAATTCTGTCATACTGTGATCACTACTTTCTAGGGCATCCTTAACCTTGAGATCATTTGTTAAACCTACCTCATTGCACATTAACAGATCCAAAATAGCCTGGTTGCTAGTTGGCTCCATAACACATTTCTTCAAGAAACTATCTCTAATGCACTCTATGAATTCATTCTGTTGGCTGCCATTTCCAGTTTGATTAGCCCAATCTGTATGAAAATTCAAGTCGCCCATGATTAATGCAGTGCTCTTTTTACATGCATTTATCATTTCTTTGTTTAAATTCTTTTCTACAGTGTGGCTACTTTCCGGGAGCCTACACAACACCCCTACCACTCTCTTTCTGCCTTTGGTATTTGTCATGTCCACCTAAACTGACTGCATGTCCCTCAGAATAGTAATTATTTCCTCTCTTGTTAGGAGATCCACCCCACCGCCTATCCTTTCTAAAAGTCAAATAACCCTGAATATTGATTTCCCAACTTTGATCTCATTGCAACCATGTCTCAATAATGGCTATGCGATCTCACCCATTTATTTTTATTTGTCCTGTCAATTCACTTATCTTGTTTTTCTGCTACATGCATTAAGATACAGAACTATTTATTTTGGATTTTCTACCAGTTTTCCTTACACTAAGCTCATCTAGGGACAATAGAGCCACTGTTTGTTTTTGCCTTATATTCCCATGTCTTCCACTTTTGCTTTCACTTTTTCTGCCTTTTGTTTCCAACCCAGTTTCCATGTCCTTTGCTCCCTGCTCAGGCACTCATCCCCCTGCCATTCCAGCAAACACCCCAGCAAGGTTAATAGTCCTGGTCCTGTTGGGGTGTAACCCATCCAGTTTGCACAGGTCCCACCTGCCCCAGAACCTGTCCCAATGCCTCAGGAACCCATCCCCCTACATTTCTCAAACTATTTTCCCACTAATACTAATTCCCTTCAATTCCTCCTCCTCACTAGACTTTTACATTTTTTTTTTTTTTAAAGAGTATACAATTTTTTAATCCAATTAAGGGGCAAGTCAGCGTGGCCAATTCACCTACCCTGCACACCTTTTTGGGTTGCGGGGATGAAACTCATGCAGCCACAGGGAGAATGGGCAAACTCCACACAGGCAGTGACCCATGGCCAGGATCAAACCCGGGTCGTCAGCGCCATGAGGCAACAGTACTAACCACCGCCACTGTGCCGCCCTTCCTCACTGGACTCTTGATTCCTTAGCATTTGTGGGAAGTTACTTGATCCTTCCACTGTGAAGACAGAACTAAAGTAGTTGTTTAATTGCTCAGCCATTTCCTGGTTCTCTTACAATTCTCCTGTTTCAGACTAATCTTTTTATTTTTTTAAAACTATTTTTATTCAAGGCTTTTCAACAAAATATCAAAAGAACAACCAAAGAGCATCAGACGAACAACATATAAACCCAACAAACAATCCCAACCCTCCAATCCCCTGATACTGACCCTCAACCACGTCTCGCCTTCCCTCTTTTAATCCCCTTACCCCCCCTCTCGCTGATCCCTTAACCCTCCTTGAAGAAATTGATGAATGGTTTCCATCTCCGAATGAACCTTTGTACCGACCCCTACAGAGCGAACTTAATCTTCCCTAACCGCAGGATTTATGCCATGTTGCTTACCCAAACCCCTGTTTTGGCAGCCCTCCAACACAACAAAGTCTGTCTCAGGGAGGCAAAGGCCAGTCAACTCCAGCACACAGTTCTCAATCCACGATGCAAGCATCTTCGCCAATAGCTTGGCATCGACATTCATCAGTGATATCGAGTGGTATGACCCACACTGCTCCGGGTCCTTATCCTTTTTAAGAATCGGGAAGATAGAAGCCTGTGACAAATTAATCTCGTACACACTCCAGGAATTAATTTGCCACAGTCTCCCCTTTAGCAAACCCCCTCTCTGGTGCCACCGAATACCTCGTATCCATCCTCAAGATCTCCAACCAACCTTACCCCCTCCTCTCGCTCCACCCTCTATCTGTGTGCCTGAGTTGAAATAAACTCCCCTCTAACTACAGCCTTGAGTGCTTTAATCTTTTTATTTTTATATACTTGAAGAAGCTTCCTAGGTTCACTTTTATGTTACTTGCAATTTTACTCTTGTACTCTATTTGCTCCCCTCTTAATCAATCTCTGTCCTCCTTTACTGAATACTGAACCTCTCCCAACCCCCTCCTTTTTCTAGAAACTTCATAGGACTCCTCGTTGGATCTAATAATCCTTAATTTCTTTTGTAAGTGATGGTTAGACCATATTTCATAGAATTTACAGTGCTGAAGGAGGCCATTTGGCCCATCGAGTCTGTACCGGCTCTCGGAAAGAGCACCCTACCCAAGGTCCACACCTCCACCCTATCCCCAGAACCCAGTAACCCCACCCAACACTAAGGGCAATTTTGGACACCATGGGCAATTTAGCATGGCCAATCCACCTAACTCGCACATCTTTGGATTGTGGGAGGAAACCGGAGCACCTGGAGGAAACCCACACACACACTGGGAGAACATGCAGACTCCGCACAGACCGTGACCCAAGCCGGGATTCGAACCTGGGACCCTGGAGCTGTGAAGCAATTGTGCTATCCACAATGCTACCGTGCTGCCCTATTGTGTTTTTGAGCCATAAAAAAATGTACAACTGTTGCATTGCATTCATTCATTCCTTAAATATTAGCCATTGTCTATCCACCATAATGCCTTTTAATGGAGCTCCCCAATCTATCTTCGCCAACTCGTGCCTCATACCTTTGTAGTTTCATTTGTTTAGATTTAGGACCCTAGTTTCAGATTGGTCATCTTCACTTTCCATCCTAATGAAGAATTCTATCACGTTATGATCGCTGTTCCCTGAAGCACCCATAACAACAAGATTATTAATTACCCCCTCCTCATTGCATAATACCAGATAAAGGAGAGTAGGTTCCCAAGTGTGTAGTAATAATAATACTCTTTTGTGTCACAAGTAGGCTTACATTACACTGCAGTGAAGTTACTGTGAAAATCCGCTAGTCGCCACACTCCGGCGTCTGTTCGGGTACACTAAGGGAGTATTCAGAATGTCCAAATTACCTTGTGTTCCTCAACATTATGGTTTATCACTTTAATCTCGTACACACTCCAGGAATTAATCTGCTACAGTAATATGGTCCTCTGGGACTATGGTGACTTTCATATAGGTTAAAGTCACCCATTATTACCGTAGCATCCTTGTTATATGCATCTTGAACTTCCTGTTTGATGGCATCAGCTACCTTGCTAGTACTGTTTTGAAGCCCACTAATGTTCCCACACAGCTCCCACAAATATTTACTGTCCCTTGTTGCTTCTTGGCTCCACCCAGACTGATTCTACATCTAGATTTTCTGAGCCAATATCCTCTCTCTCGATTGGTCTGATTTCATCCTTAACTAACAATATCACCCCACCTCCTTCCCCTTTTTGTCTGTCCTTCATAAATTGAATGCTCTTGAATGTTCAATCCCCACCTTGATCACCCTGCAGCCATGACTCCATAATTGTAATCTCAACGTACCCGTGTATGTCAATTTGTGCTGTTAATTCGCCTACCTTATTGCGTATGCTCCATGCATTTAGGTAGAGTGCCTTTAGATTTGGCTTTTTAACATTTTTACCCATGTTTGTTTGTACCCTATTTTCTGACCAGCCCATATTTCCTCTGCCTTCTACTGTTGCCCTCTACTTTTCATTTCTATCATTGTTTCTCTCTCGTGTCTCCCTGCTCAGGTTCCATCCACATGCCCCTCTGATTTAAACCCACCCCAGCAGCACTAGGAAATACCCCCTGCAGGATATTGGTCCTGCTGGGTGCAGCTTGTACAAGTCCCATCTTCCCAGATCATTAGGAATAAGAGTAGGCCATTTGGTTCCGTGAATGGCTCCTCCATTCAATAAGATCATTGCTGATCTGATTGTGGCCGTAACTCCACTTTCCTGCCTGCCCCAAATAATCCTTTACTCCCTTGTTATGTGTCAATAATCTGCATGCTTTGTGTTCATTTGGTAAAGCCAATAAATCAGAAAATCTCAATCCGTTTGAACACACCTAATCTCATTAAGATTAGTGATGAATGTGGAAGGAGAGCAATCAACCTGCTGATCTGTTATCTGGTGATTCATGACTGGAACTACCATTATTGAATCTTGGGTCAAATGGAGTGACACGGTGTGCTCAAGTAACGTGCCAATGTCTTGTCTTAACTGACAAAGTATGACGATAGATAAGGCACCAGAGTTGCAGCTCATGACTCTATGGAGGATAGTGAAAACTGTCAAAAGTACCATTGTCCTATCCTGGGAGGTGTTTTTGGCTGCTTTTATTTTAGATAATGAATCCTTTTGTCAGTTTGTAATGCAGGTATGAACCACTGGCAATGTAAAGTGTAATATGTTAAAATATTTGTTTTCAACTACTAAAATATGACTAAATAGAGGAAAGTACTGGCAATTTTATTGATAGCAATTTATTTTTCAGTGTGACTATGTCAATATATGCACGACAGTGTTTACACCGTTGGAGTACGGATGTTGTGGACTGTCTGAAGAAAATGCGATCGCACTTTATGGTGAAGAACACATAGAGGTCGGAACCCTGTTTTTTAAAAAAAAAAAGTGTTTAGGAATGTCTGGTTAATTACTCTTGACTCTGCTGTTGTTAAACAGAACATGTTTTGAAGGCCTTTGTAGAGAAATCAAGTACATGGTGCCCATTCAATTGATCTCTGTTGCTGAACTAGAGCAAGGTTCCTTCTTTTTTTTAAATTGAGTACCCAATTAATTTTTTCCAATTAAAGGGTAATTTCGCGTGGCCAATCCACCTACCCTGCACATCTTTTGGGTTGTGGGGGCGCAATCCACACAAACACGGAGAGAATGTGCAAACTCCACACGGACAGTGACCCAGAGCTGGGTTCGAACCTGGGACCATTGCGCTGTGAGGCAGCAGGGCTATCTACTGCACCACTGTGCTGCCCAGAGCAAGGTTCCTTCTGATTGTCCAGTGACTCTTGAATATTAGATGTGGATGCAAACTGAAAGCAAGATGGTATTTGGTAGTGATGCTTCCAATGATTGAATTGAGTCTTGGAGATCTAGACTCGCATGAAAAATGCTTTCAAGAGGAGAGATAGAATCTCTACAATGCAGAAGGAGGTCCACGCCCTGAACCCAGCAACCCCACCTAACCATTTGGACACTAGGGGGCAATTTAGCATGGCCAATTCACCGAACTTCTTTGCACTTCTTTGGACTGTGGGAGGAAACCAGAGCACCCGGAGGAAACCCACGTGGGCATGGGGAGAAAGTGCAAATGCCACACAGACTATCACCGGAGACTAGAAATGAGCCCGGGTCCCTGGAGCTGTTAGGCAGCAGGGTTAACCACTGTGCCACCGTGCTGTCCTTGTGGAACCAAGAAAGAACAATTCCACTAAGCTGGACAATGGGATTGGAGGACAATGTAGTTATTTCAAAGGCTGCAGAGCAGGTAAGGAGAGAGTGTAACACAGCTGTAGAGGCTATCATTGTTTAACTTGGGCTAATTCCATGGCTGTGGCAGGTGCAAAAACCTGATTAGAGATTCAAACATAGAACTTTTGAGAAAATTGGTCACTGATTTGGACATGGGATGGTTCTTTGCAAGGACAGGAATTGTTTGAAGATGGGGATGATTATGGCAACTTTGGAAGGGGTGTTGGACAGTACTTGAGAAGGAGCACTTACATTCAGCTATATGGAGGCTAGGAAGGGCGTTGGGCTGACCAATTTTGTGGACATGGAGTTGAGCTTCTTATGGACAAAATTAGTTTTGAGAGGGCTTGGATGAAGAAAAAAGTTGGAGAAAGAGTGGGATCTGGGCTTGGTAAAAGAGGTATCGGCCTCTGAACAGATCTAGTTAAAGTCCATAAGCTGCTTGTTTTTTCTTGATAGTAAAGGGGGCAATGCAGAAAGGTTAGACTCAGTAGCAAGAGAATACGACTCATGCTGAGGCCAAAGAAGTCTTTGTTTTACCCAGTGCTGAGCTGGAGGAAGCATTTGTGGAAAACTGATGCATTCTGATGGGATGCAGCCAGCCAATGGAAGTGGTGAAAAGAGGCATGATGTTATAGCATACGTGTGGAAGCTAAATTTATCTGTAGATGTTACCGAGGACTATCTGGATGTAGTGGATAGAGTTATAATGTGACTAGGCAAGTGCAGTGTATGTTTAGCCGATGCGTCCGATGAATTATTACATTTTTCCAATTTTTGGCAAACTTTGCCACAGTTTACTTTCGTTGCATCTTTCAAGCTGATTATTTTCAAGCTGAATCCTTCAACTGTACAGTCCACGGTTAAAGTTTGCGAAAGCTCGTTTGATCTAGCCTGGAACTTTACTCCCTCTCGCCTGGATCTCTCCTCACACTCTGGATCTCGCCCTACCGATCCTGTCCCTTATCTGTGCTATCTCTCCTGAGGCCAGTGCTTCCTCAGCTGGTGTGCCAGTACGCGGCTGGCCTTCTGTGCTACGAGTAAGCACCACCCCCCACCCCATGTCTGGCCGAGTTGGTTCACTGCTTTCCCAGTGAATAGGCTTTGTGTACATGGGAGAAGAAGGTGAACTCCTCCCTTGGGTGGTTGAACCTCCATGGATCTACCTCCCACACCTGCTCCATGAAGCTGGTTAATTCTCTCGCCATTCCTAATTTGGCTCCTGTTCTAGCGCTGGATCAGTTTATTTTTGGGTCTTGCACACAGTTGAAATCTCTTCCCCTGCCTCCAGATGAGTTGGTGGGAGTATAGGATGGGAATTTTTGCCATTTTTTAAAATACGAACTCTGCATTTTCCCAGTCTGAGGGGATGGTATCTATTTACAAATACCACCGGGCCCCTTCCAGGATTCTGCTGACCATTACATATTGCCCCCCTGGGTTTGTCACTGTAACAGCTACTTTTTTGTTCAACAGTATGGCCACCGCCCTCGTCAGTGGTCCGTTGAGTTCCCTCACATTCCAGATGACTATTCTGATGAGGGGGTGTCCCCTCTTCCTCCTCCTTCTCTCTCCTCCTCCCCCCCCCCCCCCCACCCCTTGGGGTCAGCCATAGTTACCTTGTGTAGTGCTCCTGCACACTGGGGTTTCCCTCTGTTCATTGGCCATCTAAGATGGCTCCCGTCTCCATGTGCGACCTGTTGTGACCAGCATTCTATCCACCCACTTTTACCACCTCCTTTCCCTGAGCTCTTCTGCCCAAGCGGTGTCCCCCCCTTCCCTTCCCTGCTCCCCCATGCAATCCACCACCCCTTTCCCTGCTCTCCATTGCTTCTCCCCTGGAGCCTTGCTACCATTGCCCGTGGTGGTCCTCCCGACGTGGGTCTCTGTCGGAGCGACCTCTGGACCAGATCCACCCCTGGGGGCTGTCCTGCCCAACCAGCTTTCCGAGCATCAATGCCACAAATTATGAATTCTGTCAGGTTCCTCCTGCCTGTGCCCTCCGGTAGCCCAACAATCCGTTGGTTCTACCAGTGGGACCTGTTTTCCTGGTCGTCTACCTTCCCCTTCAGCGTCGTCACCAACCTTGCCACCTCGGCTGTGAACGAGGCGATCCGCTTATCCTGGTCCTCGTTGCCTTTTCCAGGTCCAGCACAGTTGCCTCCTGGGCCCCCAGTCTCATCTCCACCTGGCCAATTGTCTACTTTATGGGGGCCACCGCGGCCTCTACTGCTGACCTCATTGCCACCTTGAAGTCGTCTTTCACCGCATCCCTGTGCTTCTGGAGTTCCGTTGTGATCAATTCCATCAGTTTCTCCATCATTTGCTGGGCCGATGGCGATCCTGTTGGGTCCGCCATGCTTGGCTCTGGGCCGCTCCGCGGGATTCCGTGTTCTGGGGTTGAGGATTTCCCCTCCCTACTTTTACTGTTTTTTGCGGCCTGATTTCTGGTTCGTTAATTAGGAGATGGTGGTTAAACTAGGGGGGCTTTTTGCACTGTTGTTGCCCGTTTGAGGGGGGTAAAAAGGTCTAATCACAGGTTTCGAGGAGAGAGTCACCTTTTTAAAAAAATATATATTTATTAAGAATTTTGCAACAAAATTTTCAACCATACAAACAACCCCCCCCCCCCCCCCCCGTTACCAAAAGAAAGAAAGCTTGCATAGCAAGACATGAACTTTGCAAGTCAATAAGATACAGAACTTTGCACATTGGATTCCTCCCGTACATGTCAGATTTCCGGATCATTCATGTGTTTCCTTGCTCAAATGCCCCCCAGGAAAAAAAACCTCCCCCCCCCCCCCTTACCCACGAACTATGTCCCTCTCCCCCCTCTGGGTTGCTGTTGCTGCTGACTGACCTTCATCTAACGCTCCGTGAGATAGTCTAGGGACGGTTGCCACCGCCTGTAGAACCCCTGCGCAGACCCTCGCAAGGCAAATTTTATCCGCTCCAATTTGATAAACCCTGCCATATCATTTATCCAGGCCTCCACGTTGGGGGGCTTTGCCTCTTTCCACATTAACAAGATCCTTCGCCGGGCTAATAGGGACGCAAAGGCCAGAATGCCGGCCTCTTTCGCCTCCTGCACTCCCGGCTCGTCCACTACTCCAAATAGGTCTAGCCCCCAGCTTGGCTTGACCCGGACTTTCACCACCTTAGATACTGTTCCCACAACTCCCCTCCAGTGCCAGGCATGACTGAAACATATGGACATGGTTCGCCGGGCTTCCTGAGCACCTCCCACATCTGTCCTCCACCCAAAGAACCTACTCAGCCTCGCCCCCGTCATATGCGCTCTATGAGCCACCTTAAATTGTATCAGGCTAAGCCTGGCACACGAGGAAGAGGAATTAACCCTACTTAGGGCATCAGCCCATAGCCCCTCCTCAATCTCCTCCCCCAGCTCCTCTTCCCATTTACCCTTCAGCCCCTCTACCAAAGCCTCCCCCTCTTCTTTCATCTCCTGGTATATCGCCGACACCTTGCCCTCTCTGACCCATACGCCCGAAATCACCCTGTCTTGAATCCCCTGTGCCGGGAGCAGCGGGAATTCCCTCACCTGCCGCCTCACAAACGCCCTCACTTGCATGTACCTGAAGGCATTTCCCGGGGGTAGTCCAAATTTCTCCTCCAGCGCCCCTAAACTCGCAAACGTCCCGTCGATGAACAGGTCCCCCATTCTTCTAATCCCTGCCCGATGCCAGCTCTGAAATCCCCCATCCATCCTTCCTGGGACAAACCGATGGTTATCTCTGATCGGGGACCACACCGAGGCTCCCATCTCACCCCTGTGCCGTCTCCACTGCCCCCAGACTCGTTCCTTTGCAGGACGCCATCTCCAACCTCTTCCACGCCGCCCCCTCTCCCTCCATCACCCACTTACGGATCATCGCCACATTGGCTGCCCAGTAGTAGCCACCCGAGTTCGGCAACGCCAACCCACCTCTATCTCTGCTACGCTCCAGGAACCCCCTCCTTGCCCTCGGGGTCTTGCTCGTCCACACAAATCCCATAATGCTCCTGCTTACCCTCTTAAAGAAGGCCTTGGTAATCACAATTGGGAGGCATTGAAAAACAAAAAGAAACCTCGGGAGGACCACCATTTTAATCGACTGTACCCTGCCCGCCAGCGAGAGTGGCAGCATGTCCCACCTTTTAAAATCCTCCATCTGTTCCTCCAGCTGCGTCAAATTAAGTTTGTGCAGTGCCCCCCAGCTCCTAGCTACCTGAATCCCCAAGTATCGAAAACTCCTTTCCGCCCTCCTCAACGGTAGGTCCTCTATCCCTCTTCCCTGATCCCCCGGCTGCACCACAAAGAGCTCACTCTTTCCCACATTAAGCCTATAGCACGAGAAGTCTCCAAACTCCCTTAGGATCTGCATGACCTCAACCATCCCCTCCACTGGATCCGCCACATACAGCAACAGGTCGTCTGCTTACAGTGACACTTGATGTTCCTCTCCCCCTCGGACCACCCCCTTCCATTTCCCCGACTCCCTTAACGCCATGGCCAAAGGTTCAATTGCTAATGCAAACAGCAGAGGGGACAGGGGGCACCCCTGCCTCGTCCCTCGATACGGCCGGAAATACTCCGACCTCCGCCGATTCGTGACCACACTCGCCACCAGGGCTCTATACAGGAGCTTAACCCAACTAATAAACCCTCCCCCGAACCCAAACCTCCTCAACACTTCCCAGAGATACTCCCACTCTACTCGGTCAAAGGCCTTCTCTGCGTCCATGGCTGCCACTATCTCCACCTCTCCCTCCACCGATGGCATCATTATCACATTTAGGAGCCTTCGCACATTAGTATTTAGCTGCCTACCCTTTACGAATCCCGTCTGGTCCTCGTGAATCACCCCTGGGACACAGTCCTCAATCCTCGTAGCCAACATTTTTGCCAGTAACTTAGCATCTACGCTGAGGAGCGAGATCGGTCTATACGACCCACATTGCAGTGGGCCCTTATCCCGCTTCAAGATCAAGGAGATTGTCGCCTCCGACATTGTCGGGGGCAGGGTCCCCCCTCCCTTGCTTCATTGAAGGTCCTTACCAGCAACGGGGCTAACAGGTCTACATACTTCCTATAAAACTCCACCGGGAACCCATCCGGCCCCGGGGCCTTCCCTACCTGCATGCTCCCCAGTCCTTTAACCAGCTCCTCCACCCCAATTGGCGCCCCCAAACCAGCCACCTCCTGTTCCTCCACCCTCGGGAACCTCAGTTGGTCCAAGAATCGTCGCATCCCCTCTTTTCCCCCTGGGGGCTGGGACCTATACAGCTCCTCGTAAAAGGCCTTGAATGCCTCATTCACTTTCCCCGCACTCCGCACCGTAGTACCCCTACCATCCTTGACTCCACCTATTTCCCTCGCTGCCATCCTCTTACGGAGCTGATGTGCCAGCATCCGACTCGCCTTCTCCCCATGTTCATATATCGCCCCCTGTGCCTTCCTCCACTGTGCCTCTGCCTTCCCTGTGGTCAACCGGTCGTACTCCGTCTGGATCCTTTCTCTCCCTGAGTAGTCCCTCATCAGGATCCTCTGCATATCTATCCACCCTTAAAATCTGCATATCTATCCCCCACTAACCTCTCCCTTTCCCTGCCCCCTCTCTTCACCCTATGAGCCCTGATGGAGATTAACTCTCCCCTGACCACCGCCTTCAGCGCCTCCCATACTACTCCCACCTGCACCTCCCCGTTGTCGTTGGCCTCCAGACACCTTTCGATGCACGCCCGCACCCTCCCACACACTTCCTCGTCTGCCAGCAGTCCCATATCCAACCGCCACAACGGGCGTTGGTCCCTCTCCTCCCCCAGCTCTAGCTCCACCCAATGTGGGGCATGGTCTGAAATGGCTATGGCCGAATACTCCGTTCCCTCCACTTTCGGGATCAATGCCCTGCCCAGAACAAAAAAATCTATCCGGGAGTAGGCCTTATGAACGTGGGAGAAATAGAAAATTCTCTGGCCAAAGGCCTGGCAAATCTCCACGGATCTACCCCTCCCATCTGATCCATAAACCCCCTAAGCACCTTGGCCGCAGCCGGCCTCTTCCCCATCCTAGATCTGGAACGATCTAATGCTGGGTCCAGCACCATGTTAAAATCCCCACCCATTATCAAGCTCCCTACCTCCAAGTCTGGAATACGACCCGACATCCATTTCATGAATCCAGCATCGTCCCAGTTCGGGGCATATACATTCACCAGTACCACCTCCGTTCCCTGCAACCTACCGCTCACCATCACATATCGGCCTCCATTGTCCGCTACTATGTTCTTGGCCTCAAATGACACCCGCTTCCCCACCAGTATTGCCACCCCTCTATTCTTCGCATCCAGCCCCGAATGGAACACCTGTCCGACCCATCCCTTCCTTAACCTGACCTGATCTGCCACCTTCAGATGTGTCTCCTGAAGCATGACCACGTCTGCCTCCAGTCCCTTTAGGTGCGCGAACACCCGGGCCCTCTTAACCGGCCCATTTAGGCGCCTCACATTCCACGTGATCAGCCGGATTGGTGGCCCCCCCCCGGACTAGCCTTCTCCTATCTTAGCCCAGTCCCGTGCTCGAGCCTCCTGCACCCTCCAGTCCCCCAGGCGGGGAACCCCGCCCCGACCACCTCTTCCATTTTCAGTTCCCCCTCGGACAGTGCAGCAGCAACCCTTATGTCCGCCGCCCCCCCCCCCCCCCCCCCCCCCCCCCCGCTAGATCCGCATCTAGCACTTTTGCTCCCCCCATATTACTTCCGTGAGTCAGCTGACTTCTGCTGACCCCGGCTGCCCCCTCCTTCCCGTTGATCTCCCCCGTGTGGGTGTCTCTCCTCCTTCCCCCCCCCCCCCTTTTAGCGCGAGAAAAAGCCCGCGCTTTCCTGAGCCAGCCCCGCCCCCTATGGCGCAGCTCCTGTTGCGGCCATTATCCCAGTTCCCTCATCCCCGAGTCTCGCCTCCCTCCAGCACCGACGCCCACATTCCCCACCATCTCGTCTACAGAAAAGAAGAAAAAAAAAGGGGGAATTTTAACCAGAGCTCTACCCACATCCCCATCCATCATCCCACCCATGAAGTAATCTTTACCCATATTTACAACCCCGTATACAACCAACATCTCCCCCCACAACCACATCCCCTCAGTTCGAGTCCAATTTTTCCGTCTGACTAAAGGTCCAAGCCTCTTATGGCGTTTCAAAATAATGGTGTCTGTCCTGATAAGTAACCCACAGTCGCGCAGGCTGCAGCATGCCGAACCTAACTCTTTTTTTGTGCAGCACCGCCTTGGCCTGGTTGAAGCCAGCTCTCCTCCTTGCCACCTCCGCGCTCCAATCCTGGTAAACTCGGATCACCGCATTCTCCCATCTACTGCTCCGCACCTTCTTGGCCCATCTCAGAACACTTTCTTTGTCCGCGAAGCGATGGAACCTTGCCACTATCGCCCTTGGCGGCTCATCAGCCTTGGGTCTCCCAGCCAGGACCCGGTGAGCCCCTTCCAGCTCCAGGGGGCTCGGAGAGGCCTCCGCACCCATCAGCGAATGGAGCATCGTACTCCAATACGCCCCAGCATCAGCTCCCTCCACTCCTTCGGGGAGACCCAGAATCCGGAGATTCTTCCTCCTTGCCCTGTTCTCCAGGGCCTCGATTCTCTCGGCCCACCTCTTGTGCATCGCCTCGTGCGCCTCCATTTTTACCGCCAGTCCCAGGATCTCGTCCTCGTTCTCATTCGTTTTATCCCTCACCTCGCGAAGCTCCACCGCCTGGGCCTTCTGGGTCTCCTTCAGCCCTTCGATCGCCAACAGCATTGGCGCCAGCACCTCCTTTTTAAGCTCCTGCACACAGCGCTTAAGGAACTCCTGCTGGTCCGGTCCCCATGCTGCTCGATCTCCACCCTCCGCCATCTTGCTTTTTCCTCCTCGTTTTTGCCGCTGCTCCAGAGCCTCTTTTCCCGCCGCTCCACCGCTAATCTCGGCCATACAACGTAAGGGGGGACCTTACTTCACCTTCCCACACGGGATTAAATCAAAAAAGTTCTGTTGGGGCTCCTCTGGAGAGCCCAAAGGTCCGTTATCGCGTGAGCTGCCGAAATGTGCGGCTTAGCTCCGCATCGCCGCAACCGGAAGTGATCAGAGAGTCACCTTTTGTGCGACCGATCAGTTCGTAGCCGCCACCGGAGGTCCCTACCTACATTTAAAAATGCCTAACTTTTCATTTGCAAGTTTTTAAAATTTTAAAGTCTCAAGGGTTTGCTTTTTGGAGCTTTGGTTCTGGGTTGCAAGTTTGTATTTATATTTTGTGTTGAGTATTCATCTTGTATGTTTCAGGTGTACCACAGCATGTTCTGGCCACTGGAGTGGACAGTACCAGGGAGAACTAAGAATGGCTGCTATGGCAAGGTGATTTGTGCAAAGCTGGATCATGTAAGTTTTTGTTTGTCAAATAATTTTTCAAGAATGGAATAGGGGTGTGGCGGTATAATATTTACTGTAGGCACTTGAAGTAGTTTCTACCTTGCCCAAATAACATGAGGAGGTTCTGCAACTGTTTCACAAGGAATCTCCCATTTATAACCGGGGAGGACTAATGTCTTCTCTAAGGGTGGTTTATCTTTGGGATTCCCTACTCCAGAGAGCAGGATCATTGAATATATACACGGCTGAGATGGACAGATATTTGATTTTCAAAGGAATTAGGGTGGCAAAAAAAGTAGAGTAAGGCCATAGTCTGATCTGCTACGATCTAATTAAATGGCAGAACAGGCTCAAGCACCCGAATGACCTATTCCTGCTTTTATTTCTTGGGTGATGGCATATGAAACCTATTTCTTGAAAGTTTAACTAGTCTAATTTTTTAAAACCTTAATTAAAAGAAAAGTAGCTGGGAAAGTAACAATTCTATCCCCAGCTCTTTTAAATTAACTTTCCTTCTGGTTCTAGTCTCGAGTGGTGGGATTCCACGTGCTTGGTCCGAATGCTGGAGAAATCACTCAAGGTTTTGGTGCAGCAATGAAATGTGGGATGACCAAAGATCAGCTGAACAGCGTCATCGGCATACATCCAACCTGTGCAGAAGTAAGGCGTGCATGTCCAGTCTCATTCTCTATCCTAACCCTCAACCACTATTGTATTGCAAAGAAATTGCATTGGAAGCATAAGATCCTTTTTTGTGGATTTCTTTGCACTTCCCTGTTTGCTTTTCCTTTTCTAGTTTGTGGTGCTGGCAGTTTCGCCGAAGTACCTTGTGGCTGGTCTGTTTGTTCATTAATCTTGGGGGAGAAGCACCAAAACAGTGCGACATTCCTGTCTGCACTCGACATTCATATGCTTCACTTTCTCCAACAGCAAGCTCTGATAGATATCAATCAGTGTCTGCTGTTTCAACTAAATGGCACTGTCCAACTCTGTTCACTATAACTACGTGGCACTAACTAAAGATTGACCACATGCTCAGCACTGCTATATGGTTGTATTTCACTTACCAAAATTCTGGAGAAATAATTCCCCAGGACCTTGCTGATGTGTTTGTTTTTCTGTGGTAAAAGGGCAGGATGATGGTACCTATTTTGGTTATCATTCAATGAGGCAAGTAGAGTGTGTAAGTAGGAATATGTAAAATTGGCTCCTTATGGGTTATTCATCTTATTGCGTAATTACAAAGCTATTGATCTGCCTCCTTCCTCTTCTTGCAGTTTATTCTTGTTTTTTTCATGTAGGTGTTCACCACTATGGAAACAACTAAACGATCAGGTGTGGACATTTCCAAGAAAGGAGGATGCTGAGGTTAAACCCTGCTGTTGTAATGTTGCTGCCCTTTGCATGCACTTCCTCTGCTCTGTGGTTGGCTCAACCTGCATCCTTCTCCACTCAGGTAAAACTAACACAACCCACAGCAGGAATATTCAAGTAAAATTCACCACCAAACACCACCAAATTGTGCAGTGCCTTGAGTTGAACTTCATGCCTGTCGCAGCAGAGGATCATGGTGTGCTTGGGGTATGCAGATCAGCAGCGAGGGTAAACCTCACCTTTGAACTTTGACCCAAACCTGCTTGGAAGGGCATTAAAAACGATAGTGTCTTCTTGAAGTTTTGGCCTGGAACCTGATTTGAGGTGGGCCATGACGGATGACTAACAAGCAAGGTCTGGAACCTCTACGTCCAATCAAATGACTGCGCTTCCTTTCAGTGGTGAGGCTTTAGTCTTGTGCAGCAATCTGAAGTCTTGCCTGGTCATACTTACTATTCCTTGTTTCTTAAATGTATGTTGGGCTGCTGATGGGGTGAGATGAACGTTTTTTTCCCCTCTGTACAGTTTAGGTAACTAGCATCATTGTACTCTATGTTTATAAGTTTAAAAAAATCAAGAACTTGTCTGTAAAGGAACATGTCATGTTTGATTCATATTTAAACTCTGTACAATATCAATCTTAAACCTTTTTCACCAAAAAAAAAGCAAGTTGATTATGTTTCAGGAAGCATGGGCCTGAATGTTTTTGTTTTGTCTGAGGGTCCGCCTTGTGTGTAATTACATACACTTTGGTATCCTCTCCCTTTTTTTAAAAACTTAATCTAAAATGAGAGTAACCAACTACTGCTGACCAAACTTGTTAGTTGTGGGTGTTCAGTTTTTAAAAAGTGGGAATCGGTCAATCTATAAGCTGCTTTTTTGCAGATATTTACAATCAGAATTGGTGTTTTTGTATTCGAATTGAGACTTTGCATAAAAGTGGATCTATTGAATGAGTTTTTGTCTTGTAAACCTCTGCATACCTAAATAAGAGCTGGACTGTTAGTCCACACTTGTTTATTTTTATCGAGTTCTAATTAGTAAGAAGTTTAGTACACTGCTGTACTTTCCTTTACACGTCCATTTATAAGTTAAATTGAAATAGTTTGTGTTTTCCAGCATCACTTTCTGTTGCTTTCATTTCTCCCATTCTTCATCCTCTTTTTAATTTGGAACACTCACACACCAAGTTCAGTTTGGATATGTATACTGTCACATGTTATGGCTTTGTGCAGTTTATTTGAAGGTAACCATGCAGTGCTTGCTATTTAATTGGGAATTTTAAAAAAGATTTTTGCATTTGTTTATCATTGGTGCCCATTTGACTAGAACCTTTGTGACACTTGATTGTATTCAGCCTCTGAACAGCAGTAACTTGAACAATTCCATGTGAACAAAGTTTGTTATCCAAAATGCATTTAATAAAAAATAAAATCTGTATAGAATTCAAAACTGTGCAAAGAGTGTACTTCTGTTCGGGTACAAGACTAGGTATTTTGATGTATTTGTGGCACTTGGGGCAGCACTGTGAAAGTCAATATTTTCGCTTCTGTGAGAGAAAAATTCAAGACAGAATAACAAGCTTTATTTTCGAAAACAACTGCTTGCAGTAATGGCTGAAACTTGAAGTCAGAGAGAAGTCAACAAAACTGCTCAATCTGTCACAAGTTCCGCGCTTTTTGCGGAGAATTAGCTCAATATTTATACATTAACTTTATCAAGATTATATGACAACAGTATGGTCAGGAGTTTGAGCGGAAATACAAACAGAAGCAAGACCAGACGATGTTTGGCCATATCACTCATACCATTATTTAGTCCTCAGAGGGAACATTGAAAGGTCAGAATAGACTTGTTTTTTCCTGAACTTATCTTTGTTTTAAATTCCTACGGTCCTGGGTTATGACGAGTTAGTTTTACCAGGAGTTGCCGAGGTCCGGTGTTTTGGAATGGCTTGACCTTCGCTGATCTTTTCAGACTTCAAGTTATGCAGAGTTGGCCCATGGCCATACTAGTCTGAAAATGGTTAGGGCAGAATTCTTTACCTGGGCCTGGGAGCTGGAATGAGTAGTTTCAGTCTATCTGGTATTTTATCAAACCTTTTGACCAATCTTCCCATTGACCAGTTTTCTCATCATGCCATTACTTAATTCGTACCATATCACAGCACTTTAAGCTGGGGGCTGTGTCAGGGGAGATGCCGATCATGGGGAAACGCAGGTTTGAGCTGGGGAGGTTAGATGGGAGGTTTCGGAGATGGGAGGAGAGGGGGATCAAGGTATTAAAAGACCTGTTTCTGGGGGGATGCTTTGCACGGTTGGAAGAGTTGGGGGAGAAATATGGACTGGGGCAAGTGGAAGGGGTTTAGGTACCTGCAGCTCCGAGACATTGCGAGGAAGGAGGTTCAGAGCTTCCTGATGGCGCTGGCCCCCTCGCTGTTGGAAGAGGTATTGACGGCAGGGGGAATGGAGAAGGGGGTGGTGTTGGCGATCTACGGGGATTTTGAGGGATGACGGGTTGTCCATGGAGGGGATTAAAGTCAAGTGGGGGGAGGTTGGGGAAGAAGGTGTGTGGTGTGAGGTGCTCCGGAGGGTGAACGGCTCAACCTCATGCGCGAGGTTTGGGGCTGATACAGTTGAAGATAGTGTATAGAGCTCACCCAAGAGGATGAGGATGAGCCGGTTCTTTGAGAGAGTGGAGGATGTAAGTGAGAAGTGGGAGGGGCGCACCATATGCATATGTTTTGGTCCTGTCCAAAGCTGGAGGGGGGTTTTCAGTATCATCTCGGTGGTACTACACGTGAACTTGGAACCAGTGCCCCATGAAGCCATTTTCGGGGTGTCAGACGGGCCGGAGCTGTAGGCGGATGCGGGCGCGGATGTTTTAGCCTTCGCCTCGCTCATTGCCCGGAGGTGGATCCTGTTGGGGCGGAGGTTAGCTTCTCCACCCTGTGCCTTGGCTTGGCAGGTGGATCTACTGGAATTTCTGACTCTCGAAGGTGAAATTTAAGCTGAGGAGGATGGAGGAATTCTACAATTCATGGGGACTGTTTATTGTGCACTTTCTAGAATTGGTTGCCATTGGACATTGAGCGGGGGGGAGGGGGCGCTGGGGTTATTGTTGTTTTTGATTACACTGTTTACTAGTTGACTGTTAATTTTTTACCTAGAACGTATGGGTGGATGTTTACGTCTGTATATTGAGGGAGGTGCTGATTTTGTTTGGGGGATTGTTATTGTAGTGATCTCTGTAGGTGCATGCACACAAGTGCTTAATGGGTAAATAGCAGCACCACATGATCGCTAGAGGGCTGGACCAACTGGTGTGCTGTGAACAGGGTAACATCAGAATCACATAGATAGTTAGTGGAGTTACGTTTAGTTATAATTGTTAAAATCTTGTTAACCAATTCCTAGTTTCCATGTTAAGGTAAAGAGCTCATACATTAATAGTTATAGTTAATCAATAAATCTTTGTTACTGGACGAGTTTGAGTCTTCAACAAGATTCAGAGGACCTCACCATCAACCAAGGATTGAGTGACACACGTTATCGACCTCGCAGGTAACACCACAACTGTATTTTTTTTCTTTTGTTTATTTGATGAAAATGTTGAAAATGAGGCGAATAAAAAGATTTTAAAAACAATTGTGGCACTTGGGTGCTGCAGTTTGGTTATTGGGAAGGTCTTGCTGTCACTGTCACTGAAGTGCAAATTTGTGACCCATTCTCATTCATATAAACTGGAATTTAATGCTGTCTATAAAGGCAAAAAAAGCTTTAAATGTTTACCATGGATACTGTTTGGCCCATTGCCTCTGCCAGCCCTTTGCTCGAGCTTTGTGCTAGAACCAGATGATAACTCTTCATTCTACATTGCGTATACTGAAATACCACAAAGTCTATTTTGTATTCAGGAGTTAACAAAATGACTTTTTTCTGAATTCAGTTGAATATAGACTGGGTAGCGTGCTGGAAGCCGTCTGGAAACTCTTTCAGTTTAACTTGCTGAAGAGTCTATTGTGGTTACAAGTGTGAAATGGCCCAAGAATCATGGCTACTCTCTCTCCATTTTACTTCAATGCAAATTTTACTTTAACCTAAGTTGCTGTCTTCCTTCAGACTTCACTGTGCTCCCCATTGACATTCAAAATCTTCACCTATCAATTTCACTCGCCTCACTATCTTTCTATGATCGCCAATTCTCTACATGTTTCATTCCATTCCCATCTCCCTTCACTACCACTCATTGCAGCTGTCATGGTCCTATTCTCTGCACGTCCACCCGTAAATTCTCAATGTTCACCCCTAACACAGAGTGATGCCCTATGCTGCTCTTGCTCGTGTATTGCTTGTTTGGCCCTTTTTCCACACTGCAACCAATCACTATTTGTTGATGTACCATATGTCAATGTACTCTGTTGATTATTCTTTTGTCTACTAGGTACGTACTGTGTACGTTTCCTTGGCCGCAGATACTTTTCACTGTACTTTGGTACATGTGACAATAAATATCAATCAATAAATATGGCACAGATCACTGTCTGTGTGAAGTCTGCACGATCTCCCCGTGTCTGCGTGGTTTTCCGCCAGGTGCTCCAGTTTCCTCCCACAAGTCCCGAAATACGTGCTTGTCCGGTGAATTGGACATTCTGAATTCTCCCTCAGTGTACCCGAGCAGGCGCGAGAGTGTGATGATTAGGGGATTTTCACAGTAACTTCATTGCAGTGTTAACTACTTGTGACAATAAAGATTATTATTAATAGATGTAGACCACTTGGACCATTGTGCCTCTGCTGACTCTTTGAAAGAGCTGACAGAAGGTGAGTCGGATGCTGGCACATCAGCTCTGTAAGAGGATGGCAGCGAGGGAAATAGGTGGAGTCGAGGATGGCAGGGGAACTACGGTGCGGAGTGCGGTGAAAGTGAATGAGGCATTTAAGGCCTTTTACGAGGAGCTGTATAGGTCCCAGCCCCCAGGGGGAAAAAAGGGGATAGAACATAGAACGATACAGCGCAGCACAGGCCCTTCGGCCCACGATGCTGCACCGACATGGGAAGTTAAAAAACAAAATAGAACATAGAATGCGACGATTCTTGGACCAACTGGGGTTCCCGAGGGTGGAGGAGCAGGAGATGGCTGGTTTGGGGGTGCCCATCGGGGTGGAGGAGCTGGTTAAAGGACTGGGGAGCATGCAGGCGGGGAAGGCCCTGGGGCCGGATGGGTTCCTGGTGGAGTTTTATAGGAAGTATGTAGACCCGTTAGCCCCGTTGCTGGTAAGGACCTTCAATGAAGCAAGGGAGAGGGGGGGGGGGGGGGGGAAGGCCCTGCCCCCGACAATGTCGGAGGCGCCGATCTTTTTGATCTTGAAGCGGGATAAGGGCCCACTGCAATGTGGGTCGTATAGACCGATCTCGCTCCTCAGCGTAGATGCTAAGTTGCTGGCAAAACTGTTGGCTGTGGACTGTGTCCCGGGGGTGATTCACGAGGACCAGACTGGATTCGTAAAGGGTAGGCAGCTAAATACCAATGTGCGAAGGCTCCTAAATGTGATAATGATGTCATCGGTGGAGGGAGAGGTGGAGATAGTGGCAGCCATGGACACGGAGAAGGCCTTTGACCGAGTAGAGTGGGAGTATCTCTGGGACGTGTTGAGGAGGTTTGGGTTCGGGGGAGGGTTTATTAGTTGGGTTAAGCTCCTGTACAGAGCCCCGGTGATGAGTGTGGTCACAAGCCGGCGGAGGTCGGGGTATTTCCGGCTGTACCGAGGGACGAGGCAGGGGTGCCCCCTGCCCCCTCTGCTGTTTGCATTAGCAATTGAACCTTTGGCTATGGCGTTAAGGGAGTCGAGGAAATGGAAGGGGGTGGTCCGAGGGGGAAAGGAACATCGAGTGTCGCTGTACGCAGACGACCTGTTGCTGTATGTGACGGATCCAGTGGAGGGGATGGTTGAAGTCATTCAGATCCTAAGGGAGTTTGGAGACTTCTCGTGCTATAAGCTCAATGTGGGAAAGAGTGAGCTCTTTGTGGTGCAGCCGGGGGATCAGGGAAGAGGGATAGACGACCTGCCGTTGAGGAGGGCGGAACGGAGCTTTCGATACTTGTGGATTCAGGTAGCTCGGAGCTGGGCACTGCACAAACTTAATTTGACGCGGCTGGTGGAACAGATGGAGGAGGACTTTAAAAGGTGGGACATGTTGCCACTCTCACTGGTGGGCAGGGTACAGTCGATTAAAATGGTGGTCCTCCCGAGGTTTCTTTTTGTATTCCGATGCCTCCCAATTGTGATTACCAAGGCCTTCTTTAAAAGGGTAAGCAGGAGCATTATGGGATTTGTGTGGGCGAGCACGACCCCGAGGGTAAGGAGGGGGTTCCTGGAGTGTAGCAGAGATGGAGGAGGGTTGGCGTTGCCGAATCTGGGTGGCTATTATTGGGCAGCCAACGTGGCGATGATCCGTAAGTGGGTGATGGAGGGAGGGGGGGGGGGGTGGGGGGGGGGGCGTGGAAGACGTTGGAGATGGCGTCCTGCAAAGGAATGAGCCTGTAGGCGCTGGTGACGGTACCGCTGCCGCTCTCGCCGATGAGGTACACCACGAGCCCGGTGGTGGCGGCAGCGTTAAAGATCTGGGGACAATGGAGACGACATACGGGAGCGATGGGAGCCTCGGTGTGGTCCCCGATCCGGGATAACCATCAGTTTGTCCCAGGAAGGATGGATGGGGGGTTTCAGAGCTGGCATCGGGCAGGGATTAGAAGAATGGGGGACCTGTTCATCGATGGGACGTTTGTGAGTTTAGGGGCGCTGGAGGAGAAATTTGGACTACCCCCGGGAAATGCCTTCAGGTACATGCAAGTGAGGGCGTTTGTGAGGCGGCAGGTGAGGGAATTCCCGCTGCTCCCGGCACGGGATTCAAGACACGAAGATTTCGGGCCTATGGGTCGGGGAGGGCAAGGTGTCGGCGATATACCAGGAGATGAAAGAAGAGGGGGAGGCTTTGGTAGAGGAGCTGAAACGTAAATGGGAAGAGGAGATAGGGGAGGAGATTGAGGAGGGGCTGTGGGCTGATGCCCTAAGTAGGGTTAATTCCTCTTCCTCGTGTGCCAGGCTTATCCTGATACAGTTTAAGGTGGTTCACAGAGCGCATATGACGGGGGCGAGGCTGAGTAGGTTCTTTGGGGTGGAGGACAGATGTGGGAGGTGCTCAGGAAGTCCGGTGAACCATGTCCATATGTTTTGGTCATGCCCGGCACTGGAGGGGTTCTGGAGGGGAGTTGCGGGAACAGTATCTAAGGTGGTGAAAGTCCAGGTCAAGCCAAGCTGGGGGCAAGCACTATTTGGAGTAGTGGACGAGCCGGGAGTGCAGGAGGCGAAAGAGGCCGGCATTCTGGCCTTTGCGTCCCGAGTAGCCCGGCGAAGGATCTTGTTAATGTGGAAAGAGGCGAAGCCCCCCCAGCGTGGAGGCCTGGATAAATGATATGGCAGGGTTTATCAAGTTGGAGAGGATAAAGTTTGCCTTGAGGGGGTCTGCGCAGGGGTTCTACAGGCGGTGGCAACCGTTCCTAGATCATCTCGCGGAGAGTTAAATGAAGGTCGGACAGCAGCAGCAGCAACCCGGGGAGGGGGAAGGGGGGTCTGTCTGGGGGGGTATTTGAGCAAGAAAATACATGAAGGATCTGGAAAACTGGCTCAGCCTCGTCCCCGTCATGTGCGCTCTATGAACCACCTTAAACTGTATCAGACTAAGCCTGGCACACAAAGAAGAAGAATTAACCCTACTTAGGGCATCAGCCCATAGCCCCTCCTCAATCTCCTCCCCCAGCTCCTCCTCCCATTTACCCTTCAGCTTCTCTATCAACGCCTCCCCCTCTTTCATCTCCTGATATATCGCCGACACCTTACCCTCCCCGACCCATACGCCCAAAATCACCCTCTTGAATTTCCTGTGCCGGGAGCAACGGGAATTCCCTCACCTGTTGCCTCACAAATGCCCTCACCTGCATGCACAATGGCTGCAGCATTCCGAATCTCACTCCTTTCCGGTGCAGCACCGCCTTGGCCCGGTTGAAACCCGCTCTCCTCTTTGCTACCTCCGTGCTCCAGTCCGGGTATATTCGGATCTCTGCATTCTCCCAGCTGCTGCTCCGCTCTTTCTTGGCCCATTTCAAGACCCTCTCTCTGTCCGTGAAACGGTGAAACCTCACCACAATCGCCCTTGGCGGCTCATTAGCCTTGGGCCTCCTCGCCAGCACCTGGTGTGCCCCGTCCAGCTCCAAAGGCCTCGAAAGGGCCTCCGCGCCCATCATCGACTTGAGCATCGTGCTCGCATATGCCCCGGCATCGGCCCCCTTCACTCCTTCAGGGAGACCCAGGATCCGA
The DNA here is from genome assembly GCF_047496885.1 of Scyliorhinus torazame. Lineage (NCBI taxonomy): Eukaryota > Metazoa > Chordata > Chondrichthyes > Carcharhiniformes > Scyliorhinidae > Scyliorhinus > Scyliorhinus torazame. Next base: position 218,972,905 of record NC_092719.1, read on the forward strand.
AGATTCTTTCTCCTCGACCTGTTCTCCAGGTCTTCGAATCTTCCTGCCCACCTCTTGTGCAGCGCCCCGTGCTCCTCCACCCTCACCGCCAGGCCCAAGATCTCATCCTCGTTCTCATTAACTATTTTCTGCACCTCCTGGATATTTACCTCGTGGGCCTTCTGGGTCATCCCGAATCCTTCAATTGCCGACAGCATAGGCGCCAGCATCTCTTCCCGCAGCTCCTCCAAGCAGCGCTTCATGAACTCTTGCAGCTCCGGCCCACATTCCACTTTATCTCCGGCCGCCGCCATTTTGTTTTTCTTCCCTCTCTTCTCCCGCTGCTCCAAAGCTGCTTTTTTGGCCGTTTCGCTTCTAGTCCGATCCATAAACGGCAAAGGGGGACCTCACTCTCCCCTTCCCACACGGAACGTCTTCAAAAAATTCCCATTGGGGCTCTTCTAGAGAGCCCGAAAGTCCGTGATCGCGGGAGCTGCCGAATCGTGCGGCTTAGCTCCGCATCGCCGCAACCGGAAGTCCCCTTTTCTCTTTCAACACTCCTTCCATAATTTTTTTTTTTTTACTAAACAATTTTAATGAGGCATTTTTGGCATTACAAACAACAGTATAAAAACACTGTACAAATAGCAATAAACATAGCGCAATTACCGACTCCCATCCCGCCAAGACCCGCCTAATTGACCCCCTATTCTACGCTACCCTAACCAGCCCCCTGCTGACGATTAATTCTCCGCGAAGAAGTCGATGAATGGTTGCCACCTCCGGGCGAACCCTAACAGTGACCCTCTCAAGGCGAACTTAATCTTCTCTAGGCCTAGAAAGCTTGCCATGTCAGTTAGCCAGGTCTCCGACTTTGGGGGCTTTGAGTCCCTCCAAGCTAGCAGTATCCGTTTCCGGGCTACCAGGGAAGCAAAGGCCAGAACATAGAACATTATAGCGCAGTACAGGCCCTTCGGCCCTTGATGTTGCGCCGACCTGTGAAACCACTCTAAAGCCCATCTACACTATTCCCTTATTGTCCATATGTCTATCCAATGACCATTTGAATGTCCTTACTGTTGGCGAGTCCACTACTGTTGCAGGCAGGGCATTCCACGCCCTTACTACTCTGAGTAAAGAACCTACCTCTGACATCTGTCCTATATCTAACTCCCCTCAATTTAAAACTATGTCCCCTCGTGCTAGACATCACCATCCGAGGAAAAAGGCTCTCACTGTCCACCCTATCTAATCCTCTGATCATCTTGTATGCCTCAATTAAGTCACCTCTTAACCTTCTCTCTAACGAAAACAGCCTCAAGTCCCTCAGCCTTCCCTCATAAGATCTTCCCTCCATACCAGGCAACATTCTGGTAAATCTCCTCTGCACCCTTTCCAATGCTTCCACATCCTTCCTATAATGCGGCGACCAGAATTACACGCAATACTCCAAATGCGGCCGCATCTGTGTTTTGTACAGCTGCAACATGACCTCATGGCTCAGAAAGTCAATCCCTCTACCAATAAAAGCTAACACACTGTACGCCTTCTTAACAACCCTCTCAACCTGGGTGGCAACTTTCAGGGATCTTTGTACATGGACACTGAGATCTCTCTGCTCATCCACACTACCAAGAATCTTACCATTAGCCCAGTACTCAGTCTTCCTGTTATTCCTTCCAAAATGAATCACCTCACACTTTTCTGCATTAAACTCCATTTGCCACCACTCAGCCCAGCGCTGCAGCTTATCTATGTCCCTCTGTAACTTGTAACATCCTTCCGCACTGTCCACAACTCTACCGACTTTAGTGTCATCTGCAAATTTACTCACCCATCCTTCTACGCCCTCCTCCAGGTCATTTATAAAAATGACAAACAGCAGTGGCCCCAAAACAGATCCTTGTGGTACACCACTAGTAACTGGACTCCAGTCTGAACATTTCCCATCAACCACCACCCTTTGTCGTCTTCCAGCAAGCCAATTTCTGACCCAAACTGCTAAATCACCCTGAATCCCCAGCCTCTGTATTTTCTACAATAGCCTACCGTGGGGAACCTCATCAAACGCTTTACTGAAATCCATATACACCACATCAATGAGGCTTTACCCTCATCCACCAGCTTGGTCACCTTCTCAAAGAACCCAATAAGGTTTGTGAGGCACGACCTACCCTTCACAAAACAGTGTTGACTATCTCTAATCAAATTATTCCTTTCCAGATGATTATACATCCTATCTCTTATAAACCTTTCCAAGATTTTGCCCACAACAGAAGTAAGGCTCACTGGTCTATCATTACCGGGGATGTCTCTACTCCTCTTCTTGAACAAGGGGACAACATTTGCTATCCTCCAGTCTTCTGGCACTATTTCTGTAGACAAAGATGACTTTAAGATCAAAGCCAAAGGCTCAGCAATCTCCTCCCTAGCTTCCCAGAGAATCCTAGGATAAATCCCATTTGGCCCAGGGGACTTATCTATTTTCACACCTTCCAGAATTGCTAACATCTCCTCCTTATGAACCTCAAGCCCTTCTAGTCTAGTAGCCTGAATCTCAGTATTCTCCTCAACAACATTGTCTTTTTCCTGTGTGAATACTGACGAAAAATATTCATTTAGCACCTCTCCTATCTCCTCGGACACCAAGCACAACTTCCCACTACTGTCCTTGACTGGCCCTACTCTTACCCTAGTCATTCTTTTATTCCTGACATATCTATAGAAAGCTTTAGGGTTATCCTTGATCCTACCTTCCAAAGACTTCTCTGCCAAAGAACGTCAGCCCCTTTCTCCTGGACTCCCGGGTCCTTCGCAACCCCACAAATCGCCACCTCTGGGCTCATTGCCACCCATGTTTTCAATATTCTGGACATGACGTCCGCAAACCCTTGCCAATATCCCCGAAGTTTTGGACACGCCCAGAACATGTGGACATGGTTCGCTGGTCCTCCTGCACATTTTGCACACCTGTCCTCTGCCCCAAAGAATCTACTCATCCGGGCCACTGTCACGTGGGCCCGGTGGACCACCTTGAATTGGATCAAGCTGAGCCTGGCGCATGTTGCGGTTGCGTTGACTCTGCTTAACACGTTCCCCCCCCATAAGCCATCTTCCATCTCACCGCCAAGCCCCTCCTCCCACTTACGCTTCAGCTCCTCGGTCTGCGTCTCCTCCGCCCCCATGAGTTCTTTGTAGATTGGATTTGGATTTGTTTATTGTCACGTGTACTGAGGTACAGTGAAAAGTATTTTTCTGCGAGCAGCTCAACAGATCATTAAGTACATGGGAAGAAAAGGGAATAAAAGAAAATACATAATAGGGCAACACAACATATGCAATGTAACTACATAAGCACTGGCATCGGATGAAGCATACAGGGTGTAGTGTTAATGAAGTCAGTCCATAAGAGGGTCATTTAGGAGTCTGGTGACTGTGGGGAAGAAGCTGTTTTTGAGTCTGTTCGTGAGTGTTCTCAGACTTCTGTATCTCCTGCCCGATGGAAGAAGTTGGAAGAGTAAGTAAGCTGCTTGGGAGGGATCTTTGATTATGCTGCCCGCTTTCCCCAGGCAGCGGGAGGTGTAGATGGAGTCAATGGATGGGAGGCAGGTTCGTGTGATGGACTGGGCGGTGTTCACGACTGAAGTTTCTTGCGGTCCTGGGCCTAGCAGTTGCCATACCAGGCTGTGATGCAGGCAGATAGGATGCTTTCTATGGTGCAACTGTACAGCAACGGCCCTAAAATCCCTGAGTACCTTTTATAGAACTCCACCGGGTACCCGTCCGGCCCCAGGGCTTTACCCGACTGCATTGCCTTCAAGCCCTCAACTATTTCTTCGGCCCTAATCGGGGCCCTCAGCCCATCTACCAGCTCCCTACCTACTCTTGGAAGGTCAGTCCGTCCAAAAAGCGTCTCATCCCCTCCGGCCCCGTGGGGGGTTCCGAGTGGTAGAGCCTACAGTAAAAGTCACTGAACGCCCTGTTTAGCCCTGTCGACTCCCCTACCAAGTTCCCATCCCCATCAACCACCCTCTCTACTTCCCTGGCCTCCTCACTCTTCCTAAGCTGCTGTGCAAGCATTCTGCTGGCCTTCTCCCCATGTTCGTAAAACGCACCCCTCGCCTTTCTAAGCTGCTCCACTGCCTTACCTGTGGACAACATCCCAAACTCAGCCTGCAGCCTCCGACGTTCCCTTAAGAGTTCCACCCCCGGGGTCACCACATATCTCCTGTCTATCTGCAAGATCTCCGTAACCAGTTGTTCCGTTTCTGCCCTATCCGTCCTGTCCCTATGCGCCCGGATCGAAATCAGCTCCCCTCTTACCACTGCCTTCAGCGCCTCCCAGACCACCGCTGCTGAGACTTCCCCCATGTCATTAACCTGCAGGTAGTTCTGCATGCACTTCCTCAGCCTCTCGCACACCGCCTCATCCGCCAACAAGCCCACATCCAACCTCCATTGCGGGCACTGGAAGCTCTCCTCACTAACCTGCAGTTCCAGCCAGTATGGGGCATGATCCAAAATAGTGATGGCCAAATACCCCGTGTCCACCACCCTCGCCAGCAAATCCCTGCTCAAAATGGAAGTCTCCCACCTATTGTTCCCTCACTTCCCCCCACCTCCCTCTCACTTCCCCCCACCTCCCCCCCCCCCCCCGCCGCCCATCAAAGCCACTTCCCTAATCAAACTGACCCCAAACAATCGCCCAATTAACATAAGAGACAACCCCAAAAAAAACCACACAGAAAACCCCCACAATAGTGTAAATCAAAGTAATACAAAGTAAAAAGCCCCACCAGCCACCCCCACCAAAACACCGAAAACCCGCAGAAACCGAATAACTTGTACTTCCCCCTTCAACCAAACTCAAATACAGAAGAGAAGCGACAAGAGAAACATATGAACATCACTCAAAAAGTTGCAACTTAAAACAAAATGTTCATAGTTCAGCACCAGCCCTTTCCTCTTGGCAAAGTCCATCGCGTCTTCGGGCGACTCAAAATAATGGTGCTGGTCCTCGTGCATAACCCAAAGATGCGCCGGGTATAACAGTCCAAATTTCACCCGCCTCTTGAACAGGATCGCCTTAACTTGGTTAAAGCCTGCCCTCCTTCTGGCCACCTCCACGCTCAGATCCTGGTAAACACGCAAAATGCTGTTGTCCCATTTGCAGCTCCGCGTACGCTTGGCCCACTGGAGAACACACTCCTTGTCCAGGAACCTGTGGAACCGGACCACCATCGCCCTTGTGCACATGCGAATAACAAGAAAACTCCTTCCCCATCGGCTGCCTAAACCTCCATGGGTCGACCCCCCCCCCCCCCCCCCCCCCATCTGCTCCATGAACCCTGTCAGTTCCTTTGCCATTGCTGGCACCCTACCCGTTTTCGAACACGACCGGTCGAGGCCGGGATCGATGACTGTATTAAAATCCCCTCCCATAACCAACTTGTGCGAGTCCAGGTCAGGTATCTTCCCCAGCAACCTCTTTATAAATTCCACGTCATCCCAATTCCTCGCCAGCGCTCTGTACGCCCTGTCCACCTGCAACGGTCGGGGAAAAGCCCCCTCCCCCAGAAGCTTCTGAAACATACTCGCCACAAACGCGCAGCATCAACCCCCTCGGGGAGACCGACAATTTTAAAGTTCTGCCAGCGAGCTCTAGTCTCCAGGTCCTCTACCTTCTCCAGCAGCCTTTTTTGCTGATCCTTCAGTATCCCCACCTCCAGCTCCACCACCATTTGGTGCTCCTCCTGGTCCGCCAGCGCTTTCTCCAGCTTCTGAATCGTCCGATCCTGGGCATCCAGCCTGCGCTCCAGCCGATCGATCGATTCCTTTATCGGATCAAGACAGTCCCGCTTCTGCCTAGCGAAGTTCTCTTGAATGACCCGCATCAACTCCTCCATTGATGGTTGGGCCGTCGCAGCAGGGGTCCGAACATCAGCCATATTAACCTCCACCCAGCCCTTGCTTGCCTTCCTATTTCTCCCTTTTCGATCCCATGTGGTTCTTCGTTCCATACACCAATGTGTGGAACCAGTGCCAGATTGACTTCGCCTTCAAAACGCAAAAAAGTCGGGGGAATGGTCCAAAAGTCCGGCCCGAGCAGGAGCCACCAAATGCATGACTTACTCCCTCATAGCCACCACCAGAAGTTTTCCACCTTCCATAATTTTGAATGCCTATTAAATCCCTCTTAGCTTTTGCATTCCCCTTACAGGATTCTCATTCTCTAGATTCTCGACATAACTGATGTCCCTTAGCCGAGACATCATTTTATAAAGTCTTAAGTCACCCTGCATAAGAAATAGAGGACATTGAAGGGAAGAGTTTAGATTGTTCCTCTTGGAGCAGCGAAGGTTAAAGGGAGACTTGATGGAAATTCAATATAACTCCTGAAAGAAGGGAAAGCAATTTCTGCTACCAAGAGTCCCAGCATAACCCTTCACTGCCACCACGTGAAAATTCTGGAACGTCCTTCCGAATGGCACTGTGGGTGTACCTACAGTCCCCTATGGTCCAGGTCTTGCTGCATTTGGACAGGGACTGCTTCAGTATCTGAGGAGTTCCAAATAGCGCCGAACATTGTGCGTTCATCAGCGAACATCCCCACTTCTGACCTTATGACAGAAGGGAGGTCATTGATGAAGCAGCTGAAGGTGGTTGGGCCGAGGACAATACCCTGAGGAACTCCTGCAGTGATGTCCCAGGACTGAGATGACTGACTTCCAAAAACCATGTTTGTGCCAGGTACGACTCCATTGCTCTGGCTCCTCAATGCTTTACTCTGACAAATGCTGCCTCGATGTCAGGAGCAGTAACTCTCCTCTCACTTCTGGGGTTCAGCTCTTTTGGCCATGTTTGAACCAAGGCTGTAATAAGGTCAGGAGCTGAGTGACTCTGGCGGAACCCAAACAGAGTGTCAGTGAGCAGGTTGTTGACTAAATGCCTCTTGATAGAACTCTTTTTTAAAAAAACAAACATTTTTATTGAAGTATTTGCAAAATTTTTAAAACCATAACAAACGAAATAATAATACCCTAAACAACATGGTAAACTAGACATTTCCCACCCAACCCCTTCTGTACATCCCTTAACCATATTGCACCTACCCGCCAGAGTGCTGCTTCTGCTGACATTTTAATTTTCCCCGAGAAAGTTGACGAACGGCTGCCCCCTCCGAGATAACCCCAGCATTGACCCTCTCAAGGCAAACTTTATTTTCTCCAGGCTGAGAAACCCAGCCATGTCGCTGACCCAGGTCTCTACACTCGGGGGGTTCGGGTCCCTCCACATTAACAGGATCCGTCTCCGGGCTACCAGGCAGGCAAAGGCCAAAACGTCGGCCTCTTTCGCCCCCTGAGCTCCCGGGTCTTCTGACACTCCAAAGATCGCCACCTCTGGACTCGGACCACCCGCGTACCTAGCACCGTGGACATTGCCCTGGCAAACCCCTGCCAGAACCCTCCAAGCTTCGGGCATGCCCAAAACATGTGGACATGGTTTGCTGGGCTTCCCGCACACCTCGCACATCTGTCTTCTACCCCGAAAAACTTGCTCATCCTCGCCGCCGTCATGTGTGCCCGGTGAACCACTTTAAACTGTATTAGACTGAGCCTGGCACATGATGAGGAGGAATTAACCCTGCTTAGGGCGCCCGCCCAGAGACCGGCCTCCATCTCCCCACCTAACTCCTCCTCCCACTTGCCCTTCAGTTCCTCCACCGGGGTTACCTCCGCCTCCAACAGCTCCTGATAGATATCCGACACTTTCCCCTCCTGCACCCAGGTACGGGACACTACTCTGTCCTGTATCCCCCATGGCGGCAGCAGCGGGAAAGCCAACACTTGTTTCCTCAAAGTTCCACACTTGCAAGTACCTGAAACCGTTCCCCGGCGGCAGCTTGAACTTGTCCTCCAGCGCCTTCAGACTGGGAAAACTCCCGTCTAATTCCTGCTCTCTGCCAACTTTGGAACCCGCCATCATTCCTGCCTGGCACGAACCTGTGATTATTGCAAATCGGGGTCCAGACCGACGCACCCTCCACCCTCTTGTGTCTCCTCCATTGCCCCCAGATCCTCAGGGCCGCCACCACCACCGGGTTAGTGGAGTAACGGGCCGGCGAGAGCGGCAGAGGTGCCGTTACCAGTGCTCCCAAACTGGTGCCTTTGCATGGCGCCGCCTCCGTCCGCTCCCATGCCGGCCTCTCCCCCACCACCCACTTTGATAGAACTCTTGATGAGCCCTTCCAACACTTTCCTGATGATCAAGTGTCAATTGATGGGGTGGTAATTGGCTGAGTTGGATTTGTCCTGCTTTCTGTGTACGGGATATGCCTGGTCAATTTCCACATTGCCAGGTAGATGCCAGTGTTGCAGCTGTACTGGAACAGCTCAGCTAGGGGTACAAATCATCGGTAATATTGTCAGGGGCCATAGCCGTTCAGTATAGTGTCTCCAGCCGTTTCTTAATATCATGTGGAGTGAAGTGAATCAAATTGGCTGAAGACTCATCTGTGATGTTGGGGACCACTTGGAGGATCATCCACTTGGCACTCCTGACGGAAAATTGTTGATGTTCTGGGCTCCCCCGTTATTGAGAAAGGGGATATTTATGGAGCTGGCTCCTTTAATGAATTGTTTAATTGTTCATCACCATTCACAACTGAATGTGGCAGGACTCAGAGCTTAGAACTGATCCGTTTGTTTTGGGATTGCTTAGCTCTGTGTATCGCTTGCTTATGCTGTTTGGCTCACAAGTAGTCCGTGCTGTAGCTTCACCAGGTTGACACCACATTTTTAGGTATGCCTGGTGCTTTGTCTGGCATGCTCTCCTGCACTAATTATTGAAACAGAGTTGATCCCCTGGCTTGGTAGTGATGATAGAGAGTGACATGCTGGGCCACGAAGTTACAGATTGTGGCTGTCTACAATTCTGCTGCTGATGGCCCACAGCATCTCACTCCCAATCTTGAGTTGCAAGTCTGTCCCATTTAGCACAGGTGGCAGTGCCACACAACCCAATGGAGGGTATCCTCGATGTGAAGATGGGACTTTGTCTCCACAAGATCTGTGCTGTGGTCACTCCTATCCATACTACCATGGACAGATGCACCTGCGGCAGGCAAGTTGGTGTGGATGAGGTCCAGCATGTTTTTCCGTCTTGTTAGTTCCCTCACCTTCTGCCGTAGACCAAGTCTAGCAGCTATGTCTTTTGACACCGTCTGTAATGTGTTCTCTAGTCACTCTTGGTGATGGACATTAAAGTCCCACACCCAGGGTTCATACTGTGCCCGTGCCACCCTGAGTGTTTCCTCCAAATACTGTTTCACTAGCTGTTGTAGAGGGAGGGGGGTAGGGCGTGGCAGTACATGGTACCAGCAGGAGGTTTCCTTGCCATGTTTGGCCTGATGGCATGAAACATCATGGGTCCAGATTTGATGTTGATGACTCCCAGGGTAACTACCTCCTAACTGTATACCCCTGTGCCACCATCTCTGACAGGACATGCCTAGGGAAGGAGATGGTGGTGCCTGGGACATTATCTGTTCGATATGATTCTGTGAGCATGACTATGTCAGGATCATAGCTCCTCTTTATCCTCTACTTCACTTTTCTGCCTATTTGCCATATTCCTTTGCTCCCTGAGTGACCAAATATCTGTCTCAGCCTTGAACATATTGAACAATTTTGGGGTAGAGAATTCCAAAGATTGGCAACCCTTGAGTGAAGAAGTTTCTCATTTCAGCTCCTGTTTTCTCGATTCCTCATAGGAACAGTATGCCATTCAGCCCCTCTAGCCTGTCCCATAATTCACTGAGATCATGGCTGATCTGTGACCTAACTCCATGTCCTTTGGCCCATATCCCTCAATATCTTTGCTGAACAAAAATCTATTTCCAATTTAACATTAACAACTGTTCTAGCTTCAACTGCTCTTTGTGGGAGAGAGTTCAAACATCTACCACCCTTTGCGTGAAGAGGTGTTTCCTAACATCTCCCCTGAAATGCCTCGTTTATCCTTACTCCAGTTCCTATCTCTTCACCAATCCTTCATTCATGCTAATAGATTACTGCCATGGTCTTGTGCTGTGTCAACCAATACACTTGGATTTCCAGGAGGTGTTTGACAAGGTGCCACAAAGTAAGAGTCCATGGTGTAGGGGATAACATATTAGTGTGGATTGAGGATTGGTTGGCTAACAGGAAACTGGCACAAATGGGTCATTGGAAAACCAAAGCAGTGGAGTGCTGCAAAGATCCGTGCTGGGGCCTCAACTATTTACAACCTATGTCAATGACTTGGATGAGGGATCGAATGTAAATTTGCTGATTCCACAAAGATAGGTAGCAAAGTAAGTTGTGAAGTGGACGTGAAGTCTGCAAATTGTGAGGGCGAAACCCACGCAAACACGGGGAGAATGTGCAAACTCCACACGGACAGTGACCCAGAGCCGGGATCAAACCGGGACCTCGGCTCCGTGAGGCAGCAGTGCTAACCCACTGTGCCACCGTGCTGCTCGAACTAGTCCACTTTAAGCAGGAATAGAAAAACAGCATATTTAAATGGAGAGAGATTGCAGAACTTGGGGTTCAGAACGATCTGGGTGTCCTGGTGCATGAATCGTAAAAATTCTATGAATCGCAAAGCTATACACCGCACTCCACATTTGGAGTACTGTAAATTGTTTTGGTCTCAATTGCATTAGAAGCAGTTCACTTAACTGATTCCGGTGATGGGGGAAGGTTGGCCAGGTTCAGCCTGTATCCATTGGAGCTTGGAAAATTGGGAGGTGATCATCTCGAAACAAAATGACCCTCAAGGGGAGTGAATGCTGCAATGATGTTTCCCATTATATGAGAGACCGGAACGAGGGGGACACTGTTTAAAAATAAGGGGCAGGATATTCCTTTGCCCGACAACAAAACCGGGAGCGGCGATCGGGTGGAGACTAGCTCCCGACACCGATATTGCAGCAGGTGGTCGTGATGCTCCGCCCCTCCAAATCGTCCCAGTTGCGACCACGTTCGCGTGTCATTATTGGGCCCACCTGTGATTCTCCACCTCTGATGGCCTGAGTTCCCGATGGCGTGGTCCACGTGTGGTCACGGCAGTCTTGAGCCTGGCGTGACGGCTGCGGAGAGAGAGCGTACGGACAGTGTCCGGCACTGCCACACTTCGCCAACAGTCGTGCTGCGGGGAGTAGTGGGTGGTGGCCGGGAGGTGGGCTGTGGGGTCGGGATGGTCGGGCGGTCCAGCACAACCGGTGCCATCTTTTCGGGCGCGGTTGGTGCGTGAGTGTGTGCGTGTGGGATGGGGGTGGGGTGTAAGTGTCAGCCTGCACGTGTCCAGCACAGACCCGCCGATTCTGCCACCGTTTCTCCTGCATTCCCGGGTGTTTCCCGTCGTGGAACTCCACGGACCCTCCGTTAGCCGCAGCGCTGAGACGTACGCACGGAGAATCCAGGAGTCTCCCATTTGAGATAGAGATGAGAATGTTTTTTCTCTTGAGGGTCCTTACTTTGTGGAGCTCCCTTGCCCAGACCGTGGCAGAGGCGGGGGATCATTGAATATATTTAAGGCAGAGGGAGATTGATTCCCTTGTTGGTGAAGAATCTAAGGATAGTCACATTGAGGCCACAATTGGATCGACAGTGACCTTGTGGAAATAGCAGAACAGGCTGGAGGGGCCGAATGGCCGGCTCCTAACCCGCATTTGCACTCACAATCTTCAACGCGAGCTATGTCTGTCGGGCGATCGGTGTAACGAATAAAAGACCATGCAGAATGAAGGTCGCTCCACAGGGTGTCAGTTTCCCGCTCAGCCACCCAGCCTGACCCAGGAAAGGGACTGTCACCCTGGGGGTGTGGCTGCATTACTGTCGGCGGGAGAATATTGTCGCGCACAGTGGTTGGCTATCCCTTTAAGTGTCTCCAATGTTTTGGTTCGAATAGTTTTTAGAAGCTTCTGTTCACTGGCAGCAATCGGCCAGTGAGCCCCGCCCAGACAGGGTGAATGTTATTGCCAGCGTTATGGAAGTGTAAATATTGCTGGTCCGCCGTTTGCTGAAACCGTCTGTACTTTTGTTTTTCTTTCAACACTTTCTAAGAAAGAACACTTGGAGAAGCTTCATCCAAGGTCAAGGACACTTCTCGCTAGGGAAACGCCAATAGGTAAAGGGAGAGAAGTGGACAAGTGAGAGCCCTGTTATCATCGCGGCTTCTAATTCCAGCACCACCTTAACCCAATTAGCCCCAACTTCAACCACCGTGCAAACCTCTAACTTTTAACTCCAAGCACAGATGCCTAACTTCAACTCCTAACTCTCAACCCCAAATACAAACTCCCTCGTGAACCTTAATCCTCAACTTGACACCCTAACCCCAACTCCAGCCATTGAGTCCAGACCTTATAACCACTGACCCTAACTCCAGTGTCAACTCCTTGGGTAGATCTGAATCTGACACTGTAACCCCAAAGTGAATCCTGACTCCAACCCCGAATCATAACTGCTGACAACCCCCCGCTCCACCCTAACCACCGACCCGAACCCCCAGATTGTTTGGCATCTTTACATCTGCAAGAGATTATGGCGACGCAGGCTCTGGTGAGGGGTCCGATGCAATCGCCACAACTATTCATTGGCCCAAAGAGCAGATTATGGAGTTGCAAAGACTGTCACGGGTGCTACAGAAGACATTGTCCCTTGATGGTGGTGCAGAATGATCTCCATTGACGCCTTGCTTGCCGGGCTGGTATCTACTTTGGAGCTTGATGATCCAGGCCAACCACATTGTCAATGAAGGACAAAGGAAAAGGTTGAGCCAAGGGTAACCTCTTGAATTGACAATGGAGCTTCAATAACTGTCTCCCAGATGGATCCCTGGCACAATTAGGAAGAATTGATTTGATTTATTGTCACGTGTACCGAGGTAGAGTGAAAGTATTGTTCTGCGAGCAGTCCAGACAGATCGTTCCATACATGAAAGAACATTGGACAAACCTAAATATACACAGTAAATACATAGACACAGGCATCGGGTGAAGCATACGGAGTGTAGGACTAATCATAGAATCATAGAATCCCTACAGTGCAGAAGGAGACCATTCGGCTCATCGTGTCTGCACCGACCCTTTGTATGAGCCCTCATTTACACTCCCCCGTCCAACCCGCCCTACCCTCGTAACCTGAAACTTGACCTACACATACTGGACATTAAGGGGCAATTTAGCATAGCCAATCCTAACCTCCATATCTTTGAACTGTGGAAGGAAACCGGATCATCCAGTCTCAGAAACCTCTTCTGCACCCTACTTGACAACTATCATTACGAAGTGCTTCAAGAGGTTGGTCATGAGATATATCAACTCCTTACTCCCAGGCTGCCTTGATCCACTGTGCATTCTCCTCTGGATGTCTGCACTTTCTCCCCGTGTCTGCGTGGGTTTCCTCCGGGTGCTCCGGTTCCCTCCCACAGTCCAAGGATTAGGTGGATTGGCCGTGCTAAATTGCCCCTCAGTGGCCAAAGGTCAGGAGGGGTTGTGGGGATAAAGCGGGGGGAGTGGGTGTAGGTAGGGTGCTCTTTCAAAGGGTCAGCGCGAATGGCCTCCTGCACTGTGAGGATTCTATGATTTTATTTTAAATCTGTGCGCTCTCGTTCTTAATCCTTTGACGAGTGGGAACAGTTTCTCTCGATCTACTCTGTCCAGACCCCTCATGACTTTGAAAGGTCTTGCTCCTTTTACCAACCTTTCACTATTTAATTACCTAGAGGACTTTGGGATTCCCCTTTATCATATCCCTGCAGTGTAGAAGGAGACCATTTGGCCCATTGAGTCTGCACCAGCCCTCTGAGAGGGTACCCTATCTCAGCCCATTTGGCTGCTGTGACCCCATAGCCTGCACATCCTTGGACAGTAAAACACAATTTAGCATGGCCAATCCACCTAACCTGCACATTGGACCGGAATTGAACCTGGGTCCCTGGTGCTGTCAGGCAGCAGTGCTAACTGCCGCTCTATGTTAGCTGCCAGTCTCATTTCATACTCTCTTTCTTACTCTTATTTGCTTTTTCACCTCTCCTCTGAACTGTATATTCAGCCTGGTTCTCAATTGTACTCTTTAACCTGAGGTCTGTCATATGCGCGCTTTCTCTTTCTCTTAATTGCTATCTCTTTTGTTGTCTAGGGTGCTCTGGTTTGATTGCCCTTCCTTTCCCTTTCCAGGCAATACACCTTACTGAGCCCAAATTATCTCCTATTTGGAGATTGTTCAGTTGTGTTTGTCCTGTCAACCTTTGATTCCACTAAATTCTCCCCAGATCCATTTTATCCCATTATTCTACCTGTGGATTGTTCTGAGCCCTTTTCCACAGTCAGTTTAACCATTATGATATAATGATCACTGTCCCCTAAATGTTCTCCTAATGACACTTGATCTACTTGGCCCAGCAGGGGTTGTTCTCCTTCGGGAAGATAAGTTGAGAAGAGATTTGTTAAAGCTGTTCAAAATTGTGAGGGGTCTGGAGAGATTAGAAAGAGAGAAACAATTTTAACTGGAAATGGCGAATCAGAGGACACCAATTTAAGGCGCATGGTGAAAGGACCAAAGATTCCTGAGAATTATTTGAATGTAGTGCATGGTTAGGATCTGGAATGCATTGCTTCAGAGTGTGGCAGAGGTAGAGTAGAGTTTTTGGTGGAGCCGTGTCTGCCTTCTTAGATGGACATAATAGGACCTGAAGACAATAATACTGAACTTTCAACCAACCTCCCTACATTGGATTGGATTTGTTTATTGTCACGTGTACTGAGGTACACTGAAAAGTATTTTTCTGCGAGCAGCTCAACAGATCATTAAGTACATGAAAAGAAAATACATAATAGGGCAACGCAAGGTACACAATGTAACTACATAAACACCGGCATCGGGTGAAGTATACAGGGTGTAGTGTTAATCAGGTCAGTCCATAAGAGGGTCGTTTAGGAGTCTGGTAACAGCGGCGAAGAAGCTGTTTTTGAGTCTGTTCGTGAGTGTTCTCAGACTTCTGTATCTCCTGCCCGATGGAAGAAGTTGGAAGACTGAGTAAGCCGGGTGGGAGGGGTCTTTGATTATGCTGCCCGCTTTCCCCAGGCAGCGGGAGGTGTAGATGGAGTCAATGGATGGGAGACATGTTTGTGTGATGGACTGGGCGGTGTTCACGACTCTCTGAAGTTTCTTGCGGTCCTGGGCCGGGCAGTTGCCATACCAGGCTGTGATGCAGCCAGATAGGATGCTTTTTATGGTGCATCTGTAAAAGTTGGTAAGAGTTAATGTGGACATGCCGATTTTCCTTAGTTTCCTGAGGAAGTATAGGTGCTGTTGTGCTTTCTTGGTGGTAACATCGACGTGGGTGGACCAGGACAGATTTTTGGAGATGTGTATCCCTAGGAATTTGAAACTGCTAACCATCTCAGCTACAGCTCAGCTGTGTCTGTGGGATCTTGCTGTGCACAAAGGTGACCACACCTCAAAAGGCCCCTCCTTTGTTGCTAAGTGCTTTGAGACTTTCTCAGGGTGTGAGCGACACTTTGAAAATGCATGTTCCTACTTTGATTTACGACCAATTCACCAATGAGGCAACGGTTCTTCCTACACCCCCACATCAAGGAAGTGACTAAGAAAGACAACGTTAATGAATTCCTTGTGGGAACCTATCCTCAAAGGTAAGCAAATTGGAGCAACGCCTTTGTTGTCCTAACTCAATCCTTGAAGCACGACTTTCTGTAGGAGTAATAATAATCATAATAATAATCGCTTATTGTCACAAGTCGGCTCCAATGAAGTTACTGTGAAAAGCCCCTAGTCACCATATTCCGGCGCCTGTTCGGGGAGGCTGTTTGGGGAATTGAACCTGCACTGCTGGCCTTGTTCTGCATTACAAGCCAGCTGTTTAGCCCACTGTGCTAAACCAGCCCCTACGTGCGAGGTCAGTGAATCTACTCTGTGATGGGGCAAGAGAACATATTTCCCTTTAACTTTCAGGGGCTGGAAACAGGTTAGATGTAAGGAAGTAAAGACCATGTGACCCCCTCGTGCCTACATCCAATAAAATCATGCCTAAGTCTTTACATCAACTCCGTTTTCCCACCCGGTCGACATAACTCTTGATTTCCCAAGCCAAATCTCATTGGGGTTGTGGAAATGACCAAATCCACACTCCTGCATCGAGTGGTGACAGCCAGAAGTGTAGCGAACGATTGGGAACCTCGCACCTTGAACCTTGTTTGTATTGCACAGCAGGACCAACCGGTACGAACCCGTGAGGTGAGCCACCCAGCAGCTGAGCAGCACCAACAATTTCCTCAGGACCATCGCGTGTGCGTGCCTGAGCAAGCCCTCTGTCCGTGTGGAGTGGATAACTAATCTGCTGTTTGGAACATGCCTGTGGCAGGACGTGGGTGAGTGCAAATACAAAACCAATCGTCCTTATTCGTGCTCGGGGACATTCGAGAAACGGTGTGGTGTAATTTGCCAGTAATGCAAACCGGGTTTCGTACATTACTCCAAAAATACTTCACTGTGAAATGCTCGGGGTTATCCTCAGGTTGTGAAAGCACGAGAGAAATCCACCATCTTCTGTTTTGATGAGGTGGAACAGTTGATTCAAAGTTTCAAGACTGCTCCAAGTCCCAAATCAGAGTCCTATTGCTACTGAGAAACATCAGAGGACATCTTGGTGGGGGGAGGGGGGAATCGGGCAATGTCAGGGCGAGAATGTTCGGCGGGTAGCGATTGAAAATAGTCGCAGTTTCTCTCTAGCAGTTAGAACCATATGATCCCCACGGTGCTGAAGGAGGTCACTCGATCCATCGAGTCCGCACCGACCCCTCCGAAAGATCACCCCACCTAGGCCCACTCCATCCCCAGAATCCCACCCAACCAATCTTTGGACTGTGGGAGGAAACCGGAGTGATTTGTTATGTTCTAGGTGTAACATAAGCAGCTTCCTTGTGGTGCACTTGCCAAAGGAAGGTTCAGACGTGGAGATAACTTCAACACGTTTATTAAACTATTTACACTTCTATTACTCGGGTTCGACACGACTGCTAATCCTACTATAGCTACCCAGACTGACTAACCAGTTGCTGCAATCCACGTGGTGGGTGTAATATTGAATCAACCCTGTGTCTGTCCTCACTGACTGTCTCCACTGGAAAGAGGCAGATCATGTGTGTGGTGTCCTTTATATATGGGTTGGTGTAATGCCCCCCTGTGGTTGTGTCAGCTCTGTGTGTATCGTGAATGTCCATTGGTCATGTCCTATCTAACTGATATATTGGTTGAGTGTGTGTGTGTGTGATGTTTCTGGAGCTCCCTCTAGTGTCTAGCTAGCTAGCATGCATTTACATTGATGCACATCACCACACGGCGCACCCTGAGTAAACCCACGCAGACACGGGGAGAACGTGCAGACTCCACGCAGACAGTCACCCGAGGCCGGAATTGAACCCAGCTCCCTGGCATTGTGAGGCAGCAGTGCTAACCACTGTGCCACCGTGCTGCCCCTGTGCCACTGTGCTGCCCTAGTTGAAAGCTTTTACCCCTTCCCTCTGCCCTTGTCTGTAGGTGCCTGATGCCACTTTGAGGTAAAAACATTGGGCAAGTGATAACATTGGCAGGCTCAATCTCGCTCTTTCTGACAAGGACATAATTTTTTATTAAACATTTTTTTTTTTAAATTCTCCTTTTTCACATTTTCTCCCACATTTGCATCCATCAACAATAAACAATAATCAGCAAGATATGTCAGTCCCCATAATAACAACGATCCCATCCGCCCACCAACCCCCAAACCTCAACCTGCATGTTTACATAAACAAATGACAAAAAGGAATCAGGGATTACCCGTAGTCACCCTTAATCTTACACAGCTCCCCCCGCCCCCCCACCCCCCCCCCCCCCCACCCCCCACCCCAGGTCTCCAGCTCCTCCTGTCCACTGCCTCTTGTAAAACTCCTCCCCCCAACCTCGGTTCCTTCCCCCCCAACTTTCCCCCCCGGCTAGACCACTCGGACCCTGTTCTGCCAGGCTCCGATGGCCGCAGCCCCTCCCCCCACCTCACTCCCGTTCACTGGCCGGCACAAACTGGCCAGCGTGGAGGCCCCCGCCCGGGTCCCTTTCCCACTTGCCCGGCCCCAGGAAAGCCCAAAGATCCCCTTTTAGCACACAAATTATCCACCTACACCCCAAAGACCTCTCATTTCGAGTGAAAGTCCCGTCCCTTCCCTTGTCCAAATATATACCACCTTGGCTCCTTTAATCTCTACACCCGCGCGCAGTGATACAAAAAAGAAGAAAATACAGTCATGAGGTTACATCGGCACATGGCCATTCCTCAATTTGTCAGTTCTGCCACAGTCCTTCAGCTTTTGCAAACTCCTCCGCTGCTTCCGCCGTTCCAAAATAAAAGTCCCTGAGCTTGTAAGTCACCCTCAGCTTCGCTGGATATACAATGCCGCACTGCACCTTGCTAATGTACAGTGCCCTCTTCACCCGGTTGAAGGCAGCCCGCCTCCTCGCCAGCTCCACCGTAAAGTCCTGGTATACACGTATACCAGCTCCAGCCCACTGCACCACCCATTTCTGCTTGGCCCGTTCAGGACCTTCTCCTTCACACTGTACCTACGGAAGCACAGAGTCACTGCCCTTGGCGGCTCACTCGCCTTTGGTACAGGCCTCCACGACCGATGAGCCCGATCCAGTTCATATCGGGAGGGATCCTCCCCCTCCCCCAATAGTTTTGCCAGCATCGCGGCAAAATACTCAGTCGGCTTCGGTCCTTCAACTCCTTCGGGCAGCCCCACGACCCTCAAATTCCGTCGCCTGGATCTGTTTTCCAGGTCTTCCATTTTTCCTCGCAGATCCTTGTTAGTGTCCATCACCTTCCGCATCTCCTTCCCCATCGAGGCAAGTTGATCACCGTGCTGCAATAACGTCTCCTCCACTTCCTTCAGCGCCTCCCCTTGCTCTCGCACCTCCGCCACTGCGCTCGCCACCTCCGTCCTCACCGGGGAAACCGCCTCCTCCACCAGCGCACTCAAAACCTCCCTCATCTCCTTCCTCACCGTCTCCATGCATTTCGCAATCTGCGCCAACTGCTTTTCAAATTCCGCAGCCATCACCTTGGTTATTTCTTCAGCCGTAAGCAGTGCGGCCTTCCCTGGTACTCCAGCCTCCATTTTTCCTGGTGACCCCGCGGTGACCTTTCCACTCCCTGACGGACCTCCAGCTGGTTTTTTATCGGCCGTTTTTTTGCTCACCCTCGACATTTTTCTTTGGGTTTTTTTCCCTCCTGTGTCTTCACAGTGCCTCCTCCGTGCCTTCTCCCTGCCTCTGCCGCCTCCGTGGACCCTGGGACCGGGCGTAAAGCCCCGAAAATGCCGTTCCCGAGCGGGAGCTCTCCATTGTGTGGCCGCCTCCCGCCCGCCGTCACCGGAAGTCGAGAAGGACATAATTAACCCTAATTCAATATTAAATACACCCACAGGCAGGACACACAGTGACTGGTGTGGCTAATCGAAATGGACATGCTTCCAAAGTTGGGACTGAGCTACATTATTGTAAAAAGGGAGTGCTACTGTACCAATGTATCTAACCTGTGCTGGACCTGCCCTTGGCAGTGCTTGATGGGATGGTGAATAGTTTGGATTGTCCTTTTACTTGTATTGGCTCCTGGCTCGATGAGGTTTCCCTTACTCTCGGAGTGACTTGGAGATAGCCCATATTTCGTTTTTCTTAAAGTGGTTTATTTACAATATTTACATTCAAGACCTCATGGTGAGGAGATTGTTCCCTGGATGCACATTATTCTGTGCCTTGCTTCCTTGGAGTCTCTTGGTCACCTGGTCCTGATACCATGCTTGCTTCATCATTGACACTTTTTAATAATATAACCATTAACCCGTTACATCTTCCCTCAAATAAAAATCAAAACTGTTAAAATATTTTGTTAAACTATTTGCATTCCCCCCCCCCCCACCACCACCACCACCAAAAGTCACAGCCTCTCAGGTTGAGTTTGCTTTTACAACTGTCCCTGATTTCATCTAGAACATAGAACATAGAACATAGAACAATACAGCGCAGTACAGGCCCTTCGGCCCACGATGTTGCACCGAAACAAAAGCCATCTAACCTACACTATACCATTATCATCCATATGTTTATCCAATAAACTTTTAAATGCCCTTAATGTTGGCTGAGGGTGTTGGTCAATGCTCAGCTCCGGGACTCGAACGTTAGGCCACACTTGGAGCACAGTGTTCAATTCTGGTCGCCACACTACCAGAAGGATGTGGAGGCTTTAGAGAGGGTGCAGAAGAGATTTACCAGGATGTTGCCTGGTATGGAGGGCATTAGCTATGAGGAGCGGTTGAATAAACTCGGTTTGTTCTCACTGGAACGACGGAGGTTGAGGGGCGGCCTGATCGAGGTCTACAAAATTATGAGGGGCATAGACAGAGTGGATAGTCAGAGGCTTTTCCCCAGGGTACAGGGGTCAATTACTAGGGGGCATAGGTTTAAGGATGGAGAGAGACAAGGTTTAGAGTAGATGTACGAATCAAGTTTTTTTACACAGAGGGTAGTGGGTGCCTGGAACTCGCGACCGGAGGAGGTGGTGGAAGCAGGGACGATAGTGACATTTAAGGGGCATCTTGACAAATAGATGAATAGGATGGTAATAGAGGGATACGGACTCAGGAAGTGTAGAAGATTGTAGTTTAGTCGGGCAGCATGGTCGGCACGGGCTTGGAGGGCCGATGGGCCTGTTCCTGTGCTGTACTTTTCTTTGTTCTTTGTTGTTCTTTGTCATTTCTGGAGCCATTTGTTGTAGAGTCCACTCTTCATTCCATCAGGTCCTTGCCCTGAGTATCAGATCCTTTCTGTTTCTCACAGTGTTGTTACACAGTCTGGTCATGGCTGCCGAGTTTGCTCCATGTCGGAACCTTACGACTGACTGTCTCTATGTTGGCGGTTATACCAGCTGGGCTGTCTCTCTTTGTAACACCTTACTTGGTCATGGCCTTGTGTTGGGTCAGAGGTTATGTTGCACTGAAGGAAGTTGTCTCTTTAGCTTTCTCTCCATCACCATTCCTGTTGGCATCATTTAATGGCGTTGCCTGTAATTGGGGAAGGCTACCTCTTGGTAATCGTTCTTCTTCATCAGTATGTTGATGGATTTTACACCTCTCCTCTTCGGCAATAGCCTATTGGGGGGGGGGGGGGGGCACGAACTGGTCACATGATGAAATCAATATTCTGCTGCAAATTGTCAGAAATGTTTGTTTGTAAACTGTGGACCGTTGTTTGAGACTCTTTCTTCCAGAATACCAAGTGTTGAGTAAATGTGATTCAAAGCTTTTCCCACAGCTCCTGCGGTTGTGGCTGCTTTCCACCTAGTGAGAGTCATAATCAGTGACAATGAGGTAGATTTTTCCTCTGAAGTCAAACTGATCCGTTCCCAGCCTTTGGCAAGGCCTGAATGGGAATGTTGATGGTGGCAATGATTCTGTTGGTCCTTGGCTGCGGATGGCCCAGGTATGACCCCTCAAAATGAGTTTTCTCTGGCTTTCGGAATTCCTGGCAACCATACTGATTGTTGTACCTCTGCCCTTCATTTGATGATGCCTAGATGACCACTCTGGAATTTTCAGACAATGTCTTTTCACATTGCTCGAGGGATTACTAGCCTGTCACTGAAGATTGAAAGGTCAGCAACAATTGTCAGATGTCTTTGTTGTTTACGGCGGTGTCTCAACACCTGGTTGCTTGGACATATTCAGGTCTTGGCACCAAAAAGAAAATGCTGGAAAATCTCAGCGGGTCTGGCAACATCTGTAGGGAGAGAAAAGAGGTAACGTTTCGAGTCCGATGACCCTTTGTCAAAGCTAACAGACAGAGAAAGTGGGAAATATTTATACTGTGGAGTGAGAGTGAAAGATGAGTCTTAGCCACAGAAACCCAGGGAAACGGGTGCTAATAGCCACAGAAAGCAAGGGGAAAGAGTGTTCATGGCAGTCCCCAGAGAGAACAAAAGGTGTGAAAGGACAAACTGCAGAGAAACTAACGGGGAGGATGTGCAAACTCCACACGGACAGTGACCCGGGGCCGGGATTGAACCTGGGACCCTGGAGCTGTGAAACAATAGTGCTAACCACTGGGCCACCATGCTGCCCTCCCAGACATCTGCTTCTAATCAACTTCCTGTTTCACTTTGTTTTTTAATCTTAATTTTCCCCACTTCGTAGCATCTGATCTGGCCTAAACATCCGATGGTAGTTTCCCCCAAGCTCACAGTTTTCATTCAGAGTGAGGCCTGCTTGTTCAAGCACTTTTAAAACTTTCCAAACTCGATGAGTGTGCTCTTCTAACTGAGAAAGTTGTCTCTGTGGCAAATAATTCCTCCTCAGCCTTCCAGGATATTGGACATTGATAAAGAACAGTTTTGGATAACTTTGCCACACTGACAGCAACAGAACACATTTTGTGTATCTCTCTACGAATGGCTCTATTTAGCTTAGTCAGGTCTACACAGAGCCTGATTTTGCCATTTGGTTTAGGGTGTTGATCGAGCTAAGCACCATTTTGTAGGCACTGTAACAGGAGAGATCACTGTTTGATGCAGCATCATGTCAACTTGCTCTGTGACTTTCTGGGATCAGTGGGTGAGATGTGCCGATCCTCAGGTTAAATCCCCACAAGTCAGTTCTCCCCCTCAAAGGGGGAAACAGCCTATGGTCATCTGGGACTATGGTGACTTTGCCTTTACTCTCCTCGGGGTATATAGGCAGATCGGTCTGGGGTCTGGGAGTAAAGTGTTGTGATACTCACTTTTCCAGACCCCCCGGAACAACTTAGGAAATGTGTTCCTGAATTATGGCTCCACTGCCATCCCAAGTGACCTCACGTGGACGGCACGGTAGCACAGTGGTTAGCACAGTTGCTTCACAGCTCCAGGGTCCCGGGTTCGATTCCTGACTTGGGTCACTGTCTGTGCGGAATCTGCATGTTCTCCCCGTGTGTGCGTGGGTTTCCTCCGGGTGCTCCGGGTTCCTCCCACATTCCAAAGATGTGTGGGATAGGTGGATTGGCCGTGATAAATTGCCCTTAGTGTCCAAAAAAATGTTAAGTGGGGGTTACTGGGTTACGGGGATAGGGTAGATACGTGGGCTTCAGTAGGGTGTGTCATGATATCCAGATCAGCATATCATGGTGCAATCACACACACACTGATGGACAGGTAGTTGGACCAACCAGCACACACACAACATCGCAGCCAATCACTAGTAAGAGCACATGCACTATAAAAGGGGGAACACGAGAGTTCCCGCTCATTCTGGTAGGAGCTCGGGACACAGAGCTCGCAGCGTGACACTCAGACATAGACCATGTGCTGAGTGCCTCACCAACATTAGTGATAGCGCTGGGTCCATAGGTTAGCTGGTAGCGAATGTACCCTAGTCTATAGTTAGTTGCATCTGTTAGTTAACACGATAAAATCAAGTTGTACCATCTTCAGCCGTGTTGGCTCATTTGTGTATCAGGACACCCAACACGACAGGGTGCTCTTTGTAAGGGTTGGTGCAGACTCGATGGGCCGAGTGGCCTCCTTCTGCACTGTAAATTCTATGATTCTATGATTGACCCTTTGTAGAAGTTCGAATCCTGAACACACTGCCCTGCTGGGCAGAAATATTTTCTGATTCTGTAATTATGGTGGATAAGTGTGAGGTCATCCATTTTTGTTCAATGAAAAGGCAATTTATTAACCTTCAGGGTGCGGCGTGCAGAGGGATCTGGACGTCCTGGTGCTTGTGTCACAGAAAGCTAGCATGCAGGTACAGCTGGCAATAAAGAAAGCAAATGGAATGTTGGCATTGATAGCAAATGGAATAGAGTATCATAGAATCACAGAATTATAGAATCCCTACAGTGCGGAAGGAGGCCATTCGGCCCATTGAGTCTGCACCGACCCCCTGAAAGAGCACACTGACAGAAGCCCAATTCCCCACAGTATCCCTGTAACCTCGCCAAGGGACAATTTAGCATATCCAATCCGCCTAACTTGCACATGTTTGGACTGTGGGAGGAAAACGGATCACCCGGAGGAGACCCACGCAGACACGGGAAGAACGTGTAAACTCCACACAGACAGTCGGCCAAGGTTGGAATCAAACCCGGGTCCCTGGCGCTGTGAGGCAGCAGTGCTAACCACTGGGCCACCGTGCCGCCCCGTATAAATGTAAAGAAGTGTTGTTGCAGCTGTACACTGCATTGGTGAGACTGGACCTAATGCTAAAAGGTGTGGATAAAGTAGACGTGGAGCGGATGCTTTCTCTTGTGGGACATTTGAGAACGAGAGGCCATAGTCTCGGGATAAGGGGTAGTAAATATAAAACAGACATGAGGAGAAACTACTTCTCCCAAAGGGTTGTGAATCTGTGGAATTTGCTACCCAGAGTGCGGTGGATGCTGGGACAGTGAGTAAGTTTAAGGAGGGGTTAGACAGATTTTTAATTGGTAATGGGTTGAAGGGTTATGGAGAACGGACAGGATGGTGGAGTTGAGGCCAGGGGGAGATCAGCCATGATTGTATTGAACGGTGGAGCAGCCTTGAGAGGCTAAATTGCCGACTCCTGTTCCTAGTTCTTATGTTCTAAGAAGTAACTATTCTGTCTAATTCCAGCTCTTTGCCTGTAGTTCTGGAGGTAACAGCACCTAAGCACAAATCTGGTGTTTTGATTAATAAGGGACAAAGGTGTTTAAAAATGTGGGGGTTTGGTCACTTCCAACTGGGCTTCTATTGCACTTGGAGGGCATGAAGAGGAAATAAGCCAGCAGAGGTATGCTTTGTCCAGCATGAATCTAACTATAGGTTTTAACCTTCCAAGCACAGAAACATTAAACTAAACCCACCTAAAACTATATCTTAGGTCTAATGTTTACCAATACAAAACTACCTTTGTTTTTCTAGCACTTTGCGAATAGTAATCCAATTCCCTTTTCAATACCTCGATCCACCCTGCCTCCACAGCTCTCTCAAGACGTTCGTTCCAGACTCCAACCACCCCCGGGTGAAAACATTCCCTCACTTCACGTTTACTCCTTTTGCCAATTATTCTGAATCTGTACCCTCTAGTTTTTGATGCTCCCTCTCTCTCTCGGGAGCAATTTCTCTGTCCACACCCCTCAGGATCTTAAATATCTCTATCAAGTCCCCTCTCGGCCTTCTTTACTCCAATGAAAACACCCCCAGCTCTCCAATCTACCAACGTAGCGAGAGTTCTTTATCCATGGAACCATTCTTCTGAATCTCCGATACAGTCTCTTCAATTTCTTCACATCTTTTATCAAGTATGGATCCAAGAACTGGGCACAATCTCCAGTGAGGCCTAACTAGTTTCTTGCACAAGTTCAACATGACCTCCTTACCCGTGTACTCAATGCCCCTTTTAATAAAACCTAAGATACTATAAGCTTTATTAACTGTCATCCTTATAGACTTATATACATATACGCCAAGGACCCTCTGTTGCATCGCTTTTAGAGTTTCTCCTTTTATTTTAAACTGTTTCTGGACAATATTCAGGTCTGAGCTGATAAGTAAGTAGCAAGTAGCTTTCATGCCACACAAGTGCCAGTATTACGATTCCAGGCCAGACCCCAACAGTGGCTAGAATACTGGGCTGAAACCCCTATATTTTAGTTTATTTTAAGACTGTGCGGAAAGAATGATTCTCTCCAGGAGTGATTGCATGA
This sequence comes from Scyliorhinus torazame, assembly GCF_047496885.1. Classification (NCBI taxonomy): domain Eukaryota; kingdom Metazoa; phylum Chordata; class Chondrichthyes; order Carcharhiniformes; family Scyliorhinidae; genus Scyliorhinus; species Scyliorhinus torazame. Next base: position 218,998,686 of record NC_092719.1, read on the forward strand.
AAAATAGTGCTTTGGTATTCATAAAACAAAATCTTTATTATAAATGCGATATTAAACTTTTAACTTCACACCTGGAAAAGAACAGCTTACCCCTTAACACAACTATACAATTTCCCATTAAACAGCGAGAGAAGAAACATACAGCTCTTAACCCACCTTACAATTAACAGGGCATAGAGTAATACTTGCGGGACCCAACAGAGTCTGGCTCTTGTTGGAACCCCTGGAACCTGGCTGAATATCTTCAAATAACTGGGTTGTTTCAACCTCTTCCTTGTCTTCAGACATGACTTCTCTGCTTTTAAAATATTATTACTCTTTTTTCCCCCTATCCTACAGGGGGAAAAAACTGCCTTTATCTGGGGGCTAAAACACACAAGGATTGCCAGATCAGAATTCACTTCCAAAAGTCTTTTCTCCAAAACTGCCTCTCTCCACAGCTTCTCAAAGTGTCCCTCTGCCTTTCTGGGCTGCACCCATCAATGACCTCATCTCCCTCGAGCATAAAAACAAATGATCTCTGCAGAATACAAAAGCACATTAACCCCCCAGGAACCTCCCAGTCAAACCAGTCCATTAGCTTAGACTGAAAAACCTATTTCTTCATCAATTTCATTTGCTATTCCCCAGAAGCAAACTAAAATCCTTTTAAAAACCATGATCTCTGAAGAACCGAATTATTTTTAAACATATTCTAACCCCAGGTTCTTAACCCGCTACATTAATAATTAAATGTTCCTAATAATGATTATCCCCAATGAGAGAGAACCCCTTCACATTCAATGACATTGCCATCACTGAATTCCCAATTATCACCATCCCAGGGAGCTCCATTGACCAGAAGCTAAACTGGACCAATTATATAAATACTATAGCTGTAGGGCAGTTCAGAAGCTGGGACTTCTGTGAAGAACTCACCCCTTGACTCCCCAAAGCTTGTCCACCATCTGCAAGGCACGGTAGCACATTGGTTAGCACTGTTGCTTCACAGCGTCAGGGTCCCAGGTTCGATTCCCGGCTTGGGTCAATGACTGTGTAGAGCCTGTATGTTCTCCCCGTGCCTGCGTGGGTTTCCTCCGGGTGCTCCGGTTTCCTACCACAAGCCCAGAATTGGGCATTCTGAATTCTCCCTCAGTGTACCCGAACAGGCGCCGGAGTGTGGCGACTAGGGGATTTTCACAGTACCTCATTGTGGTGACACTAATAAAGATTGCATTATTATTATTCTTACAAGGCACAAACCAGGAGTGTGAGGGAATACTTCTCACTTGCCAGGAAGTAATTAGGAAAGCTAATGGAATGTTGTTTACTGCGAGGGGAATTGAATATAAAAGTAGGGAGGTTATGCTTCAGTTGTACAGGTCATTGGTGAAGCCACATCTGGAATATTGTTTCAGTATCGATCTCTTTATTTAAGGAAGAATATAAATGTCTTCGAAACAGTTCAGAGAATATTTACCAGTCCAATATCAGGAATGAGCTGTTTGTCTTATGAGGAAAGGTTGGTGAGGTTGGGTTTATATCCACTAGAGTTTAGAACAGTAAGAGTCGACTTGACAGAAGCCATTAAAATCCTGAGGGTATATTGCTATGTATTGACGGGCCGGATGTGGAGTGGATGTTTCCTCCAGTTGGGGAATCTGGAACTAGGAGTCACTGTTTAAAAATAAAGGGTCGCTCATTTAAAATGGAGATGAGGAGAATTTCTTTCTCTCAAAGGGTGGTGTGTCTCTGGAACTTTCTTCCTGAAAAGGCAGATGAAGCAGGACCTTTAAATATTTTAAAGGCAGAACCAGATAGATTCTTGATTAACAAGTGGGAGTGAAAGGTTATTGGGGGTCAGCAGAAATGTGGGGTTGCGGTGACAATCAGGTTAACCATGATCTTATTGAATGGGGGAGCAGGCTCGAGGGGCCGAGTGGCCTTCTCCTGCTCCTAATTCACTCGCCTGGATGAGTGCAGCTCCGACAACACTCAAGGGGCTGGACAAAGCAGTCAAGCGGACTGGCACCTCATTCACCAGCTTCAACATCCACCCCCTCCATCACCGACGCACAGTGGCAGCCCGTGTGTAACACCTACAAGATGCACTGCAGCATTTTGCCAAGGTTCCTTCAATCGCACCTTCCAAACCCACAACCTCTACCATCGAAGGCACAATTAGGGAGCGGCAATAAATACTGGCCAAGCCAGCGAAACCCACATCTGATGAACCAATTTTAATAAACATATGGAAGTGTACAGACCAGTTGTTTCTGTGCCCTTACTTGGAAGTCCAGAGCTCCTCGACACTACAAACTATTGGTGCAGAGCTCCCATCAATGTCCTTCAATGTGTTGGAAGGGCTGTGGGAGGGGTGTAGACATTGTGGGAGGACTTCCTGCCACCGGGAAACTGGGAGATCCCTGGACCGTAGGGCCAGTAGGACGGTCTTCCAGACCGTGCCGTTCTCCCTCTCTACCTGCCCGTTCCCCCGGGGGTTGTAGCTGATCGTCCTGCTCGAGGCAATGCCCTTGCTGAGTAGGAACTGACGCAGCTCGTCACTCATGAAGGAGGACCCCCTGTCGCTATGGATGTACGCGGGGAAACCGAACAGTGTAAAGATGGTGCCAAGGGCTTTAATGACTGTGGCCGCGGTCATGTCGGGGCAGGGGATGGCGAAGGGGAAACGGGAGTACTCGTCCACCACGTTCAGGAAGTATGTGTTGCGGCCGGTGGAGGGGAGGGGGCCTTTGAAATCCAAACTGAGGCGTTCAAAGGGGCGGGAAGCCTTGATCAGGTGCGCACCATCCGGCCTGAAAAAGTGCGGTTTGCACTCTGCGCAGGTGTGGCAGTTCCTGGTGACTGTACGGACGTCCTCCACAGAGTAGGGGAGGTTGCGGGACTTTGCGAAATGGTAGAATCGAGTGACCCCCGGGTGGCAGAGGTCCTCGTGGAGGGTTTGGAGGCGGTCAATTTGTGCGTTGGATAGGGCGTAATATGAAAAGAAGCCCAGGCAACGTTTCAGGGCTTTGGAGCAGTGGGGGAGGGGAAATTCCATAAGGGGGCGCATGCATTCGAGGTCGGGGCCTATCACTCCATTGCGCACTACGTATCCCAGGATGGCCAACCAGTTTGTGCTAAAAACGCATTTTTCCTCGTTATATGTGAGGTTCAGGGCGTTAGCGGTCTGGAGGAACTTTTGGAGGTTGGCGTCGTGGTCCTGCCGATCGTGGCCGCAGATGGTTACGTTGTCGAGATACGGGAACGTGGCCTGCAACCCGTGCTGGTCATCCATTCGGTCCATCTCCCGTTGGAAGACCGAGACCCTGTTCGTGACGCCAAATGGGACCCTTAGGAAGTGGTATAGCCGCCCGTCTGCCTCGATGGCGGTGTACTTGCGGTCACCTGGGCGGGTGGGGAGCTGGTGGTAGGCGGACTTGAGGTCCACGGTGGAAAAGACCTTGTACTGGGCAATCCGATGGACCATGTCGGATATGCGGGGGAGAGGGTACGCACCTAGCTGCGTGCACCTGTTGATGGTCTGACTGTAGTCTACGACCATCCTTGGCTTCTCCCCTGTCTTCACGACTACCACCTGGGCTCTCCAGGGACTAATGCTGGCCTGGATTATGCCTTCCTTCAGCAACCGCTGGACTTCAGACCGGATAAATGTCCGGTCCTGGGCGCTGTACCGTCTGCTCCTAGTGGCGACGGGTTTGCAATCCGGGGTGAGGTTTGCAAACAAGGACGGCGGTTCAACTTTGAGGGTTGCGAGGCCACAGATAGTGAGTGGGGGTATTGGGCCGCCGAATTGGAGTGTTAGGCTCTGAAGGTTACACTGGAAATCTAATCCCAGTAATGTGGGCGCGCGGAGTTGGGGAAGGACGTAGAGCCTGTAGTTTTTAAACTCCCTCCCTTGCACCGTTAGGTTCGTGATGCAGAACCCTTTGATCTCTACGGAGTGGGATCCTGCAGCTAGGGAAATCTTTTGCGTACTTGGATGGATGGTCAGAAAACAGCGTCTTACCGTGTCGGGATGAATGAAACTTTCGGTGCTCCCGGAGTCGATCAGGCATGGCGTCTCGTATCCGTTGATCAGCACTGTTGTTGTCGTCGTCTGGAGCGTCCGGGGCCGCGATTGATCCAGTGTCACCGAAGCCAGTCGTGGTAGTAGTGTCGCGGCGTCTTCTTCGGACCCCGTGGAGCCGTCGATGCTGGGGTCCTTTGTTGTCAACCAAGATGGCGGCGTCCATGAATCGCACGTGGCCGGGGGTGGACAAAATGGCCGCCCCCATGAATCGCACGTGGCTGGGGGGTCACAAGATGGCGGCGCCCATCCTCCCCTCGTGGTGCCCGGGACGCAAAGTGGCGGCGCCCTCGGGTCGCACATGGGGCGCTGGGGGGGTTGGGGGGTGCTTGGAATGTGCTGTCCTCGTTCTTTTCCGGGGATTGCGGCGACCCCCCGGGACAGGCACACTTCTGCGTAATGGCCCTTCTTGCCGCAGCTTTTACAAATAGCTGCGCGGGCCGGGCAGCGCTGCCGGGGGTGTTTCGCCTGTCCGCAAAAATAGCAGCGGGCCCCTCCGGGATGGTCTGCTGCTTTAACCGCGCAAGCTTGCGGGGTGGGGGGGTGCCAGGGAGTTGGTCGCGACGGGGGTCCACGGAGCCCAAGGGGCTGCCGCGCGGTCGGGGCCGTAGGCGCGGGCGTTTAGCGAGGCCACATCAAGGGAGGCCGCAAGGGCCCGTGCCTCTGAGAGTCCTAGCGATTCTCTTTCTAAAAGTCTCTGACGAATTTGGGGAGAGTTCATACCTACCACGAATGCATCACGAATTAGCATGTCCGTGTGTTCGATCGCGTTCACTGGCGGGCAGTTGCAGCCTCGTCCCAAAATCAGCAGCGCGCCGTAGAATTCGTCGAGCGATTCTCCGGGAATTTGCCGTCTCGTCGCGAGTTGGTGGCGCGCGTAGACCTGGTTCACGGGCCGAACGTAGATGCCCTTCAGCAACGCGAGCGCCGTCGGGAAATCCTCTGCGTCTTCTATTAGTGAGTAAATTTCTGGGCTTACCCTCGAATGCAGGACCTGCATTTTCTGTTCTTCCGTGATCCGGCCGGGGGCCGTTCGGAGGTAGCCTTTGAAGCATGCTAGCCAGTGTTTGAACACGGCCGCCGAGTTCGCTGCATGGGGGCTGATCCGCAGGCACTCCGGGGCGATCCGGAGCTCCATAGTCTTTTAAGCTCGCTTTAATAAATTGTAGCGCACAATGACTTACTCGAGACGAGAAGCGATGAAGTCTATCTAGGCTTTATTAAGTGAGACTTGTCCCCAGCAGCTCAGCAACAGATTGAGGCTGCGGGGGAAGCTCAAGTTCTTATACTCCGCCTTCAGGGCGGAGCCAGAAGTCGGCAGATCCAACCAGGACCCGGGACCTGTCAGCCAATAGCCTCTCGGCTTCACAGGTACCACATTACCCCTAATACATACCACCACACTCTCTATCTATTCCTGTGCTGTACCTGTCCTGGGAGTGTTTGATGGGGACAGTGTAGAGGGAGTTTTACTCTGTATCTAACCACGGTGTAGAGGGAGCTTTACTCTGTATCTAACCCTGTGCTCTATCTGTCCTGGGAGTGTTTGATGGGGACAGTGTCGAGGGAGCTTTACTCTGTATCTAACCCCGTGCTGTACCTGTCCTGGGAGTGTTTGATGGGGACAGTGTTGAGGGTGCTTTACTCTGTATCTAACCCCGTGCTGTACCTGTCCTGGGAGTGTTTGATGGGGACAGTGTAGAGGGAGCTTTACTCTGTATCTAACCCCGTGCTGTACCTGTCCTGGGAGTGTTTGATGGGGACAGTGTAGAGGGAGCTTTACTCTGTATCTAACCCCGTGCTGTACCTGTCCTGGGAGTGTTTGATGGAGGCTGTGGGTTACCAACATTGTAGAGAGCCTTTATTTGGTAACACCGTAAAAAAAAATCAGAAAGATCTGTTAGTAAATCTGGTAGTACCAGGTATTGCGGTACCTGAGAGGCCGGCGCCATTGGTTAAGACCCTGGAGTCTACCATTGGCTGTATGACGTAGCTCCGCCCTGAAGGCGGGGTATAAGAGATGGAGCCGTCCCAGCAGCCTTCACTTTCTGTACCGAAGCTGCTGGGGTAAAGTTCTAGTGCATTAAAGCCTCAGTTACTGATTACCTACATCTCAAGTGTAATTGATTGCGCATTAGTAAAATTCTTGTAACTTCTTTCTTTTATCTTAATGAAGGTTACAGAATGGTCGTGGTGAAACAAAAGTCCCTGTCAAATTTAAGAGTTTTGAACTTCTGCCAGAAGGGTTTATGGATGGTGATGCGCCAGAAGGAACGTCCTCATTGACATCAATGCCTCCACGCATTTCCCAGGTCCTGAATTTCAATCCTGTTTTGGTGTTGAACATCGCTTTCCCTAGAAACCGGATAGATGTCTTGGGAGGTGAGATACCGGAACAGAACCATTTGGCCCTGGAAACCACATTGTTAACTCATCTGGTAGCTTAAATAATAGCAACACTAATTAATGTAAATGGAGCTTTACTCTGTATCTAACCCCGTGCTGCACCTATCCTGGGAGTGTTTGATGAGGACAGTGTCGAGGGAGCTTTACTCTGTGTCTAACCCCGTGCTGTACCTGTCCTGGGAGTGTTTGATGGGGACAGTGTCGAGGGAGCTTTACTCTGTATCTAACCTAGTGCTGTGCCTGTCCTGGGAGTGTTTGATGGGGACAGTGTAGAGGGAGCTTTACTCTGTATCTAACCCCGTGCTGCACCTATCCTGGGAGTTTTTGATGGGGTCAGTGTAGAGGGAGCTTTACTCTGTATCTAACTCCGTGCTGTGCCTGTCCTGGGAGTGTTTGATGGGGACAGTGTAGAGGGAGCTTTACTCTGTATCTAACCCCGTGCTGCACCTATCCTGGGAGTTTTTGATGGGGTCAGTGTAGAGGGAGCTTTACTCTGTATCTAACTCCGTGCTGTGCCTGTCCTGGGAGTGTTTGATGGGGACAGTGTAGAGGGAGCTTTACTCTGTATCTAACCCCGTGCTGTACCTGTCCTGGGAGTGTTTGATGGGGACAGTGTAGAGGGAGCTTTACTCTGTATCTAACCCCGTGCTGTACCTGTCCTGGGAGTGTTTGATGGGGACAGTATAGAGGGAGCTTTACTCTGTATCTAACCCCGTGCTGTACCTGTCCTGTGAGTGTTTGATGTGGACAGTGTAGAGGGAGCTTTACTCTGTATCTAACCCCATGCTGTACCTGTCCTGGGAGTGTTTGATGTGGACAGTGTAGAGGGAGCTTTACTCTGTATCTCACCCCGTGCTGTACCTGTCCTGGGAGTGTTTGATGGGGACAGTGTAGAGGGATCTTTACTCTGTATCTCACCCCGTGCTGTACCTGTCCTGGGAGTGTTTGATGGGGACAGTGTAGAGGGAGCTTTACTCTGTATCTCACCCCGTGCTGTACCTGTCCTGGGAGTGTTTGATGGCGACAGTGTAGAGGGAGCTTTACTCTGTATCTCACCCCGTGCTGTACTTGTCCTGGGAGTGTTTGATGGGGACAGTGTAGAGGGAGCTTTACTCTGTATCTCACCCCGTGCTGTACCTGCCCTGGGAGTGTTTGATGGGGACAGTGTAGAGGAAGCTTTACTCTGTCTCTAACCCCGTGCTGTACCTGTCCTGGGAGTGTTTGATGGGGACAGTGTAGAGGGAGCTTTACTCTGTATCTAACCCCGTGCTGTACCTGTCCTGTGAGTGTTTGATGTGGACAGTGTAGAGGGAGCTTTACTCTGTATCTAACCCCGTGCTGTACCTGTCCTGGGAGTGTTTGATGGGGACAGTGTAGAGGGAGCTTTACTCTGTATCTAACTCCGTGCTGAATATTACCAGTGCAACAAGGAATGAGACTCTGCTGGACCTGGCTATTGGAAATTCGATTGGTTGATGTATATCATATGTCGGTCGGAGAACATTTAGGGCGGTGAGGAGACTAAGGGTGTATTCTTTTAGAAAATAGATATAGATGAAGGCTTCTATTGATAAGCTGCTGGAGCCACAGACGGCCCAGGGGGGTGGCGAGCCGAGAGGCTCGACAAAAGATCTCTGACAATGAGGACGAGATCTTAGGCCTGGCAGTAAAGGTGGAGGCGCACGAGCCACTCCACAAAAAATGGCAGGAGCGGTTCGAGGAGATGGAGAATCGGTCGAGGCGGAAGAATCTGCGGATTCTGGGCCTCCCGGAGGGGCTGGAGGGTCCGGACGTGGGGGCCTATGTGGTGACCATGTTGAACTCGCTGATGGGAGCGGGGTCCTTCCAGGGGCCCCTGGAGCTGGAAGGGGCCCATAGAGTGTTGGCGAGGAGGCCCAAGGCTAACGAGCCTCCGCGGGCGGTGCTGGTGCGGTTCCATCGGTTCGTCGATCGGGAGTGTGTGCTCAGGTGGGCCAAGAAGGAGAGGAGCAGCAGGTGAGAGAACGCGGAGGTTCGGATATATCAGGACTGGAGTGCGGAGGTGGCGAAGAGGAGGGACGGGTACAATCGAGCGAAGGCGGTGCTGCACAGGAAGGGGGTGAAGTTTGGCATGTTGCAGCCGGCGCGATTGTGGGTTACCTACAAGGACCGGCCATTATTTTGAGTCTCCGGAGGAGTCGTGGGCCTTTGTTCAGGTCGAGAAGCTGGACACAGACTGAGGGTCGGGATGGGCGATTGGGGACTGCGATGGATATGTTATGCCTATTTTTGGTTCGGTAGGGGGGTGCCCTTTGCATTGTTTTGGGTTTCTTTTTCTCTTGTGTTTTTCTCTTTCGGGTTGGGGAGGTGAATGGGGCGGGTTCGGCACTGTTTTGGTTGGTGGCGGGGCCTGGTGGGTGGAGAGCGCGGGCTTTTTTCCCATGCCGAAGATTGGGGGGGGGGGGCGGGGCGGGGAAGCGAGGATTGTTTCCCCCGCTTAGAACGGAGAGGGGAGGGGGAGAGCCTGTGGATGGGGAGCGGGAGAGGAGGGTGTGCCACACAATGGGAGGAGTCGAAGGGGAGGCGGGAGTGGCCGGGGTCAGCAGGAGGGGTGGGGGGGAGGGTGGAGGGGGGGGAGGGGAGGGCTGGGGGGAGGGGTGGTGTGGGGGTGGGTGGAGGGGTGGGTGGAGGGGTGGGGGAGGGGTGGGGTGGGGGGGTGGGTGGAGGGGTGGGGGGGTGGGGGGGGGAGGGCTGTGGGGAGGGGAGGGGGAGGGGTGGGGGGAGGGTGGAGGGGTGGGGGGGAGAGGGGGGAGGGGTGGGGGGGTGGAGGGGTGAGGGGGGGAATCGAGTTGCTGCTGCTAAGGTCAAGGAGGAGCTGGAGCGAGTGGGGGGGGGGGTCGAGACGGGGGTATGCCGCTGTGGGGAACGGGCCGGGTGTGGGGTGTGGGCGCGTGGCTGGCCGAGGAGGGGTCATGGCTAGTCGGCGCGGGAGAGGGGCGGGTAGCCCCCTGATCCGGCTGATAACCTGGAATGTAAGGGGACTGAATGGGCCGGTTAAGTGGGCCCGCGTGTTCGCGCACCTGAAGGGGCTCAAGGCGGATGTGGTTATGCTCCAGGAGACACACCTGAATGTGGCAGACCAGATAAGACTGAGGAAAGGGTGGGTAGGTCAGGTGTTTCACTCGGGGCTAGATGCCAAAAATCGCGGGGTGGCGATCTTGGTGGGAAAGAAGGTGTCGTTTGAGACATCGAGCATTGTGGCAGATAATGGCGGTAGGTACATAATGGTAAGTGGTAGGTTGCAGGGAGAGAGGGTGGTACTGGTCAATGTGTATGCCCCGAACTGGGACGATGCGGGTTTTATGCGGCGTATGTTGGGTCGGATCCCAGACTTGGAAGTGGAGGACCTGATAATTGGGGGAGACTTTAACACGGTGTTGGATCCGGCACTGGATCGCTCCAGGTCTAGGACGGGTAGGAAGCCGGTGGCGGCTAGAGTGTTGAGGGGATTTATGGACCAAATGGGAGGGGTGGACCCTTGGAGATTTGCAAGGCCGGGGCCTAGGGAATTTTCATTCTTCTCACATGTCCATAAGGCTTATTCTCCAAATCGACTTTTTCATTTTGAGTAGGGCGCTGATAGCGAGAGTAGAGGATACCGAGTATTCGGCAATAGCCATTTCGGACCACGCCCCGCATTGGGTGGACTTGGAGATGGGGGAGGAGAGGGACCAGCGCCCGCTGTGGCGCTTGGCGGTGGGGCTGTTGGCGGACGAGGAGGTGAGCGAGCGGGTCCGAGGAAGTATAGAGAGGTACTTGGAGACCAACGACAACGGGGAGGTCCGAATGGGGATGGTATGGGAGGCACTGAAGGCGGTGGTGAGGGGAGAGCTGATCTCCATTAGGGCCCACAAGGAGCGGAGGGAGCGGGGGGGGAGAGGGAGAGGCTGGTGGGGGAGATGGTGAGGGTAGACAGGAGGTATGCGGAAGAGCCTGAGGAAGGATTGTTGAGGAAGAGGCGCAGCCTCCAGGCCGAATTCGACCTGGTGACCACCAGGAAGGCGGAGGTGCAGTGGAGGAAGGCCCAGGGGGCGGTCTACGAGTATGGGGAAAAGGCAAGCCGGATGCTGGCGCATCAGCTTCGGAAGCGGGACGCAGCTAGGGAGATCGGGGGAGTTAAGAACAGGGGAGGGAGTGTGGTGCGGAGTGGAGTTGGCATCAATGGGATCTTCAGGGACTTCTACGAGGAATTGTACCGGTCCGAGCCCCCACAGGAGGAGGGAGGGATGGGCCGTTTCCTGGACCAATTGAGGTTTCCAAAGGTGGAAGAGGGACTGGTGGCGGGACTGGGGGCCCCGATTGGGCTGGAGGAGCTGATCAAAGGGATAGGAAGCATGCAGTCGGGGAAGGCACCGGGGCCGGACGGTTTCCCGGTCGAGTTCTATAAAAAATATATGGACCAGTTGGGCCCGCTGTTAGTTAGGACCTTTAATGAGGCAAGGGAGGGGGGGGCTTTACCCCCGACAATGTCCCGGACACTGATCTCCTTGATCCTGAAGCGGGACAAGGATCCTCTGCAGTGTGGGTCTTACAGACTGATTTCCTTGCTAAATGTAGATGCCAAGGTGCTGGCGAAGGTCTTAGCCACGAGGATTGTGGATTGTGTGCCGCAGATCATCCATGAAGACCAGACGGGGTTTGTGAAGGGGAGACAGTTGAACGCGAATGTGCGGAGGCTTTTGAACGTTATCATGATGCCGGTGAGGGAGGGGGAGGCGGAGATAGTGGTGGCGATGGATGCTGAGAAAGCCTTCGATAGGGTAGAGTGGGGGTACCTGTGGGAGGTGCTGAAGAGGTTCGGGTTTGGGGAGGGGTTTGTCAGGTGGGTTAGGCTGTTGTATGAAGTCCCGATGGCAAGTGTGGCCACAAATAGGAGGGGGTCCGAGTACTTTCGGTTGCACTGAGGGACGAGACAGGGGTGTCCCCTGTCCCCCCTGCTCTTCGCACTGGCGATTGAACCCCTGGCTATGGCACTGAGAGTCGAGGAACTGGAGGGGGTTGGTGCGGGGTGGGGAGGAGCATAGGGTGTTGCTTTATGCGGACAACCTGCTGCTGTATGTGGCGGACCCAGTGGGAGGAATGCCAGAGGTAACGAGGATCCTTAGGGAATTCGGGGACTTTTCGGGGTGCAAGCTCAATATGGGGAAGACCGAGCTGTTCGTAGTTCAGCTAGGGGACCAGGAGAGGGGGATTGGCGAGCTCCCACTAAAAAGGACGAAGAGGAGCTTCAGATATTTGGGGGTCCAGGTGGCCAGGAGCTGGGGGGCCCTGCATAGACTTAACTTTACAAGGCTAGTGGAGCAAATGGAGGAGGAGTTCAAGAGGTGGGACGCGTTGCCGCTGTCCTTGGCGGGTAGGGTGCAGTCATTCAAAATGACGGTGCTCCCAAGGTTTTTGTTCCTGTTCCAGTGCCCCCCTGTGTTTATCCCGAAGGCTTTTTTCAGGCGGGTTAACAGGAGTATAATGGGGTTTGTGTGCGCGCGAGGGACTCCGAGGGTGTTCCTGGAGCGGAGTAGAGATGGGGGGGCTGGCGCTGCCCAACCTCTGTGGGTACTACTGGACCTCCAATGCGACGATGGTGCGCAAGTGGGTGATGGAGGGGGAGGGGGCTGCATGGAAGAGGCTGGAGACGGCGTCCTGTGTGGGTACAAATCTGATGGCGCTGGCAACGGCGCCGCTGCCGCTCCCTCCAAGGAGGTATACCACGAGCCCGGTGGTGGTGGCGGCCCTCAAAATTTGGGGGCAGTGGAGGCGGCATAGGGGGGAACTTGGGGCCTCGGCGTGGACCCCATTACGGGGGAACCACCGGTTCGCCCCAGGAAGAACAGGTGGAGGGTTTTCGGGGTGGCACAGGGCAGGGATACGAAAGTTGGGGGACCTGTTTGTGGACGGGAAGTTCGCGAGCTTGGGTGAGTTGGAGGAGAACTATGGGCTCCCCCCCCAGGGAACACCTTCAGGTACTTACAGGTAAGGGCGTCTGCCAGGCGGCAGGTGGTGGAATTCCCGCGGCTACTGCCACACACAGTACAGGACAGGGTGCTGGCGGGGGGGGGGGGGGGGGGGGGGGCAGGGGGGTGGGGGGGGAGATCTCGGAAACTTACCAGGTGATGCAGGAGGAGGAGGAGGCCTCGGTGGTGGAGTTGAAAGGTAAGTGGGAGGAGGAGTTGGGAGAGGAGATCGAAGAGGGGACGTGGGCAGATGCCCTAGGGAGGGTGAACTCTTCCGCTTCGTGCGCGAGGCTCCGCCTCATACAGTTTAAGGTGCTGCACAGGGCACACATGACCGTGACAAGGATGAGCCGGTTCTTTGGGGGTGAGGATAGGTGTGTTAGGTGCTCAGGGAGCCCAGCAAACCACACCCATATGTTCTGGGCATGCCCAGCGCTGGAGGAATTTTGGAAGGGCGTAGCGAGGACGGTGTCGAGGGTGGCAGGATCCAGGGTCAGATCGGGCTGGGGGCTCGCAATATTTGGGGTGGCAGAGGAGCCGGGAGTGCAGGAGGCAAAAGAGGCCGGAATTCGTGCCTTTGCGTCCCTGGTAGCCCGGCGGAGGATTCTCCTTCAGTGGATAGATGCGAGGCCCCCAAGCGTGGAATCCTGGATCAGCGATGTTATTTACACTGGAGGGTCTGAGGGGGTGTATACACCTGTTGTGTTAAGTCGGGGTGTTAATGTTAATTTATTATTTATGTACAGGGGGGGAGGGTTTGGGGGGTTGCTTTTTTAGATTGTGTTTTGTACTTAACCCCTGTTGGGTTCTTTTTTCTTTCTCATTTTGTTATTGATATTTTATGAAAACCTTTAATAACAATTATTTAAAACAAAACAATCAAACACAACACTACCCCCCCCCCCCCCCCCCCCCCCGAAAGCTGCTACTGCCGACACTTTAAATTAAATTTCCCCGAGAAAGTTGACGAGCGGCTGCCCCCTCCGGGTGAACCCTAACATTGACCCTCTTGAGGCAAACTTTATTTTCTCCAGGCTGAGTAACCCAGCCATGTCGCTGACCCAGGTCTCTACACTCGGGGGGTTCGGGTACCTCCACAATAACAGGATCCTTCTCCGGGCTACCAGGGAGGCAAAGGCCAGAACGTCGGCCTCTTTCGCCCCCTGCACTCCCGGGTCTTCCAACACCCCAAAGATCGCCACCTCTGGACTCGGACCACCCGCATACCTAGCACCTTGGACATTGCCCTGGCAAACCCCTGCCAGAACCCTCCAAGCTTCGGGCATGCCCAAAACATGTGGACATGGTTTGCTGGGCTTCCCGCACACCTCGCACATCTGTCTTCTACCCCGAAAAACTTGCTCATCCTCGCCGCCGTCATGTGTGCCCGGTGTACCACTTTAAACTGTTTAATCTTATCTGATCTGTGACCTTCAGATGTGTCCCCTGGAGCATTGCCACGTCTGCCTTTCGTCACTTTAAATGCATGAACACGCTTGCTCCCTTCACTGGCCCATTCAGACCTCTCATGTTCCAAGTTATCAGCCTGGACGGGGGGATACCACTGCCCCCCCCCCCCTCCCCTGCCGACTAGCCTTCACCCTTTCTTGGCCAGCCCCGAGCCCGCGCCACCCCCCGCTTCCCTGGGTACCCCTTTAAGCAGCAGCCGCCCCCGACCCTCCTTTTATTCCCTGAGGAAAATTTCTCCCTTGCCCGCAGTGCAGCCATCCCCCCCCCCCACCCCCTCTCCCCCAAACACCAGATACCCAATCCCCCAAATCAAACACCAGCTCAACACTAAGTCACCCTACCCCCTCGCCACGCTTCCGAGAGTCAGCTGATCTATGCTGACCCCGATAACCCCCGTCCCTGGCGCCGGTCAGACTATCACCCTATTGTTCGGGCCCCTCTCCCCAGATAGAAAAAAAACTATTTACAAGATCACATTCCCCCGTAAGTAGACATCAGCTCTCCCAAAGCCATTAGCATAACCATATACCCCCCCCCGTATCAACCGTCTTCTGAACAAAGCACCCTCCAACCGTCCCCCCCAACCCGCTCTCGCGCACATGGCTAACCACAATCTTGTATTAAAACAGAACACAATTACAATCCGCCGCCTCCTCCCATCTTCGAAGCATTAAGTGTCTCTTAACTCGAGTCCAACTTCTTCTCTTTAATAAATGTCTGGTGACTCAAAATACTAGTGTCGGTCCTTGTGCGTTACCCACAGTCTCGCTGGGTGTAACACCCCAAACTTCACCCCCTTCTTAAAGAGGGTCGCCTTTGCCCGGTTGGACCCTGCACGTCTATTGGCCAACTCCGCACCCAGGTTCTGATAGATGAGCACCTCACTATTCTCCCACTTGCTGCTCCGTTCCTTCTTGGCCCATCGCAGGACGCGCTCCTTGACTGAAAATCGGTAGAAATGGACCACCGTGGCTCTTGGCGGGTCGTTCGCCTTGGGCTTCCGTGCGAGGGCTCTGTGCGCTCCATCCAGCTCCAGGGATCGAGGGAAGGCCCCCGCTCCCATCAACAACTCCAGCATACTCGCCACATACGGTCCCGCATCTGATCCCTCAATACCTTCAGGAAGGCCAACGATTCTTAAATTCTGCCTCCTGGTTCTGTTCTCCAGCTCCTCCTGCATCTGCTTGTGGCAGTCCTCCAGCACCTCCACCTTATGCTCCAACACAGTTATCTCGTCCTCTTGGTTGGAGAGTTTTAATTCGATCACCTGGATCGCTTTCCCCTGGGCTGCCTGAGTCACGACCATTTGGTCGATCGATGCTTCCATCGGGTCAAGCGTACCCCTTTTCAGCTCGGCAAAGCAACTCTTAAAATACTCCATCTGTTGCTCCTTTGGCCAGTGAGCCGCCGCTCCCTGGTCCTTGCCGTCTGCCCTGCTTTGCCGCACTAAGCTCCCCTCGCTTCCCTCTATCGCGACTAATTTGTTTCACACGGCCACTTATGGTCCAGGTATCCATGCACCGGGGGGGAAATCCGCCTTACTGATGCTAACTCCACCGATTTATTCCATAAAGCCCACAAAAATCCAGAAGGAAAGGTCCGAAAGTTCGATTTAGGCGGGAGCTATCGAATGTGCGACCTACTCCTCCATGGCCGCCACCGGAAGTCCGTAGATATAGATATCTTCATGGCAATTTCAAAACGTTTAAAAACTGGTGCTGAAATGACGTACTGAAATTGCTGAAGCTTGGTCTGTCCATGACAGAGGAACATCGAAACGTAGAAGATAGGAGCAGGAGGAGGCCGTTCGGCCCTTCGAGCCTGCTCCGCCATTCATCACCATCATGGCTGATCATCCAACTCAATAGCCTAATCCTGCTTTCTCCCCATAACCCATGATCCCATTCGCCTCAAGTGCCATATCTAACTGCCTCTTGAATGTATTCAATGTCTTAGGCTCAACTACTTCCTGTGGTAGTGAATTCCACAGGCTCACCACTCTTTGGGTGAAGAAATGTCTCCTCATCTCTGTCCGAAATGGTTTACCCCGAACGCTCCGACTATGAACCCTGGTTCTGGACACATCTACCATCAGGAACATCCTTCCAGTTAGAATTTTGTACGTCTCTATGAGATCCCCCTCATTCATCTGAACTCCAGCGAAAACAATCCTAACCTGGTCAATCCTGAACAAAAGGGGCTCCAATGGCAGTATCACTGAAACCGGCACCTTGTTATCTCTGAAGAGACACTAACAGCCCTGTGGGCTGCAGAGAACAAATTCAAAGAGAACTATAAAAACTTCATCTGCATTTTCCTAAGTCAGACTGGCCAACTGGTATTGATCCATCTGCTCGGACAAAGGACTCCGCAATCTTCCTTAGCACAGTGGGCTAAACAGCTGGCTTGTAATGCAGAACAAGGCCAGCAGCACAGTTCAATTCCCCTACCAGCCTCTCTGAACAGGCGCCGGAATGTGGCGACTAGGGGCTTTCCACAGTAACTTCATTTGAAGCCGACTTGTGACAATAAGCGATTATTATTATTAATGGTTAGCACATTTAACCATCTGGGGAACTCAGACAGAGGAACAACAGCCTTTGTCAAAGATACTGTGAAGAGGTGGGAGTCATCCAACATGAACCTCTAGCTGGCGGAACCAATAGAATTGCCTCGCTGTACTTCAAACTCAGTCTACCAGTTTACCATCTGCAAGCAGAAGCACAGGTCAGGATCTCTGCTTAAATTGGATGCCTGGCCCCATGTACATTGTTTCAATGGGAAATTCTGTACCATTACCCACAAGACTGATTTATCTATGCATGCCTGTCACCTCTTGTGCAGTCAACACCATTGGAAAAGTGAATTATACAACATTGCTTATCAGCTTGCCAACCTCCGTGAAGGAGGACCTCATTTGGACTTTGATTCCGGGCACTGGACACACATGAAAAGATAATTATTTTCTCTGCAGTCTTTGCCCTGAAAATCTTTACTTCCTCTACCCTTCTTTTATTATATATGAATGCAAAAGAGGCAACGTTGCAACTCCACCTACTTCACTTGAGAATGTGCAAATAAACTAACCCTGTAAGTTTATCCTATCGAAATGAAATGAAAATCGCTTATTGTCACAAGTAGGCTTCAATAAAGTTACTGTGAAAAGCCCCTATTTTGGGTTTGCTGTGGAATCATTCATAAAATATTGGATCACACCAAAAATTAGGGGTTGAGAAACGCGCTACCACTCAGAAGGAGCAGAATAAATCAAAACACCTTTCTGTTTATAGGCGGGTGTCGGAGGAGAAATCAGGAACATTTAAAATAACCCTCCTCTTGTCCGTAACAGGGGACAGTGATCATTGCATCATATGTTTTAGGCTGACTATGGAAAGGGCAAAGAATAATCCAGAGTAAAAAGTAAGTTAACTGGGGAAAGCCAACTTCAATGGGATGGGAATGGATCTGGGCCCAATAAATTGGAGTCAAAGGTTGGGGGGTAGCTGATTAATGGCTTAATTTCAAACAAGAGATAATTCAGGCCCAGTCAAGTTATACTCCCTCGAAAGGGAAGTGTAGGACAAACAAATCCAGAACTTCCAAAGGAGATAGAAATTAAGATCAAGAAAAAGTGTGCATGTGATAGGTGTCAGGTAGAAAATGAAATTGGAAACCAGGCTGAATACGGAAGGCTCACGGAGAGGGGAAGAAGCACATTCGAGAATCAAAAAGAGAGCATGAAAAGAGACTGGCAGTTAACCTAAAAGGAAATCCCAAAGTCTTTTATAACGACAGATATGGTAAAAGGATAGTAATGGAGGAGCAGGGCCATGTGGTGGCTCGAGGTGACACCATGCGGACAGTACTAATGAAGAACAAAGTGTTTATTGGAAACTAACAGGGGTAACGTATGTACAGGCACAGACTCTCTAATATAGGTGTTCACACTCTGGCTCCTGGGTTCATTCTGACCAGAACCCCGCTCTCCGAGATTGGCACTGATCCCTCATTGCTCCCACACGTGGTCCTGAGCCAGGGCACATGGACTGATAGGGAACACCCCTTAAAGGAGCTGTCCTACCACACAGCCTTCCCCTCAATTCCACGTAAGTACAAACAGGCAATTTACAATAATTATATACAAGACAAGGCTGAGAGTCCAAACAGTCCATCAGGGCATTAATCCATCAGGAGATTTCCTGGGTCTCGTGAACTATCTTAATCCATAAGACCATAA
Organism: Scyliorhinus torazame; assembly: GCF_047496885.1. Taxonomy (NCBI): domain Eukaryota; kingdom Metazoa; phylum Chordata; class Chondrichthyes; order Carcharhiniformes; family Scyliorhinidae; genus Scyliorhinus; species Scyliorhinus torazame. The sequence goes on from NC_092719.1 coordinate 219,016,855, forward strand.
GACATAGGAGCAGAATTAGGCCACTCGGCCCATCGAGTCTGCTCCGCCATTCAATCATGGCTGATATTTTCTCAGCCCCATTCTCCTGCCTTCTCCCCATAACCCCCCGATCCCCTTATTAATCAAGAACTTATCTATCTCTGTCTTAAAGGCACTCAGTAAATTGGCCTCCACAGCCTTCTGCGGCAAAGAGTTCCACAGATTCAACACCCTCTGGCTGAAGAAATTCCTCCACATCTCTGTTTTAAAGGATCATCCCTTTAATCTGAGATGGTGTCCTCTGGTTCTAGTTTTTCCGACAAGTGGAAACATCCTCTCCACGTCCACTCTACCCAGGCCTCACAGTATCTTGTATGTTTCAATAAGATCCCCCCTCATCCTTCTAAACTCCAACAAGTACAGACCCAGAGTCCTCAAACATTCCTCATACGACAAGTTCTTAATTCTAGGAATCATTCTTGTGAATCTCCTCTGGACCTTTTCCAAGGCCAGCACATCCTTCCTTAGATATGGGGCCCCAAAACTGCTCACAATACTCCAAATGGGGTCTGACCAGAGCCTTATACAGCCTCAGAAGTACATCCCTGGTCTTGTATTCTAGCCCTCTTGACATGAATGCTAACATTGCATTTGCCTTCTTAACTGCCGACTGAACCTGCACATTAACCGTAAGAGAATCATGAACAAGGACTCCCAAGTCCCTTTGTGCTTCTGCTTTCCAAAGCATTTCCCCATATTGAAAATAGTCTATGCCTAGATTCCTCCTTCCAAAGTGCATAACCTCACACTTTTCCACATTGTATTTCATTTGCCACTTCATTTCCCGCTCTCCTAGCCTGTCCAAGTCCTTCTGCAGCCCCCCTTGCTTCCTCAATACTACCTGTCCCTCTACAGATCTTTGTATCATCTGCAAACTTAGCAACAGTGCCTTCAGTTCCTTCTTCCAGATCATTAATGTATATTGTGAAAAGTTGTGGTCCCAGCACAGACCCCTGAGGCACACCACTAGTCACCGGCTGCCATCCTGAAAAAGACCCATTTATCCCCACTCTCTGCCTTCTGCCAGTCAGCCAATCCTCTATCCATGCCAGGATCTTACCCTGAACATCATGGGCTTTTAACTTATTTAACATTTTTCTATGCGGCACCTTGTCAAAGACCTTCTGGAAATCTAAATAAATCATGTCCACTAGTTCTTCTTTGTCCAACTTGCTTGTTACCTCCTCAAAGAACTCTAACAGATTTGTCAAACACGACCTCCCTTTGACGAAGCCGTGCTGACTCAGTCCTATTTTACCATGCACTTCCTAGTACTCTGCGATCTCATCTTTAATAACAGACTCGAAAATCTTACCAATGATCCAAGTCAGGCTAACCGACCTATAATTTCCCGTCTTCTGCCTCCCTCCCTTCTTAAACAGCGGTGTTACATTAACCACTTTCCAGTCCTCTGGGACCCTTCCTGCCTCCAGTGATTCCTGAAAGATCATGACTAATGCCTCACAATTTCCTCAGCTATCTCTTTTAGGACCCTGGGGTGTAGTCCATCCGGTCCAGCTGATTTATCCACCTTCAGATCTTTCAGTTTCCCCAGAGCCTTCTCCTTAGTGATGGTCACTGCACTCATCTCTGCCCCCTGGTTCTCCTGGAGCTCTGGCATCCCACTAGTGTCTTCCACTGTGAAGACTGATGCAAAGTAACTATTCAATTCATCTGCCATTTCTTTGTTTCCTATTATTACTTCTCCAGCCACATTTTCTAGTGGTCCAATGTCTAATTTTGCCTCTCTCTTACCTTTTACATGTTGAAAAAAATCTCTTCCTAAATTCCCTTATATTACTAGCTAGCTTGCACTCATACTTCATCTTCTCCCCCCTTATTGCTTTTTTAGTTATCCTCTGCTCGCTTTTAAAGGCTTCCCAATCCTCTGGTTTCCCACTAATCCTCGCCACTTTGTATGCTTTTTCTTTAGCCTTTATGCTGTCCTTGACTTCCCTCGTCGGCCATGGATGCCTTGTCCTCCCCTTAGCATGTTTCCTCCTCCTTGGGATGAATTTCTGTTGTGCCTCCCTAATAACCCCCAAAAACCCCTGGCATTGCTGTTCCACTGTCTTCCCTGCGAGGCTCCTTTTCCAATCAACTCTGGCCAGCTCCTCCCTCATGTCTTTGTAGTTACCCTTATTTAATTGTAATACCGTTACATCTGATTGCAGCTCCCTCTCAAACTGCAGGGTAAATTCTATCATATTGTGGTCACTGCTCCCTAAGGGTTCCTTCACCTTAAGTTCCCTAATCAAGTCTGCCTCACTATACATCACCAAATCTAGAATTGCCTATTCCCTAGTGGGCTCTGTCGCAAGCTGCTCCAAAAAAACATCTCTTAGACATTCCACAAATTCCATTTCTTGGGATCCACGACCCACCTGATTTTCCCAGTCCACCTGCATATTGAAGTCCCCCATGATTATTGTGATATTGCCTTTTTTACATGCCTTTTCTATCTCCTCATTTATTTTCTGCCCTACATCCTGACTACGGCTAGGGAGCCTGAACATAAGTCCCATCAGGGTCTTTTTACCTTTGCGATTCCTCAACTCTACCCACAGAGATTCTCTGCCTTCTGATCCTATATCGCTCCTTGCTATCGACATAACTTCATTCCTTACTAACAATGCAACCCCGCTCCCTTTGCCCATCTGCCTGTCCTTTCGAAAGGACACATATCTTGGATATTTAGATCCCAGCCCTGATCCCCTTGCAGCCACGTCTCTGTGATGCCCACAACATCGTACTGGCCAATTTCAATGTGCGCAACAAGCTCATTGACCTTGTTCTGCATACTGCGCACCTCAATCAATCCCATAGGGTGCAGCATCGCAGGAACTGTCCCATCCCATAGGATGAAGCATCCCAGGAACTGTCCCATCCCATAGGATGAAGCATCCCAGGAATTGTCCCATCCCATAGGATGAAGCATCGCAGGAACTGTCCCATCCCATAGGATGAAGCATCACAGGAACTGTCCCATCCCATAGGATGAAGCATCCCAGGAATTGTCCCATCCAATAGGATGAAGCATCGCAGGAACTGTCCCATCCCATAGGATGAAGCATCGCAGGAACTGTCCCATCCAATAGGATGAAGCATCACAGGAACTGTCCCATCCCATAGGGTGCAGCATTACAGGAACTGTCCCATCCCATAGGATGAAGCATCACAGGAACTCTCCCATCGCATAGGGTGAAGCATCGCAGGAACTGTCCCATCCCATAGGATGAAGCATCACAGGAACTGTCCCATCCCATAGGACGATGCATCACAGGAACTGTCCCATCCCATAGGGTGAAGCATCGCAGGAACTGTCCCATCCCATAGGATGAAGCAACACAGGAACTGTCCCATCCCATAGGGTGAAGCATCGCAGGAACTGTCCCATCCCATAGGATGAAGCAACACAGGAACTGTCCCATCCCATAGGGTGCAGCATCGCAGGAACTGTCCAGTGCCATAGGGTGAAGCATCACAGGAACTGTCCCATCCCATAGGGTGAAGCATCGCAGGAACTGTCCCATCGCATAGGATGAGGCATCGCAGGAACTGCCCCATCCCATAGGATGAAGCAACGCAGGAACTGTCCGTTCCCATAGAATGAAGCATCACAGGAACTGTCCCATCCCAGAGGGTGAAGCATCGCAGGAACTGTCCCATCCCATAGGGTGAAGAATCACAGGAACTGTCCAGTGCCATAGGGTGAAGCATCGCAGGAACTGCCCCGTCCCATAGGGTGCATCATTGCTGGAAGTGTCCCGTACCATAGGGTGCAGCATCACAGGAACTGTCCCATCCCATAGGATGAAGCATTGCAGGAACTGTCCCATCCCATAGGGTGCAGCATCGCAGGAACTGTCCCATCCCATAGGGTGAAGCATCACAGGAACTGTCCCATACCATAGGGTGAAGCATCACAGGAACTGTCCCATACCATAGGGTGTAGCATCGCAGGAACTGTCCCATCCCATAGAATGAAGCATCACAGGAACTGTCCCATCCCATAGGGTGAAGCATCGCAGGCACTGTCCCATCCCATAGGGTGAAGCATCGCAGGAACTGTCCCATCCCATAGGATGAAGCATCACAGGAACTGTTTCATCCCATAGGATGAAGCATCACAGGAACTGTCCCATCCCATAGGGTGTAGCATCGCAGGAACTGTCCCATCCCAGAGAATGAAGCATCACAGGAACTGTCCCATCCCATAGGGTGAAGCATCGCAGGCACTGTCCCATCCCATAGGGTGAAGCATCGCAGGAATGTCCCATCCCATAGGGTGCAGCATCGCAGGAACTGTCCCATCCCATAGGGTGAAACATCGCAGGAGCTGTCCCATCCCATAGGGTGAAGCATTGCAGGAACTGTCCCATCCCATAGGGTGCAGCATCGCAGGAACTGTCCAGTGACATAGGGTGAAGCATCGCAGGAACTGTCCCATCCCATAGGGTGCAGCATCGCAGGAACTGTCCCATCCCATAGGGCGAAGCATCGCAGGAACTGCCCAGTGCCATAGGGTGAAGCACCGCAGGAAATGTCCCGTCCCTTAGGGTGCAGCATCGCAGGAACTGTCCCATACCATAGGGTGAAACATCGCAGGAGCTGTCCCATCCCATAGGATGAAGCATCGCAGGAACTGTCTAGTGCCATAGGGTGAAGCATTGCAGGAACTGTCCCATCCCATCGGGTGCAGCATCGCAGGAACTGTCCCATCCCATTGGGTGAAGCATCGCAGGAACTGCCCAGTGCCATAGGGTGAAGCACCGCAGGAAATGTCCCGTCCCATAGTGTGCAGCATCGCAGGAACTGTCCAGCGCCATAGGATGAAGCATCACATTAACTGTCCCATCCCATAGGGCGAAGCATCACAGGAACTGTCCCATCCCATAGGGTGAAGCATCGCAGGAACTGTCCCGTCCCATAGGGTGCAGCAACGCAGGAACTGTCCAGTGCCATAGGATGAAGCATCACAGGAACTGTCCCATCCCATAGGGTGAAGCATCGCAGGAACTGTCCCATCCCATAGGATGAAGCATCACAGGAACTGTCCCATCCCATAGGGTGAAGCATCGCAGGAACTGTCCCATCCCATAGGATGAAGCATCACAGGAACTGTCCCATCCCATAGGATGAAGCATCACAGGAACTGTCCCATCCCATAGTGTGAAGCATCGCAGGAACAGTCCCATCTCATAGGGTGAAGCATCGCAGGAACTGTCCCATCCCATAGTGTGAAGCATCGCAGGAACAGTCCCATCTCATAGGGCGACGCATCGCAGGAACTGTACCATCCCATAGGGTGAAGCATCGCAGGAACTCTCCCATCCCATAGTGTGAAGCATCGCAGGAACAGTCCCATCTCATAGGGTGAAGCATCGCAGGAACTGTCCCATCCCATAGGGTGCAGCAATACAGGAACTGTCCCATCCCATAGGATGAAGCATCACAGGAACTGGCCCATCCCATAGGGTGCAGCATTACAGGAACTGTCCCATCCCATAGGATGAAGCATCACAGGAACTCTCCCATCGCATAGGGTGAAGCATCGCAGGAACTGTCCCATCCCATAGGATGAAGCATCACAGGAACTGTCCCATCCCATAGGATGAAGCACCACAGGAACTGTCCCATTACATAGGATGAAGCATCACAGGAATTCTCCCATCCTATAGGGTGAAGCATCGCAGGAACTGTCCCATCCCATAGGGTGAAGCATCGCAGGAACTGTCCCATCCCATAGGATGAAGCAACGCAGGAACTGTCCCATCCCATAGAATGAAGCATCAAAGTAACTGTCCCATCCCAGAGGGTGAAGCATCGCAGGAACTGTCCCATCCCATAGGGTGCATCATCGCTGGAACTGTACCGTACCATAGGATGCAGCATCACCGGAACTGTCCCATCCCATAGGGTGAAGCATTGCAGGAACTGTCCCATCCCATAGGGTGCAGCATCGTTAGAACTGTCCAGTGCCATAGGGTGAAGCATCGCAGGAACTGTCCCATCCCATAGGGTGAAGAATCACAGGAACTGTCCCATCCCATAGGGTGCAGCATCGCTGGAACTGCCCAGTGCCATAGGGTGAAGCATCGCAGGAACTGTCCCATCCCATAGGGTGAAGAATCACAGGAACTGTCCCATCCCATAGGGTGCAGCATCGCTGGAACTGCCCAGTGCCATAAGATGAAGCATCACAGGAACTGTCCCATCACATAGGGTGAAGCATCGCAGGAACTGTACCATCCCATAGGGTGAAGAATCACAGGAACTGTCCCATCCCATAGGGTGCAGCATCGCTGGAACTGCCCAGTGCCATAAGATGAAGCATCACAGGAACTGTCCCATCACATAGGGTGAAGCATCGCAGGAACTTTCCCATCCCAAAGGATGAAGCATCATAGGAACTGTTCCATCCCATAGGATGAAGCATCACAGGAACTGTCCCATCCCATAGGGTGAAGCATCGCAGGAACTGTCCCATGCTGTAGAATGAAGCATCACAGGAACTGTCCCATCCCATAGGGTGAAGCGTCGCAGGAACTGTCCCATCCCATAGGGTGAAGCATCGCAGGAGCAGTCCCATCCCATAGGGTGCAGCATCGCAGGAACTGTCCCATCCCATAGGGTGAAACATCGCAGGAGCTGTCCCCTCCCATCGGATGAAGCATCGCAGGAACTGTCTAGTGCCATAGGGTGAAGCATCGCAGGAACTGTCCCATCCCATAGGGTGAAACATCGCAGGAGCTGTCCCATCCCATAGGATGAAGCATCGCATGAACTGTCCAGTGCCATAGGGTGAAGCATCGCAGGAACTGCCCCGTCCCATAGGGTGCAGCATCACAGGAACTGTCCCATCCCATAGGGTGAAGCATCGCAGGAACTGTCCCACCCCATAGGGTGCAGCATCGCAGGAACTGTCCCATCCCATAGGGTGAAACATCGCAGGAGCTGTCCCATCCCATAGGATGAAGCATCGCATGAACTGTCTAGTGCCATAGGGTGAAGCATCGCAGGAACTGCCCCGTCCCATAGGGTGCAGCATCACAGGAACTGTCCCATCCCATAGGGTGAAGCATCGCAGGAACTGTCCCATCCCATGGGGTGCAGCATCACAGGAACTGTCCCATCCCATAGGGTGAAGCATCGCAGGAACTGTCCCATCCCATAGGGTGAAGCATCGCAGGAACTGTCCCATCACATAGGGTGAAGCATCGCAGGAACTGTCCCATCCCATAGGGTGCAGCATCACAGGAACTGTCCCATCCCATAGGGTGAAGCATCGCAGGAACTGTCCCATCCCATAGGGTGAAGCATCACAGGAACCGTCCCATCCCATAGAGTGAAGCATCGCAGGAACTGTCCCATCCCATAGGGTGAAGCATTGCAGGAACTGTCCAGTGCCATAGGGTGAAGCACCGCAGGAACTGTCCTGTCCCATAGGGTGCAGCATCGCAGGAACTGTCCAGCGCCATAGGATGAAGCATCACATTAACTGTCCCATCCCATAGGGCGAAGCATCACAGGAACTGTCCCATCCCATAGGGTGAAGCATCGCAGGAACTGTCCCATCCCATAGGGTGCAGCATCGCAGGAACTGTCCCATTACATAGGATGAAGCATCACAGGAATTATCCCATCCTATAGGGTGAAGCATCGCAGGAACTGTCCCATCCCATAGGGTGAAGCATCGCAGGAACTGTCCCATCCCATAGGGTGAAGCAACGCAGGAACTGTCCCATCCCATAGAATGAAGCATCAAAGGAACTGTCCCATCCCAGAGGGTGAAGCATCGCAGGAACTGTCCCATCCCATAGGGTGCATCATCGCTGGAACTGTACCGTACCATAGGATGCAGCATCACCGGAACTGTCCCATCCCATAGGGTGAAGCATTGCAGGAACTGTCCCATCCCATAGGGTGCAGCATCGTTAGAACTGTCCAGTGCCATAGGGTGAAGCATCGCAGGAACTGTCCCATCCCATAGGGTGAAGAATCACAGGAACTGTCCCATCCCATAGGGTGCAGCATCGCTGGAACTGCCCAGTGCCATAGGGTGAAGCATCGCAGGAACTGTCCCATCCCATAGGGTGAAGAATCACAGGAACTGTCCCATCCCATAGGGTGCAGCATCGCTGGAACTGCCCAGTGCCATAAGATGAAGCATCACAGGAACTGTCCCATCGCATAGGGTGAAGCATCGCAGGAACTTTCCCATCCCAAAGGATGAAGCATCATAGGAACTGTTCCATCCCATAGGATGAAGCATCACAGGAACTGTCCCATCCCATAGGGTGAAGCATCGCAGGAACTGTCCCATGCTGTAGAATGAAGCATCACAGGAACTGTCCCATCCCATAGGGTAAAGCATCGCAGGAACTGTCCCATCCCATAGGGTGAAGCATCGCAGGAGCAGTCCCATCCCATAGGGTGCAGCATCGCAGGAACTGTCCCATCCCATAGGGTGAAACATCGCAGGAGCTGTCCCCTCCCATCGGATGAAGCATCGCAGGAACTGTCTAGTGCCATAGGGTGAAGCATCGCAGGAACTGTCCCATCCCATAGGGTGAAACATCGCAGGAGCTGTCCCATCCCATAGGATGAAGCATCGCATGAACTGTCCAGTGCCATAGGGTGAAGCATCGCAGGAACTGCCCCGTCCCATAGGGTGCAGCATCACAGGAACTGTCCCATCCCATAGGGTGAAGCATCGCAGGAACTGTCCCATCCCATAGGGTGCAGCATCGCAGGAACTGTCCCATCCCATAGGGTGAAACATCGCAGGAGCTGTCCCATCCCATAGGATGAAGCATCGCATGAACTGTCTAGTGCCATAGGGTGAAGCATCGCAGGAACTGCCCCGTCCCATAGGGTGCAGCATCACAGGAACTGTCCCATCCCATAGGGTGAAGCATCGCAGGAACTGTCCCATCCCATAGGGTGCAGCATCACAGGAACTGTCCCATCCCATAGGGTGAAGCATCGCAGGAACTGTCCCATCCCATAGGGTGAAGCATCGCAGGAACTGTCCCATCACATAGGGTGAAGCATCGCAGGAACTGTCCCATCCCATAGGGTGCAGCATCACAGGAACTGTCCCATCCCATAGGGTGAAGCATCGCAGGAACTGTCCCATCCCATAGGGTGAAGCATCACAGGAACCGTCCCATCCCATAGAGTGAAGCATCGCAGGAACTGTCCCATCCCATAGGGTGAAGCATTGCAGGAACTGTCCAGTGCCATAGGGTGAAGCACCACAGGAACTGTCCTGTCCCATAGGGTGCAGCATCGCAGGAACTGTCCAGCGCCATAGGATGAAACATCACATTAACTGTCCCATCCCATAGGGCGAAGCATCACAGGAACTGTCCCATCCCATAGGGTGAAGCATCGCAGGAACTGTCCCATCCCATAGGGTGCAGCATCGCAGGAACTGTCCAGTGCCATAGGATGAAGCATTACAGGAACTGTCCCATCCCATAGGGTGAAGCATCACAGGAACTGTCCCATCCCATAGGATGAAGCATCGCAGGAACTGTCCCATCACATAGGGTGAAGCATCGCAGGAACTGTCCCATCCCATAGGATGAGGCATCGCAGGAACTGTCCCATCCCATAGGGTGAAGCATCGCAGGAACTGTCCCATCCCAGAGGGTGAAGCATCGCAGGAACTGTCCCATCCCATAGGCTGAAGAATCACAGGAACTGTCCAGTGCCATAGGGTGAAGCATCGCAGGAACTGCCCCGTCCCATAGGGTGCATCATCGCTGGAACTGTCCCGTACCATAGGGTGCAGCATCACAGGAACTGTCCCATCACATAGGGTGAAGCATCACAGGAACTGTCCAGTGCCATAGGGTGAAGCATCGCAGGAACTGTCCCATCCCATAGGGTGAAGAATCACAGGAACTGTCCCATCCCATAGGGTGCAGCATCGCTGGAACTGTCCAGTGCCATAAGATGAAGCATCACAGGAACTGTCCCATCACATAGGGTGAAGCATCGCAGGAACTTTCCCATCCCATAGGATGAAGCATCACAGGAACTGTTCCATCCCATAGGATGAGGCATCACAGGAACTGTCCCATCCCATTGGGCGAAGCATCACAGGAACTGTCCCATGCCATAGAATGAAGCATCACAGGAACTGTCCCATCCCATAGGGTGCAGCATCGCAGGAACTGTCCAGTGCCAATAAGGTGAAGCACCGCAGGAACTGCCCCGTCTCATAGGGTGCAGCATCGCAGGAACTGTCCAGCGCCATAGGATGAAGCATCACATTAACTGTCCCATCACATAGGGCGGAGCATCACAGGAACTGTCCCATCCCATAGGGTGAAGCATCGCAGGAACTGTCCCATCCCATAGCGTGCAGCATCGCAGGAACTGTCCAGTGCCATAGGATGAAGCATTACAGGAACTGTCCCATCCCATAGGGTGAAGCATCGCAGGAACTGTCCCATCCCATAGGATGAAGCATCGCAGGAACTGTCCCATCCCATCGGGTGAACCATCGCAGGAACTGTCCCATCCCATAGGGTGAAGCATCGCAGGAATTGTCCCATCCCATAGGGTGCAGCATCACAGGAACTGTCCCATCCCATAGGGTGAAGCATCGCAGGAACTGTCCAGTGCCATAGGGTGAAGCATTGCAGGAACTCTCCCGTCCCATAGGGTGCAGCATCGCAGGAACTGTCCCATCCCATAGGGTGAAGCATCGCAGGAACTGTCCAGTGCCATAGGGTGAAGCATTGCAGGAACTCTCCCGTCCCATAGGGTGCAGCATCGCAGGAACTGTCCCATCCCATAGGGTGAAGCATCGCAGGTACTCTCCCATCCCATAGGGTGCAGCATTGCAGGAACTGTCCCATCCCATAGGGTGAAGCATCACAGGAACTGTCCCATCCCATAGGGTGCAGCATCGCAGGAACTGTCCCATCCCATAGGATGAAGCATCGCAGGAACTGTCCCATCCCATAGGGTGAAGCATCGCAGGAACTGTCCCATCCCATAGGATGAAGCATCGCAGGAACGGTCTCATCCCATAGGATGAAGCATCGCAGGAACTGTCCCATCCCCTAGGATGAAGCATCGCAGGAACTGTCCCATCCCATAGGATGAAGCATCACAGGAACTGTCCCATCGCATTGGGTGCAGCATCGCAGGAACGGTCCCATCCCATAGGATGAAGCATTGCAGGAATTGTCCCATCCCATAGGATGAAGCATCACAGGAACTGTCCCATCCCATAGGGTGAAGCATCGCAGGAACTGATCCATCCCATAGGGTGCAGCATCGCAGGAACTGTCCAATGCCATAGGGTGCAGCATTCCAGGTGCTGTCCCATCCCATAGGGTGAAGCATCGCAGGAATTGTCCCATCCCATAGGGTGAAGCATCGCAGGAACTGCCCAGTGCCATAGGGTGCAGCATCACAGGAACTGTCCCATCCCATAGGGTGAAGCATCGCAGGAACTGTCCCATCCCATAGGGTGAAGCATCGCAGGAGCTGTCCCATCCCATAGGGTGCAGCATCGCAGGAACTGTCCAGTGCCATAGGGTGAAGCATCGCAGGAACTGTCCCATCCCATAGGGTGCAGCGTCGCAGGAACTGTCCCATTCCATAGGCTGAAACATCGCAGGAACTGTCCCATCCCATAGGGTGAAGCATCGCAGGAACTGTCCCATCCCATAGGGTGAAGCATCGCAGGAACTGTCCCATCCCATAGGGTAAAGCATCGCAGGAACTGTCCAGTGCCATACGGTGATGCATCGCAGGAACTGTCCCATCCCATAGAGTGAAGCATCTCAGAAACTGCCCCATCCCATACGGTGAAGCATCGCAGGAATGGTCCCATCCCATTGGGTGAAGCATCCCAGGAACTGACCCATCCCATAGGGTGAAGCATCGCAGGAACTGTCCCGTCCATAGGGTGCAGCATTGCAGGAACTGTTCAGTGCCATAGGGTGAAGCATCGCAGGAACTGTCCCATCCCATAGGGTGCAGCATCCCAAGAACTGACCCATCCCATAGGGTGAAGCATCGCAGGAACTGTCCCATCCCATAGGGTGAAGCATCGCAGGTACTGACCCATCCCATAGAGTGAAGAATCACAGGAACTGTCCCATCCCATAGGATGAAGCATCGCAGGAACTGTCCCATCCCATAGGGTGCAGCATCGCAGGAACTGTCCCATCCCATAGGGTGAAGCATCGCAGGAACTGTCCAGTGCCATAGGGTGAAGCATCGCAGGAACTCTCCCATCCCATAGGGTGCAGCATTGCAGGAACTGTCCCATCCCATAGGGTGAAGCATCACAGGAACTGTCCCATCCCATAGGGTGCAGCATCGCAGGAACTGTCCCATCCCATAGGATGAAGCATCGCAGGAACTGTCCCATCCCATAGGTTGAAACATCGCAGGAACTGTCCCAACCCATAGGATGAAGCATCGCAGGAACTGTCCCATCCCATAGGATGAAGCATCACGGGAACTGTCGCATCCCATTGGGTGCAGCATCGCAAGAACTGTCCCACCCCATAGGATGAAGCATCGCAGGAACTGTCGAATCCCATAGGATGAAGCATCACTGGAACTGTCCCATCCCATAGGGTGCAGCATCGCAGGAACTGACCCATCCCATAGGGTTCAGCATCGCGGGAACTGTCCAATGCCATAGGGTGCAGCATCGCATGACCTGTCCCATCCCATAGGGTGAAGCATCGCAGGAACTGTCCCATCCCATAGGGTGAAGCATCGCAGGAACTGTCCCATCCCATAGGGTGAAGCATCGCAGTAACTGTCCCATCCCATAGGGTGCAGCATCGCAGGGACTGACCCATCGCATAGGGTGAAGCATCACAGGAACTGTCCCGTCCCATAGGGTGAAGCATCGCAGGACAGAATTTCCAGACAAAACCGACAGTGCAAAAGGAGGCCATTCGGCCCATTGAGTATGCAGTCACCCTCCGAAAGAGCAACTAACCCAGGCCCTCTCCCCACCCTATCCCCGTAACCCCACCTAACCTGCACATCTTCGGACACTGAGGGGCAATTTATCATGGCCAATCCACCTAACCTGCACATCTTTGGACTGTGGGAGGAAACCGGAGCGCCCGGAGGAAACCCACGCACACACGGGGAGAACGTGCAGACTCCGCACAGACAGTGACCCAGCGGGGAATCGAACCCGAGCTCCTCGCGTTGTCCGTTGTGAGGCAGCAGCGCTAACCACTGTGCCACCTTTTCGCCCTAAAATAGAAAGTGAGTTCGACAGGAATGATGGTTTTCCCAGGTCAAAATGAACCCCTAGGCCTGAAGATTGCGGGTCCTGCTTTACATGTTGGAAGGGCCACTCCTGTAGTTCCTACCAATACCAACACTGGTGTTTCCGCAAGAGCAGGTGAAATGGCGGCAATGTTGGTTCAGACCCTGTGGGCTGAATGGCCTCATCCTGCATTGTAGAGATTCAATGGATTCCATCGATCCCGCAGCAGGTCACCCAGTGCAATGCTCTGCCATTATCTGAGTCTGGCGATGAAGCGGGGCTCCCTGACAGCTGAATTAAACTTGTATCACTGTGCTATGTCTGAGGTTCTGGGATTGGAATGCTTCCTGACCAACGTCACTAATTGGTCAAAAGACTTTGTTTCAGGGCCCTATGGGGACGCCAAATCTCTTATACGGGATCCACAAACTATTAGTAAGATAGCTTTCTGTTTATCCTCCCCCATTGTGACGTTGGTGTGGTGTACATGGACTGTCAGTTTGGTACAGTGCCACACCACAGATTCGTGAGCAATGTTATAGCTCCACATCGTCCCCCAGTGGTGAGTGCTGGGACACGGGGCGCGATTCTCCGACCCCCCGCCGGGTCGGAGAATCGCCGGGGGGCGGCGTGAATCCCGCCCCCGCCGGCCGCTGAATTTTCCGGCACCGGAAATTCGGCAGGGGCGGGAATCGCGCCGCGCCAGTCGGCGGCTCCCCCCCCCCCCGCACCCCCCCGGCGATTCTCCGGCCCGCGATGGGTCGAAGTCCCGCTGCTGTCATGCCAGTCCCGCCGGCGTGAATCAAACCACCTACCTTCCCGGCGGGATTGCCGGCGTGGGCGGGCCGGGGTCCTGGGGGGGGGGACGCGGATCGATCTGGCCCCAGGGGGGTGCCCCCACGGTGCCCTGGCCCGCGATCGGGGCCCACCGATCCGCGGGCGGGCCTGTGCCGTGGGGGGCACTCTTTTCCTTCCGCCTCGGCCACAGCCTCCGCGATGACCGATGCAGAAGTGACCCCCCCCCTGCACATGCGCGGGGATGACGTTAGCAGCCGCTGACGCTCCCGCGCATGCGCGGACTTCCGCCGCCCGGCGCAATCCCTTCCTCCCCGGCTGGCGTGGCGCCAAAGGCCTTTCCCGCCGGCCGGCGGCTCGCCAACCACTCCGGCGCGGGCATAGCCCCTCAAGGTGAAGGCTTGGCCCCTAAAGGTGCGGAGAAATCAGCACTTTTGGGGCAGCCCGACGCCGGAGTGTTTCCCGCCACTCCATCCCGCCGGGAGGGGAGAATCCTGGCCCTTGTTTTTCTTGGCGTATATTAAGGACTCAGACCTTGGTGTACAGGGCACAATTTCAACATTTGTGAATAATGTAAAACTTGGAAGCATTGTGAACTGTGCGGAGGGTGGTGTAGAACACCAGCTCATGGACAAGTTGGTGGAATGGGCAGGGGGCAGGTACAGTTCAATGCAGGGACGTGTGAGGTGATTCGTTTTGGTAGGAAAGACATGAACGGACAATATCAAATAAGGGGTAAAATTCTAAAGGGGGTTGAGAACACCGTTAATAAAGCCGGGATGATTCTGGGGTTTATTACACACCCTTGGGCTGGCAGCTCTGGATTACTGAGCAAGGAGGCGATGGAAAGCTTGTGTCAGACACTAGCTCAGCCTTAACTGGAATATTGTGCCCAGTTCGGAGCACCACATTTTCGGAAATATGCAAAGGCTTTGGAGAGAGCGCGGCAAAGACTCAAGAGAATGGTTCCAGGGACGAGGAACTTCCGTTCTGAAGGTATATTGGAGAAGTTGGGCCTGTTTTCCTCCAAGAAGAGAAGGTTGAGAGGAGGAATTCAAAACCATGAGGGATCTGGACAGAGTAGACAGAGATAAACTGTTCTCACTCGTGAAAGGATAGAGAACGAGAGGGCGCAGATTTAAAGTAGTTGGCAAAAGAAGCAAAAGCCATATGAGGAAAAACCTTTTTCACACAGCGAGTGGTTAGGATCTGGAATGTACTGTCTGTGAGTGTGGTGGAGGCAGATTCACACAGCGAGTGGTTAGGATCCGGAATGTACTGTCTGTGAGTGTGGTGGAGGCAGATTCACACAGCGAGTGGTTAGGATCTGGAATGTACTGTCTGTGAGTGTGGTGGAGGCAGATTCACACAGCGAGTGGTTAGGATCTGGAATGTACTGTCTGTGAGTGTGGTGGAGACAGATTCACACAGCGAGTGTTTAGGATCTGGAATGTACTGTCTGTGAGTGTGGTGGAGGCAGATTCACACAGCGAGTGGTTAGGATCTGGAATGTACTGTCTGTGAGTGTGGTGGAGACAGATTCACACAGCAAGTGGTTAGGATCTGGAATGTAGGGTCTGTGAGTGTGGTGGAGGCAGATTCACACAGCGAGTGGTTAGGATCTGGAATGTACTGTCTGTGAGTGTGGTGGAGGCAGATTCACACAGCGAGTGGTTAGGATCTGGAATGTACTGTCTGTGAGTGTGGTGGAGGCAGATTCACACAGCGAGTGGTTAGGATCTGGACTGTACTGTCTGAGTGTGTGGTGGAGGCAGATTCACACAGCGAGTGGTTAGGTTCTGGAATGTACTGTCTGTGAGTGTGGTGGAGGCAGATTCACACAGCGAGTGGTTAGGATCTGGAATGTACTGTCTGAGTGTGGTGGAGACAGATTCACACAGCGAGTGGTTAGGATCTGGAATGTACTGTCTGAGAGTGTGGTGGAGGCAGGTTCAATGGAGGGTTTCACAAGGGAATTAGATTGTTAACTGAAAAGGAAGAATGTGCAGGGTTATGAGGAGAAGTTAATTTCTCATTTGGAGAGCCAGTGCAGACACGATGGGCCGAATGGTCTCCTTTGCGCTCCAACAATTCTGTGAATCTCTTTTAAGTACAGATATTTGTAAGACGTCTGGATTGGATTGGACTAATGCAAAATTATTGTTTCCTTTTCCGCTTTCCAGTTACTTACAACTCGAAGTTACATAAACTGGTCGTTCTGGACAACCTGGGCTGTTTGAGCTGCTCTGTGGATTCCGGGGCTGCAGGTAAGCCTGTCCCTTGGTAATCGTTATCTACGTAAAGTTCAGGGTTTCCATGATTTCCTGAGGGAGAGAAGTGAGGGAGTGCTGCACTGTCGCAGGTACCGTCTTCCGGATGAGATGTGAAACAGGAGGCGCCCTTTGCCCCCTCATGTGAATGTGCAAGACCCCACAGCACTATTTCGAAGAGGAGTGTGCATGTACACCCTGAGCTCTGGCTAATCAACTCCTAAAATCGACTGTCTGGCCATTATCAAATTGACGTTTGTGGAATCTTTCTGTGCACAATTGGCTGCTGTGGTCCTTACAATACTGCTGCACTACAGGAGTACTTCATTGTCTGTGAAGTGCTTTCGGAACTCTTATAATAATAATGATGATAATCTATATTATTGTACCAGGGGCTGTTTAGCAGAGGGCTAAATCGCTGGCTTTGAACGCAGACCGAGGCAGGCCAGCAGCACGGTTCAATTCCCGTCCCAGCCTCCCCGAACAGGCGCCGGAATGTGGCGACTAGGGGCTTTTCACAGTAACTTCATTTGAAGCCTACTTGTGACAATAAGCGATTTTCATTTCAATTTTCATTTCAAGTAGGCTTACATTAACACTGCAATGAAGTTACTGTGAAAATCCCCTCGTCGCCACATTCCGGCACCTGTTCGGGTACACAGAGGGAGAATTCAGAATGTCCAATTCACCTAACAAGCACGTTTTTCGGGGCTTGTGGGAGGAAACTGGAGCACCCGGAGGAAACCCACGCAGACACAGGGGAGAACGTGCAGACTCCGCACAGACAGTGACCCAAGCCAGGAATCGAACCTGGGACCCTGGCGCTGTGAAGCAACAGTGCTACCCCACTGTGCTACCCTGCCGCCGTTGTGGTTGTGACATTTAAATGTCAGTTCTTTTGTTTTTTAGTGTCGGTCTGTGGGGCGGGGGTGGGTGGGTGGTGGTGGTGGTGGTGGTGGTGGTGGGGGGGGGGGGGGGGGGGTAGGGTTGTGGGGGGAGGGCGGGTGTTGCACTGGGGAACCTGCTGAACACGGATTTGGAAAAGGAATTTCTGTCCACGTGATTACCGTTTAATTCCTCTCGTTTATCTGCAGGTAAAAGGGAATTGGAATTTCCCAAACATCATTACGCCATTTTAAAGCAAATTATCTACTGCAGCAAGTTCAACACCTACTTTGCCCTTGGAAAGGATTGCTCCCTGAAAGTAAGACAGATCTTCAGACGAATCCCAGACCTTGGTACCAGGCAGCTGTAGGCCCAGCCACCAATGGTGGAGCGATTGAACATAAGAACACAAGAACTAGGAGCAGGAGTCGGCCATCTGGCCCCTCGAGCCTGCTCCGCCATTCAATGAGATCATGGCTGATCTTTTGTGGACTCAGCTCCACTTTCCGGCCCGACCGCCATAACCCTTAATCCCTTTATTCTTCAAAAAACTATCTATCTTTATCTTAAAAACATTTAATGAAGGAGCCTCAAGTGCTTCACTGGGCAATGAATTCCATAGATTCACAACCCTTTGGGTGAAGAAGTTCCTCCTAAACTCAGTCCTAAATCTACTTCCCCTTATTTTGAGGCTATGCCCCCTAGTTCTGCTTTCATCGGCCAGTGGAAACAACCTGCCCGCATCTATCCTATCTATTCCCGTCATAATTTTATATGTTTCTATAAGATCCCCCCTCATCATTCTAAATTCCAACGAGTACAGTCCCAGTCTACTCAACCTCTCCTCGTAATCCAACCCCTTCAGCTCTGGGATTAACCTAGTGAATCTCCTCTGCACTTCCTCCAGCGCCAGTACGTCCTTTCTCAGGTAAGGAGACCAAAACTGAATACAATACTCCAGGTGTGGCCTCACTAACACCTTATACAATTGCCGCATAACTTCCCTAGTCTTAAACTCCATCCCTCTAGCAATGAAGGACAAAATTCTATTTGCCTTCTTAATCACCTGTTGCACCTGTAAACCAACTTTTTGCGACTCATGCACTAGCACACCCAGGTCTCTCTGCACAGCAGCATATTTTAATATTTTATCATTTAAATAATAATCCCTTTTGCTGTTATTCCTACCAAAATGGATAACCTCACATTTGTCAACATTGCATTCCATCTGCCAGACCCTAGCCCATTCACTTAGCCTATCCAAATCCCTCTGCAGACTTCCAGTATGAAATCGGGGGATACTCAGGATGCCAAAATTGGAGGAACGCAGAGATCTTGAGAGGTCACAGAGATTGGGGGGTGGGGGGCGCGGTGGAGAGAGCCATGGAGGGATTTGAAAAGAAGAATGAGAATTTTGAAGTGCAGACTGTCTGGGGACTGGTGTAGCATTGCTGCATGCAGGGCAGATGGGCCTTGGTTGCAAGTAAAGACATTGAGCAGCAGAGTTTTAGACGAGCCGCAATTTACGGAGAAGGAACGTTATTTAGGAAAGTGCAGTGGGGTCTGTAATAATAATAATTGTCACAAGGAGGTTTACATTGACACCGCAATGAAGTTACTGTGAAAAGCCCCCAGTCGCCACATTCCAGCGCCGAGTTCAGGTACACAGAGGGAGAATTCAGAATGTTCAAATTACCTAACAGCACGTCTTTCGGGACTTGTGGGAGGAAACCGGAGCACCCGGAGGAAACCCACGCAGACACAGGGAGACCGTGCAGACTCCGCACAGACAGTGACTCAAACCGGGAATCGAACCTGGGACCCTGGCGCTGTGAAGCAACAGTGCTAACCACTGTGCTACCGTGCCGCCCATCTGTAATTGGGAGTTTGGGATTGGTTATTTTTATGAGGAAAATCCCAGAAGAAGGGAAAATCCCATATGAGGCATTAAAAAGTGTTCATTCCGGCAGCACGGTGACGCCGTGGTTTAGCACTGCTGCCTCACGGCGCCGAGGTCCCAGGTTCGATCCCGGCTCTGGGTCACTGTCCGTGTGGAGTTTGCACATTCTCCCCGTGTCTGCGTGGGTTTCGCCCCCACAACCCAAAATGTGCAGGCTAGGTGGATTGGCCACACTAAATTGCCCCTTAATTGGATAAAATGTATTGGGTACTCTAAATTTAGAAAAAAAAAGTGTTTATTGCATTTTCTTTGGGCACTTCCTTATAAAAATATTGAAGGCGGGACGGATGGCTGCCTGATGGGGGATGGGGGGAGCGTGAGGCAGGGTTCAGAGGTCATGTTATGGAAGTTTCAGTAATATGTCCATCCAAAGTTGCCAGTCCAATGGTGTGTGTGACAGGCTTGGGGACAGGTTGAGGGTGGGGCAGTATTGATGGATTCTTACTGAACTGTTCTTTGTCTCCAGGTGTACAACAAAGATTTCTGTGAAACGTTTACTGTTCTCAATCTGGACTTGAAGCTGGTAAAGTCGATCATATTCAACCCAGAGATCGACGAGCTTATCACTGGAGGGGTTGGAGGAGTTAAGGTAAATGAATTGCAACTCTACCTAAGGAGCCTCTCCGTGGCAAGTCCAGGGACTCTCTCACCTCTGAGATGTATTACCTTACGATAGGAAAGTATTGGAGCCTATAACAGGGGCCCGCGTGGATTCCTTCAGGAAAAATTGTGTTGAAGTAACTTGGAGTTTTTTTGAAGAGGTAACAGAGAGAGGGTCGATGAGGGTAGTGTTGTTGATGTGGTGTATATGGACTTCAAAAGACATTTGATACAGTGCCACGCAATAGACATGTGAGAATAATGACAGCTCAGGGAATAAAAAGAACACTAGTGACATAGATAGAAAATTGATTAAGTGATAGGAAGTAGAGAGTAATAGTTAATGATTATTTTCTGGGCTGGAGAAGGGTTTATAGTG
The DNA here is from genome assembly GCF_047496885.1 of Scyliorhinus torazame. NCBI lineage: Eukaryota > Metazoa > Chordata > Chondrichthyes > Carcharhiniformes > Scyliorhinidae > Scyliorhinus > Scyliorhinus torazame. The sequence goes on from NC_092719.1 coordinate 219,037,056, forward strand.
AAGTTCCATAGGTGCCGGTATTGAGACCCTTGCTTTTCCTGATATATATAAACATCCTAGATCTTGGTGTGCAGGGGACAATCACAAAGTTTGTAGATGATACAAAACTTGGAAGCATTGTAAACTGCGAGGAGGACAGCATAGAACTTCAAAAGGACATAGACAAGTTGCTGGAATGGGCAAATAGGTGGCAGATGAAGTTCAATAGGGAGAAGTGTGAGGTGATTCATTTTGGTAGAAGAACATGGAGAGACAATATAAAATAAGAGATACAACTCTAAAGTGTGAGCATCTTGTCATGGGTAAATATGTGCTCAAGTCATTAAGGGTGGCAGGACAGGTGGAGGGAGCGGTTAATAAAACCTAAAATATTTTGGGCTTCATTCATAGAGTACAAGGGCAAGGAGGTTATGTTGAACTTGTCTTCGATGCTAGTTAGACCTCAGCTGGAATATTGTGTTCAGTTCTGGGTGCCACACTATCGGAAGGATGTGAACACATTGGGGAGAGTGGGGAAGAGGCTCACAAGGATGGTTCCAGGGATGAGAAACTTCAGTTCTGAGAATAGATTGAAGAATCCCCTCAACGAATTTGGCAGGGTTTGCAATATGGAGTGGAGGGAGAGTAGAGGGTGATGAACAACCAAATATAGAAGAAAAAACAAGTCGGTTTGAAGGCAGACTGATTATAGACAAGTTAAGGCATATAGACAAGGGAACAGTGAGGCAAGGCTGGATGGAATTTATTTTAATGCGAGGAGTCTTGCGAGTAAGGCAGATGAGTTGAGGGTGTTGATTAAGACTTGGGAGTCTGGTATAATTGATCTCACAGAGACATGGCTGAGGGAGGGGCAGGACTGGCAGCTCAATATTTCAGGGTATAGAATCTACATGCGAGACGGGGGGTTGGGTAGGGGTTGTAAAAGAGGAGGTGATGTCACAATGTTGATCAAGGCGTCAATTACTTCAGGACGGAGGAATAGTATCTCAGAAGATTCCTCAAGTGAGGTCCTATGGGTAGAACGTAGAAACAAAAATGGGGCAATCATACTGTTAGGGGTGTACTGAAATCCGCAGAAATATAAAAGTCCATGTGGAGAATGATTGTACAGAAATCCATACAGTGCAAAAAGAGGCCATTAGGCCCATCAAGTCAGCAACCTACTTAGACCCACTCCCCCGCTCTATCCCTGTAACCCAGTAACCTCACCTAACCTGCACACCTTTGGACACTAAGGGGCAATTTATCATGGCCAATCCACCTAACCTGCACATTTTTGGACTGTGGGAGGAAACCGGAGCACCCGGAGGAAACCCACGCACACACGGGGAGAACGTGCAGACTCCGCACAGACAGTGACCCAAGACCAGAGCTGTGAGGCAGCAGTGCTAACCACTGTGCCACCATGCTGCCCAAATATAGGGCGGGATTCTCCCGTACCCGGCGGGATGGGGGTCCCGGGGGACAGAGTGGGGACTCCTCCGCACCTTCAGGGGCTAGGCCCGCCCCGGAGTGGTTGGCGTCCCGACGGCCGGCGGGATAGGGGCTCGGCACCACGCCAACCGGCGCCGAAGTGCCTCCGCCGGCCGGCGCGAGTCAGCGCATGCGCGGGAACGCCAGCGCGTGCGCAGAGGGAATCGCTTCCATGGCCTCCGGTGCGGAACAATAGAGTGCTCCCACGGCACAGGCCCACCCACGGATCGGTGGGCCCCGACCGCGGGCCTGGCCACCGTGGGGGCATCCCCCGGGACCAGATCCCCCCGCGACCCCCCAGGAACCCCGGAGCCCACCCGCGCCGCCAGGTCCCGCCGGTAAGTGACCGACTCTAATTTACACCGGCGGCACCGGCTACAGATGGGCGGGACTTCGGCCCGGAGAATTCGGGTGCTCCCGGCGCCCATTGAGTCGTGCTGGACCCCGCTATTCTCCGAGGCGGGCGGCGCAACTCACGCCGGGCCGATTTTGGGGGTCGGGAGAATTGGGAGGGCGGCGGGGGCGGGATTCTCGCCGATCCCCGGCGATTTTCCCACCCGGCGGTGAGTCGGAGAATCCTGCCCATAGGTTCCCAAACAGTCAGGAAGAGATAGAAGGGCAGATAGAACAAAGAACATAGAACATAGAACATTACAGCGCAGTACAGGCCCTTCGGCCCTCGATGTTGCGCCGACCTGTGAAACCACTCTAAAGCCCATCTACACTATTCCCTTATCGTCCATATGTCCAGCCAATGACCATTTGAATGCCCTTAGTGTTGGCGAGTCCACTACTGTTGCAGGCAGGGCATTCCATGCCCTTACTACTCTCTGAGTAAAGAACCTACCTCTGACATCTCTCTTATATCTATCTCCCCTCAATTTAAAGGTACGTCCCCTTGTGCTAGACATCACCATCCGAGGAAAAAGGCTCTCACTGTCCACCCTATCCAATCCTCTGATCATCTTGTATGCCTCAATTAAGTCACCTCTTAACCTTCTTCTCTCTAACGAAAACAGCCTCAAGTCCCTCAGCCTTTCCTCATAAGATCTTCCCTCCATACCAGGCAACATTCTGGTAAATCTCCTCTGCACTCTTTCCAATGCTTCCACATCCTTCCTATAATGCGGCGACCAGAATTGCACGCAATACTCCAAATGCGGCCACACCAGAGTTTTGTATAGCTGCAACATGACCTCATGGCTCCTAAACTCAATCCCTCTACCAATAAAAGCTAACACACCGTACGCCTTCTTAACAACCCTCTCAACCTGGGTGGCAACTTTCAGGGATCTATGTACATGGACACCGAGATCTCTCTGCTCATCCACACTACCAAGAATCTTACCATTAGCCCAGTACTCAGTCTTCCTGTTATTCCTTCCAAAATGAATGACCTCACACTTTTCTGCATTAAACTCCATTTGCCACCTCTCAGCCCAGTGCTGCAGCTTATCTATGTCCCTCTGTAACTTGTAACATCCTTCCGCACTGTCCACAACTCCACCGACTTCAGTGTCATCTGCAAATTTACTCACCCATCCTTCTACGCCCTCCTCCAGGTCATTTATAAAAATGACAAACAGCAGTGGCCCCAAAACAGATCCTTGTGGTACACCACTAGTAACTGGACTCCAGTCTGAACATTTCCCATCAACCACCACCCTTTGTCTTCTTCCAGCAAGCCAATTTCTGATCCAAACTGCTAAATCACCCTGAATCCTATGCCTCTGTATTTTCTGCAGTAGCCTACCGTGGGGAACCTTATCAAACACTTTACTGAAATCCATATACACCACATCAACTGCTTTACCCTCATCCATCTGTTTGGTCACCTCCTGAAAGAACTCTATAAGGTTTGTGAGGCACGACCTACCCTTCACAAAACAGTGTTGACTATCTCTAATCAAATTATTCCTTTCCAGATGATTATACATCCTATCTCTTATAAACCTTTCCAAGATTTTTCCCACAACAGAAGTAAGGCTCACTGGTCTATAGTTGCCGGGGTTATCTCTACTCCCCTTCTTGAACAAGGGGACAACATTTGCTATCCTCCAGTCTTCTGGCACTATTCCTGTAGACAAAGATGACTTAAAGATCAAGGCCAAAGGCTCAGCAATCTCCTCCCTAGCTTCTCAGAGAATCCTAGGATAAATCCCATCCGGCCCAGGTGACTTATCTATTTTCACACTTCCAGAATTGCTAACACCTCCTCCTTATGAACCTCAAGCCCTTCTAGTCTAGTAGCCTGAATCTCAGTATTCTCCTCGACAACATTGTCTTTTTCCTGTGTGAAAACTGATGAAAAATATTCATTTAGCACCTCTCCTATCTCCTCGGACTCCAAGCACAACTTCCCACTACTGTCCTTGACTGGCCCTACTCTTACCCTAGTCATTCTTTTATTCCTGACATATCGATAGAAAGCTTTAGGGTTATCCTTGATCCTACCTGCCAAAGACTTCTCATGTCCCCTCCTGGCTCTTCTTAGCTCTCTCTTTAGGTCCTTCCTAGCTAACTTGTAACTCTCGAGCGCCCTGACTGAACCTTCATGTCTCATCTTTACATAAATCTCCTTCTTCCTCTTGACAAGTGTTTCGCTGCTTTAGTAAACCACGGTTCCCTCACTCGACCACTTCCTCCCTGCCTGACAGGTACATACTTATCAAGGACACGCAGTAGCTGTTCCTTGAACAAGCTCCACATTTCCATTGTGCCCATCCCCTGAAGTTTTGCTCTCCATCCGATGCATCCTAAGTCTTGCCTCATCGCATCATAATTGCCTTTCCCCCCAGATATAACTCTTGCCCTGCAGTATATACCTATCCCTTTCCATCACTAAAGTAAACGTAATCGAATTGTGGTCACTATCACCAAAGTGCTCACCTACCTCCAAATCTAACACCTGTCCTGGTTCATTACCCAATACCAAATCCAATATGGCCTTGCCTCTCATTGGCTTATCTACATACTGTGTCAGGAAACCCTCCTGCACTCATTGGACAAAAACGGACCCATCTAATGTACTCGAACTATAGCGTTTCCAGTCAATATTTGGAAAGTTAAAGTCCCCCATAACAACTACCCTGTTGCTTTCGCTCCTATCCAGAATCATCTTTGCAATCCTCTCCTCTACATCTCTTGAACTTTTCGGAGGCCTTTAGAAAACCCCTAACAGGATGACCTCTCCTTTCCTGTTTCTAACCTCAGCCCATACTACCTCAGTAGACGGGTCCTCATCAAACGTCCTTTCTGCCACCGTAATACTGTCCTTGACTAACAATGCCACCCCTCCCCCTCTTTTACCACCTTCCCTGAGCTTACTGAAATATCTAAATCCCGGCACCTGCAACAACCATTCCTGTCCCTGCTCTATCCATGTCTCCGAAATGGCCACAACATCGAGGTCCCAGGTACCAACCCATGCCGCAAGTTCACCCACCTTATTCCGGATGCTCCTGGCATTGAAGAAGACACACTTTAAACCACCTTCCTGCCTGCCGGTACACTCCTGCAACTTTGAAACCCTACTCATGACCTCACTACTCTCAACCTCCTGTACACTGGAGCTACAATTCAGGTTCCCAAGCCCCTGCTGAACTAGTTAAACCCTCCCGAAGAGCATTAGCAAATTTCCCCCCCAGAATATTGGTACCCCTCCGGTCCAGGTGTAGGCCATCCCGTTTGTAGAGGTCCCACCGACCCCAGAATGAGCCCCAATTATCCAGAAATCAGATATGTAGGCAATTCTCAGAGAAATGTAAAAATAATATGGTAATAATAGTAATAATAAGGATTTCAATTCCCCCCAATATTAATTGGGTTAGTCAAAGTGTGAAAGGCTTAAGAGGGGGCAGAATTCTTAAAATGTATCCAGGAGAGCTTTTTCTACCAGTACATAGAAAGTTCTCCAAGAGAGGGGATGATGCTGAATTTGGTTTTAGGGATTAAGCCGGGCAGGTGGTTGACGTTTCAGTGGGAGAGTGACACTTCGTATCCACATCGTATCCCAATGACTCGCAAGATGGCGCAAGGTGAATCTCTGCGAGCTCTCCCTATCAGATCCACTTTTTACTTAACTGACAATCGTTCTAATCTTTTAAAATTTAATTCAAAGACTACCTTGTGTTGCCCTATTATGTATTTTCTTTTCTTTCCTTTTCTTTCCACGTACTTAATGATCTGTTGAGCTGCTCGCAGAAAAAAAACTTTTCACTGTACCTCGGTACACGTGACAATAAACAAAATCCAAATCCACATTTTTGGTGAGAGTGACCATAATTCAGTCGGATTTAAGGTAATTATGGGAAGGGAACAAAGTTGACCGGAAATAAAAGTTCTGAATTTGGGGAAGACCAATTTTAATTGGATAAGACAGGTTCTGGCCAAAGTTGACTGGGAGCAGCTACTTGAAGGGAAATCTACATCAGAGCAGTGGGATTAATTCAAAAAGGATGTAGAGGGAGCACAGGGCCAACATATTCCCGTAAAGGTGACGGGTGAGAGCAACAAGTCCAGAGAACCCAGGATATCAAGGAATGTCCAGGTTTGGATAAGGAAAAAAGGGAGGCTTGTGGCAGATACCAAGGGCTCAAAACAGCAGGCGCCCTGGAGGAGTAAAGCGCAGGGAGGTAGTTAGGGGCTGCTTTAGCATAGTGGGCTAAATAGCTGGCTTGTAGTGCGGAACAAGGCAGCAACGCGGGTTCAATTCCTGTACCGGCCTCCCTGAACAGGCGCCGGAATGTGGCGACTAGGGGCTTTTCACTGTAATTTCATTGAAGCCTACTTGTGACAATAAGCGATTATTATTAATAAATTTGGAGAGTGAAGAGGGGGCATGAAAAAACACTGCCGGTAAAATAACGGAAGATACAAATGTGTTTTATAAATATATTAAGGGGAAAAGGATGACTCGGGAAAGAGTCGACCCATTAGTGACCAATGTGGCAACCTGTGTGTGGAGCGGATAACATAGGTGAAATTTGAAATGAGTACTTTGCATCTGTGTTCAGTATGGAGAAGGACGATGTAGGTATGGAAATCAGGGAGGGGGTTTGTGACGTACTTGAACAAGTTAACATTGAGAGCGTGGCGGTATTAATGGGTTGAGCGGGACACAAACTGGATAAACCCCCAGGTCCAGATGAGATGTATCCCAGGTTGCTGTGGGAAGCAAGGGAGGAAATTGCAGAGGCTCCGACAACAATTTAAAAATCTTCTCTGGCCACAGGAGAGGTTCCAGAGGACTGGAGGACAGTTACTATGGTGCCATTATTCAAGATAGGTGGTAGGGGTAAACCAGGAAATTATAGGCCAGTGAGCTACTTCAGTGGTAGGGAAATTATTGGAAAAAATTCTGAGAGACAGGATTAATCTCCAGTTGGGGAGGCAAGGATTAATCAAGAATAGTCAACTTGGCTTTGTCAACGGGAGATCATGTCTAACAAACTTGTTTGAAATTTTTGAAGAGTGACTAGGTGTGTAGATGAGGGCAGTGCAGTTGATGTAGTCTACAGGGACTTCAGTAAGGCTTTTGACAAGGTCTCACATGGGAGATTGATCAAGAAGGTAAGCTCATGGGATCCAGGGCAGTTTGGCAAATTGGATCCAAAATTGGCTTCGTGGCAGGAGGTATAGGGTGATGATCGAAGGATGTTCTTGTGTCTGGAAGCGTGCGTCCAGTGTACCACAGTGTTCGGTACTGGGTCCCTTGCTGTTTGTGGTGTACATTAATGATCTTGACATAAATGTAGGAGGTATGATCAGTAAGTTTGCAGATGATACAAAAATTGGTGGTGTGGTAAATAGTGAGGAAGAAAGCCTTAGATGTAGATGGGATGGTTAGATGGGCAAAACAGTGGCAAATGGAATTTAACCCTGAAAAGTCGAATGCATTTTGGGAGGACTAGCCAGGCAAGGGACATTACAATGCATGGTAGAACCCGAGGAAGTACAGAGGTGCAGAGCGACCTTGGGTGCATCTCCATAGATCTCTGAAGACAGCAGGACAGGTAGATAAGGAGATTAAGAAGGGATACGGAATACTTGCCTTTAATAGCCAAGACTTAGAATATAAGAGCAGGGAGGATATGATGGAGCTATACAAAACACTGTTAGGCTGCAGCTAGAGTACTGTATGCAGTTCTGATCACCGCACTGTCGGAAGGATGTGATTGCACTGGAGGGGGTGCAGAGGAGATTTACAAGGATACTACCCTGGGTTGGAGAGTCCCAGCTAAGAAGAGAAGCTGGTTAGGCTGGAGTTGTCTTACTTCGAGCAGGGAAGGCCGAGGGGGGACCTGATTGAGGTGTACAAAGTTATGAGGGGCATAGATAAGGTGGATAGGAATGAACATTTCCTGTTAATGGTGGGGTCAATAACCAGGGGGCAGGGATTTAAGGTCAGGGGCAGGAGATTTAAAGGGGATGTGAGGAAAGACTTTTTTTCCCAGAGGGTGGTGGGAATCTGGAACTTGCTGCCTGAAAGGGTGGTGGAGGCCGGAACCCTCACAACATTTAAGAAGCATTTCTATGAGCACTTGAAATGCCACAGCGTGTAAGGAGTTTGTATAGGAGTCCTGGAAAATGGGAGTAGAATGGACAGGTGCTTAATGGCCGGCGTGGATGTGATGTGTGGAAAGGCCTCTTTCCCCGCTGTAAAAACTTTATGACTCGAGTTTGGGATTGTTGTCCCTGGAGGGGAGAAGGCAAAGAATAGATTTGTTAGAGAAGTTTAAAATCATGAAGGGACTGGACAGATCCGTATCACAAATGAAAAATTGAAAATCATGCATTTATACAGCACATTTCATGACCACAGGACAATGAAGTACTTTCTGAAGTGTAGTCACTGTTGCAATGTATAATACCTAGCTGCCAATTTGTGCACAGCAAGATCCCCAAAACAGCACCGTGACAATGACCAGATAATCTGTCCTTTTGAGATTAAAAAAAATAAATTTAGAGTGCCCAATTCTTTTTTTCAATTGAGGGGCAATTTAGCGCGGCCAATCCACCTACCCTGCACATCTTTAGCTTGTGGGGCACAAGGAGAATGTGCAAACTCCACACAGACAGTGACCAGGTGCCAGGATCGAACCCGGGGCCAGGATCGAACCCGGGTCCTCGGTGCCTTGAGGCAGCAGTGCTAACCACTGCGCTACCGTGCTGCCCATGTCTTTTTGTGATATTGATTGAGGGATCCATATTGGCCCCTGGACATCAAGGAGAACACCCCTCCTCTTCTTGAAAATAGTACACCCACCCAATCAGACAGGTGAACCTCGAATTAAGGGTTCATTCTAAAGTTGACACCTCTAACAGTGCAGCACCCCCTCAGACTTGATACTCGATCCTGGAGTGGGATTTGGACCAGGAACCTTGTGACTGTGAGGCGGTTCTGTGAGCAACAGCTGACACACCTATTTTGTACTTTATCCCTGGTTCGAAATTGAAATATGTCGTTAAACCATACTGGGGCTAAAAGGATTACATTCTGGGGACATGTTGCAAAGGCTCAGCTTGTATTGACTTGTGTTTAGAAGATAAATAGATGAAATAATTGAGATATTTAATAATAATAATCGCTTATTGTCACAAGTAGGTTTCAAATGAAGTTACTGTGAAAAGCCCCTAGTCGCCACATTCCGGTGCCTGTTTTGGGGAGGCTGGTACGGGAACTGAACCGTGCTGCTGGCCTCGTTCTGCATTACAAGCAAGCTGTTTAGCCCATTGTGCTAAACCAGCCCCTATTTAACACAGTTAAATTATTTTGGGGGGGTGATTGGACAGATAGAGGAAAATCTATCTCCTCTGGGAGGTGGGGGTGGGGGGGGGGGGGAGGAGTCCAAAAAAGGGGGAAATAGCCTGAGATTAGAGCCAGGCCATTCAGGGCTGATGTCATGCAGCACTTCTTCGGACAAGCGATTGTGGAAATTGACACCCTGGGCGGGTACACGGTCACTTCCAGCCCCACAGGCCCCGGAGTCACAACACAAGTGAATTAACCAATAACTCTTATACAAATTCCCAAAGTCTTTGGCCCTTGGCTGCCCAATAATTACAGTCACCAGGTTTGTAAATGTAAACACAATTACTGTTTATTTATTCCAAGAGTTAACATGAAATATGCATTAAATACAACTGGTTAACGGCCAGTTAATACCTACTACCTCCTTTAACTGTCCCATCGCCTACCCACATACACAAGATAGACAAATATGGTGAGGGGGAGATGGGGAGGGGTAACAATAATAAGGATGAAGGTCAAAAGATAAGAGTCTTTGCTTCAAATGGTGGTTCTGTAACAAGCTTTCCTCACAGCACGTTGGTTGATCAAAGTCTCTGGTTTACAGCTGGTTTGGTCTTCCTTGCTAAGTCATTCATTCAGGTTAGGAAATGTAATACTCACTGGCAGCAGGCTTTCTCGAGAGATGCTGTATTTCTTATCAAACTGGACCTTCAGTTCGAGTTTCACATCCAGTCCTATATCTTTCTATATAGCCTCCTTATATCACGTCAAACCTTGTCTCCAGCTCGTGGTTTGACTTCAAGCCTTTGGAGTCCCGAGAGAGTGACACCCAGTCCAGAGAGCCAGTCAGCCCTCACAATGGTCTTATGGAGAGGTTAAGTTACATCCTTTTGGAGAAAATTAAAAATGGATCCCTCCATCCAGGCTGCAGAATCAAAAGTGAAACCAAACTGGAACTTTGTGACTTTGAAAACATCCCAGTGGAATCAGATCCAACCACTACCCGTTACCGAGCAGAGCACAACCTTTTGGTCCAATTCATTGACCACCGGCCAAATCAGTCAAACTGAGTCACCAGTGACACTGGCGAATCTGCACACACCAGTCTGAAACAGCACATCCTTCTGGAATCTGCTTGGTTGAATTAAAGGTACAGGCTGCTCACAGGCGCCTTTGCCTTAAAGTCACAGGTCCATTAAACATCCATGGGTTAAAAATGTAATGGCAAATAATAAAATTAATTGGAAATAAGGGAATAAACAGGAACAAACAGGAATGAGCCTTACACTCTCTGCCCCAAGAAGCTGTGCATGCTGGGGGTTATTTGATAATTTCAAAACTGAGATTGATGGACGTATTTTAGTCAAGGTGATCAAAGATCATAGAATGAAGGAGGAGGGGATGGCTTTAAGATTCAGATCTGCTGCAAATTAAATTAATGATGAAGCAGGCTAGATGGGCTGAATGTCCTCCTCCTATTCCTGAATTCCAGTCTCTTGGCTAATACTGCAGTGGATCCGGTTAATGTGCTGCAGACACGGCAGCTGGTGGAGTTTAAATTTAGTTGATAAATTAAGGATACAAAGCCAGCCACAGTAATGGGAGCCTTAAAACCATTGCTGATGGTTGTCAAAACCCATCTGGTTCAATAATGTCCTTTAGGGACGGAACTCTGCCATCCTTACCTGGTCTGGCCTACTTTGGACTCGAGGCACGTAGCGAAGTGGCTGACTCTTAACTGCCCCCCCCCGGAAATGGCCCCAGCAAGACACTCAGTTCAAGGGCAATCAGAGGGAGGCAACTAAGGCAGAACCTACCGGCAATGCCCTCCCCCTGTGAACGATGTACACACAGCAGGGGTCACCGATCAGGGTGAGGAATCCAGAGGCCTGGACTGTAGAAGTCAGTTGTAGCCTCTTGCCATCAACCTCTCTTTCACACCCCACCACTGTCTCACTTGAGGTGCAAGGTGAGGATTGAACCTATAACCTCCCCGATCTCCAGAAGTCCGTGCAACCCCGGGCTGCGATTCTACACACTGTGCGTTTGGGCTCTGACGAGTAAGGGTGGGAAAGATATTGTCAGGTAAGTTGGGGGTGGCTGTGGATGTGGGGTTCATGGAAACAACCCTTGAATGACGAGTGCGCCCCTTTAAAAAGCTCAATTTATTTTCTTTCTTCTCAGTTTTGGAAGTACAAAATGAACCAGAAGAGTAATAGTAAGGTGGTAGCCATGTCCAACTATGAACTTTACCTGAGGTATTGCAAACATTTCAATTCAAAAGATTGCATTACATATAGAACACAAAATACATGTTGTTAATGTCCTGAATGCTATTAGATCCTGAATGTTGAAGTAATAATGCTATAAGATCCTGAATGTTGCAGTAATAATGCCATTAGATCCTGAATGTTGAAGTAATAATGCTATTAGATCCTGAATGTTGAAATAATAATGCCATAAGATGCTGAATGTTACAGTAATAATGCTATTAGATCCTGAATGTTGAAGTGATTGAAGTGATAATGCTATTGGATTGAATGTTGAAGTAATCATGCGATAAGATCCTGAATGTTGCAGTAATCATGCGATAAGATCCTGAATGTTGAAGTAATAATGCTATAAGATGCTGAATGTTACAATAATATTTTTTTTTTTTAAGAAAATATTTTATTAAGGCATTTATGATTTTAACACTTTTAAACGGAAAGATCCAACAAAGACAAAAAACCCACAATAACAAGCCCCCCCCCCCCCCTCCACAAACACAGACCAACCAACATGGTCCCTGTAAATACTCTGTCTCACGGTCCTCCCTTCATTGGTTTACCGACCCATATTTGTCACTTCCATGCCTCCCCCTTCCCCCCCCCCCCCCCCCGCTGACAGACTAATTTTCCTTAAAGAAGTCGATGAACGGCTGCCACCTCCGAGCGAACCCCTGTAACAAATCCCTTAAGGCAAATTTGATTTTCCCCAACCTGAGAAGCCCCGCCATGTCGCTTACCCATACCCCCTGACTGCGGGGCTCCGAGTCCCTCCATCCCAGCAGAATCCGTCTCCGGGCCACCAGGAAGGCAAAGGCTAAAACGTCGGCCCCTCTGTCCGCCCGGGCTCCCGGAGCTTCCGACACTCCGAATATTGCCATCTGTGGACTCGGAGTCACCCTCCCTTGCAGGACCTCCGACATGTCATCCGCGAATCCCTGCCTAAAGGCCCTCAACCTCGGACACACCCAGAACATATGTATATGATTCGCAGGACACCGCCCCCCCCCCCCCCCGCACACCGCCCACACCTGTCCTCCACCTCCCCCAAAAACCTGCTCATCCGGGCCACAGTCACACGAGCCCCGTGGACCACCTTAAATTGGATCTGGCTGAGCCTGGCACACGACGAGGATGCATCGACTCTCCTCAGGGCCTTCTCCCGTAATCCGACTTCCAACTCCCCTCCCAACCCTCCCTCCCACTTCCTCTTCACATCCCCTATTGGAACACCTTCCCACTCCATCAGCTCCTTATATATTTCCAAGGCCTTCCCCTCCTTCCCAACTCCTGATATTTTTGACATCACCTTGTTAGTGGGAGGCCCGAGACCAGCCTCCGAACAAAATCCCGCACTTGCAAGTACCGGAACCCGGTCCCACCCGGTAATTCAAACTCCTCCAAACTCGGAAAGCCCTCCTCAATAAAAAGATCTCCGAATCTCTCGATTCCTGCCCACTGCCACCTCCTAAAGCCCCCGTCCAGCCCCCCCTCCCGGAGCGAACCGATGGTTGTCACAGATCGGTGAGAATGTTACAATAATAATGCAATTAAATCCTGAACCTTGCAGTAATAATGCTTTTAAATTAGCGAGAGAGCATTGCTTTCTGTGGATCAGAACCAAGGCCTTCCCAGAGTGGCTTGATCCTTGACCTCGGGGGTCACCAACTCTGGACGTGTTCCTGGCGGTTTTCTCACATGCCGTCTGCCTGCACCTCCCCCACCCCCACCCCTACCCCCGAGCTCATTCATGCGAAAATTACCAGGGCTCCAAGGGTTAGTTTAAGAGGAGAGATTACATGAATAAGACCAGTAATCCCTGGAATATGGAAGGTTAATAGGTGACTTGATGGAGGTTTTATTTAGGATTTTGAAAGGAAATGATGGGGTAGATGGAGAGAAATGTTTTCTATTGGTGCAGAAGTCCAGTAGAGGGAGCGTTACCTTAAAATAAGATCCAGGTCGTTCAGGAGAGAAGTTGAGAAACATTCCTTCACGGAACTCTGTTCCATAAAAAGCTCAATTAACATTTTTAAATCTGAAATCAACAGGTTTGTGCTAGGCAAGGGCATGAAAATGGGTGGAGGGAGTTAGGCTACAGATTGGATAACAGCAGAATAGGTTTGACCACCTCCTGTTCCTATGCTCTCCTGCTATCAGTTGATTGACACGTTCATTCTACTGGCATCTCCGTATGGGTTGTGCGCCTGGGGCATTTTGCTCACAACAATGTTCTGGAGGTTTATCATTGATTACTGCAGGTTCTAGAGCAATCCTACAGGATTGGCAATCCTATCCCTGTTTGTATAAAGGTGGCGAGAGGGACCTTGCACTGCGCTTCGGCCTCTTGCTCCTTGTTGGCCCCAGGGGCCTCCTTTCTCCTCACAGACACCCTGCTGAAATTGAAGGAGAAATTGAGTCTGTTTCGTTGAGCTTGGTAAAGTTTGCCAATGCAGCGGACAAACGCTCACAAAATTTGTCATCAGACAGTTAAGCGGTGTCTCGTCTCCGGGGTGGGCGCTGGAGGGGCCTGAATCAAAGTAATAATTAACAAAATGATGGGCATGATCCGAGGTGACAATTGCCGGGTGCTCAGATGTTCTCACTGGGGTAGGGGAGGGGAGGGGGGGGCAACACTCAGGCCTTGCTATAGCCTAAAGGTCCACCTGACGGAGGCTGAGATCGTTCCTACTCCAACTCAGGTTGCAGTGAATGTTGTCTGCAGAGACGGTAACTCAGCAGAGTCATGTGGAACACAGCAGTTTCAGCAGGGGTCTGAGAGAAGGATGGAACTGTTTGTGTGTCTGAGTGTGTGTGGGTGTATGCATGTCTATTTGGTGTATGTCTTTAACTGTGTGTCTTTGTCTGTATGTGTATGTGTCTCTATGTGCCTGTGTGTTGTGTGCGTATGCCTTTGTATGTGTGTGCATGTCTTTGAGTATGTGTGCCTGTGTGTGTGTTGTGCGTGTGTCTTTGTCTGTATGTGTGTGTATGTCTTTGAGTATGTGTGCCTGTGTGTGTATGTATGTCTTTGTGCGTGTGTGCCTGTGTGTGTATATATGTCTTTGTGCGTGTGTGTCTGTGTGTGTGTATGTCTTTGAGCGTGTGTGCCTGTGTGTGTATGTATGTCTTTGTGCGTGTGTGTCTGTGTGTGTGTATGTCTTTGAGCGTGTGTGCCTGTGTGTATGTATGTATGTCTTTGTGCGCATGTGTCTGTGTGTGTGTATGTCTTTGTGCGCGTGCGTCTGTGTGTGTGTATGTCTTTGTGCGCGTGCGTCTGTGTGTGTGTATGTCTTTGTGCGCGTGTGCCTGTGTGTGTGTATGTCTTTGTGCGTGTGTGCCTGTGTGTGTATATGTCTTTGTGCGCATGTGTCTGTGTGTGTGTATGTCTTTGTGCGCGTGCGTCTGTGTGTGTGTATGTCTTTGTGCGCGTGTGCCTGTGTGTGTGTATGTCTTTGTGCGTGTGTGTCTGTGTGTGTGTATGTCTTTGTGCGTGTGTGCCTGTGTGTGTGTATGTCTTTGTGCGTGTGTGGTAAAGAACAAAGAACAAAGAAATGTACAGCACAGGAACAGGCCCTTCGGCCCTCCAAGCCCGTGCCGACCATACTGCCCGACTAAACTACAATCTTCTACACTTCCTGGGTCCGTATCCTTCTATTCCCATCCTATTCATATATTTGTCAAGATGCCCCTTAAATGTCCCTATCGTCCCTGCTTCCACTACCTCCTCCGGTAGTGAGTTCCAGGCACCCACTACCCTCTGCGTAAAAAACTTGCCTCGTACATCTACTCTAAACTTTGCCCCTCTCACCTTAAACCTATGCCCCCTAGTAATTGACCCCTCTACCCTGGGGAAAAGCCTCTGACTATCCACTCTGTCTATGCCCCTCATAATTTTGTATACCTCTATCAGGTCGCCCCTCAACCTCCTTCGTTCCAGTGAGAACAAACCGAGTTTATTCAATCGCTCCTCATAGCTTATGCCCTCCATACCAGGCAACATTCTGGTAAATCTCTTCTGCACCCTCTCTAAAGCCTCCACATCCTTCTGGTAGTGTGGCGACCAGAATTGAACACTATACTCCAAGTGTGGCCTAACTAAGGTTCTATACAGCTGCAACATGACTTGCCAATTCTTATACTCAATGCCCCGGCCAATGAAGGCAAGCATGCCGTATGCCTTCTTGACTACATTCTCCACCTGTGTTGCCCCTTTCAATGACCTGTGGACCTGTACTCCTAGATCTCTTTGACTTTCAATACTCTTGAGGGTTCTACCATTCACTGTATATTCCCTACCTGCATTAGCCCTTCCAAAATGCATTACCTCACATTTGTTCGGATTAAACTCCATCTGCCATCTCTCCGCCCAAGTCTCCAGACAATCTAAATCCTGCTGTATCCTCAGACAGTCCTCATCGCTATCCGCAATTCCACCAACCTTTGTGTCGTCTGCAAACTTACTAATCAGACCAGTTACATTTTCCTCCAAATCATTTATATAGACTACAAAGAGCAAAGGTCCCAGCACTGATCCCTGTGGAACACCACTGGTCACAGCCCTCCAATTAGAAAAGCATCCCTCCATTGCTACCCTCTGCCTTCTATGGCCTAGCCAGTTCTGTATCCACCTTGCCAGTTCACCCCTGATCCCGTGTGACTTCACCTTTTGTACTAGTCTACCATGAGGGACCTTGTCAAAGGCCTTACTGAAGTCCATATAGACAACATCTACTGCCCTACCTGCATCAATCATCTTAGTGACCTCCTCGAAAAACTCTATCAAGTTAGTGAGACACGACCTCCCCTTCACAAAACCGTGCTGCCTCTCACTAATACGTCCATTTGCTTCCAAATGGGAGTAGATCCTGTCTCGAAGAATTCTCTCCAGTAATTTCCCTACCACTGAAGTAAGGCTCACCGGCCTGTAGTTCCCGGGATTATCCTTGCTACCCTTCTTAAACAGAGGAACAACATTGGCTATTCTCCAGTCCTCCGGGACATCCCCTGAAGACAGCGAGGATCCAAAGATTTCTGTCAAGGCCTCAGCAATTTCCTCTCCAGCCTCCTTCAGTATTCTGGGGTAGATCCCATCCGGCCCTGGGGACTTATCTACCTTAATATTTTTTAAGACA
This sequence comes from Scyliorhinus torazame, assembly GCF_047496885.1. Lineage (NCBI taxonomy): Eukaryota > Metazoa > Chordata > Chondrichthyes > Carcharhiniformes > Scyliorhinidae > Scyliorhinus > Scyliorhinus torazame. Next base: position 219,053,684 of record NC_092719.1, read on the forward strand.
CCCAACACCTCGTCTTTTTGGATCACAATGTGACCCAGGCTATCTACACCCCCTTCTCCAGACTCAACATCTACCAATTCCTTCTCTATGGTGAATACTGATGCAAAGTATTCATTTAGTACCTCGCCCATTTCCTCTGGCTCCACACATAGATTCCCTTGCCTATCCTTCAGTGGGCCAACCCTTTCCCTGGCTACCCTCTTGCTTTTTATGTACGTGTAAAAAGCCTTGGGATTTTCCTTAACCCTATTTGCCAATGACTTTTCATGACCCCTTCTAGCCCTCCTGACTCCTTGCTTAAGTTCCTTCCTACTTTCCTTATATGCCACACAGGCTTTGTCTGTTCCCAGCCTTTTAGCCCTGACAAATGCCTCCTTTTTCTTTTTGACGAGGCCTACAATATCACTCGTCATCCAAGGTTCCCGAAAATTGCCGTATTTATCTTTCTTCCTCACAGGAACATGCCTGTCCTGTATTCCTTTCAACTGACACTTGAAAGCCTCCCACATGTCAGATGTTGATTTGCCCTCAAACATCCGCCCCCAATCTATGTTCTTCAGTTCCCGCCTAATATTGTTATAATTAGCCTTCCCCCAATTTAGCACATTCATCCTCGGACCACTCTTATCCTTGTGCCTGTGTGTGTGTGTGTGCCTTTGTGCGCATGTGCCTGTGTGTGTGTATGTCTTTGTGCGTGTGTGCCTGTGTGTGTGTATGTCTTTGTGCGCGTGTGTCTGTGTGTGTGTATGTCTTTGTGCGCATGTGCCTGTGTCTTTGTATGTCTTTGTGCGTGTGTGCCTGTGTGTGTGTATGTCTTTGTGCGCATGTGCCTGTGTGTGTGTATGTCTTTGTGCGTGTATGTCTTTGTGCGCATGTGCCTGTGTGTGTGTATGTCTTTGTGCGTGTGTGTCTGTGTGTGTGTATGTCTTTGTGCCTGTGTGTGTGTATGTCTTTGTGTGCATGTGCCTGTGTGTGTGTATGTCTTTGTGCGTGTGTGCCTGTGTGTGTGTATGTCTTTGTGCGTGTGTGCCTGTGTGTGAATGTCTTTGTGCGCGTGTGTCTGTGTGTGTGTATCTCTTTGTGCGTGTGTGTCTGTGCGTGTGTGTCTTTGTGCGTGTGTGCCTGTGTGTGTGTATGTCTTTGTGCGCGTGTGTCTGTGTGTATGTATGTCTTTGTGCGTGTGTGCCTGTGTGTGTATGTCTTTGTGCGCGTGTGGGTGGGTGTGTGTCTTTGTGCGTGTGTGCCTGTGTGTGTATGTCTTTGTGTGCGTGCGTCTGTGTGTGTGTGTCTTTGTGCGCGTGTGCCTGTGTGTGTGTATGCCTTTGTGCGCGTATGTCTGTGTGTGTGTATGCCTTTGTGCGCGTGTGTCTGTGTGTATGTATGTCTTTGTGCGTGTGTGTCTGTGTGTGTGTATGTCTTTGTGCGCGTGTGCCTGTGTGTGCGTATGTCTTTGTGCGAATGTGCCTGTGTGTGTGTATGTCTTTGTGCGTGTGTGTCTGTGTGTGTGTGTCTTTGTGCGTGTGTGCCTGTGTGTGTGTATGTCTTTGTGCGCGTGTGTCTGTGTGTATGTATGTCTTTGTGCGTGTGTGCCTGTGTGTGTGTATGTCTTTGTGCGCGTGTGTCAGTGTGTGTGTATGTCTTTGTGTGCGTGCGTCTGTGTGTGTGTGTCTTTGTGCGCGTGTGCCTGTGTGTGTGTATGTCTTTGTGCGCATGTGTCTGTGTGTGTGTATGTCTTTGTGCGCGTGTGTCTGTGTGTATGTATGTCTTTGTGCGTGTGTGTCTGTGTGTGTGTATGTCTTTGTGTGTGTGTGCCTGTGTGTGTGTATGTCTTTGTGCACATGTGCCTGTGTGTGTGTATGTCTTTGTGCGTGTGTGTCTGTGTGTGTGTCTTTGTGCATGTGTGCCTGTGTGTGTGTATGCCTTTGTGCGCGTGTCTGTGTATATGTATGTCTTTGTGCGTGTGTGCCTGTGTGTGTATGTATTTGTGCGTGTGTGTCTGTGTGTATGTATGTCTTTGTGCGTGTGTGTCTGTGTGTGTGTATGTCTTTGTGCGTGTGTGCCTGTGTGTGTGTATGAATTTCTGCGTGTGTGTCTGTGTGTGTGTATGTCTTTGTGCGTGTGTGCCTGTGTGTGTGTATGTCTTTGTGCGTGTGTGCCTGTGTGTGTGTATGTCATTGTGCATGTGTGCCTGTGTGTGTGTATGTCTTTGTGCGTGTGTGTCTGTGTGTGTGTATGTCTTTGTGCGCGTGTGCCCATGTGTGCATGTCTTTGTGCGTGTGTGTCTGTATGTCTTTGTGCGTGTGTGCCTGTGTGTGTGTGTATGTCTTTGTGCGTGTGTGTCTGCGTGTATGTATGTCTTTGTGCGTGTGTGTCTGTGTGTGTGTATGTCTTTGTGCGTGAGTGCCTGTGTGTGTGTATGTCTTTGTGCGCGTGTGCCTGTGTATGTGTATGTCTTTGTGCGTGTGTGTCTGGGTGTGTGTGTCTTTGTGCATGTGTGCCTGTGTGTATGTATGTTTTTGTGCGCGTGTGTCTGTGTGTGTATGTCTTTGTGCGCGTGTGTCTGCGTGTATGTATGTCTTTGTGCGTGTGTGTCTATGTGTGTGTATGTCTTTGTGCGTGTGTGGCCGTGTGTGTGTATGTCTTTGTGCGCATGTGTCTGTGTGTGTGTATGTCTTTGTGCGCGTGTCTCTGTGTGTGTGTCTGTCTTTGTGCGCGTGTGTCTGTGTGTGTGTATGTCTTTGTGCGCGTGTGTCTGTGCGTGTATGTCTTTGTGCGCGTGTGTCTGCGTGTATGTATGTCTTTGTGCGTGTGTGTCTGTGTGCGTGTATGTCTTTGTGCGTGTGTGCCTGTGTGTGTGTATGTCTTTGTGCGTGTGTGCCTGTGTGTGTGTATGTCTTTGTGCGTGTGTGTCTGTGTGTGTGTATGTCATTGTGCGTGTGTGCCTGTGTGTGTGTATGTCTTTGTGCGTGTGTGCCTGTGTGTGTGTATGTCTTTGTGCGCGTGTGTCTGCGTGTATGTATGTCTTTGTGCGTGTGTGTCTGTGTGTGTGTATGTCTTTGTGCGCGTGTGTCTGTGTGTGTATGTCTTTGTGCGCGTGTGTCTGTGTGTGTGTATGTCTTTGTGCGCGTGTCTCTGTGTGTGTGTCTGTCTTTGTGCGCGTGTGTCTGTGTGTGTGTATGTCTTTGTGCGTGTGTGTCTGTGCGTGTATGTCTTTGTGCGCGTGTGTCTGCGTGTATGTATGTCTTTGTGCGTGTGTGTCTGTGTGCGTGTATGTCTTTGTGCGTGAGTGCCTGTGTGTGTGTATGTCTTTGTGCGCGTGTGCCTGTGTGTGTGTATGTCTTTGTGCGTGTGTGTCTGGGCATGTGTGGCTTTGTGCGTGTGTGCCTGTGTGTATGTATGTTTTTGTGCGTGTGTCTGTGTGTGTGTGTGTATGTCTTTGTGCGTGTGTGCCTGTGTGTGTGTATGAATTTGTGCACGTGTGCCTGTGTGTGTATGTCTTTGTGCGTGTGTGTCTGTGTGTGTGTATGTCTTTGTGCGTGTTTGCCTGTGTGTGTATGTCTTTGTGCGCATGTGTCTGTGTATGTCTTTGTGCGTGTGTGCCTGTGTGTGTGTATGTCTTTGTGTGTGTGTGTCTGTGTGTATGTCTTTGTGCGTGTGTGTCTGCGTGTGTATGTCTTTGTGCGTGTGTGCCTGTGTGTGTGTATGTCTTTGTGCGTGTGTGCCTATGTGTGTGTATGTCTTTGTGCGTGTGTGTCTGTGTGTGTGTATGTCATTGTGTGTGTGTGCCTGTGTGTGTGTATGTCTTTGTGCGTGTGTGCCTGTGTGTGTGTATGTCTTTGTGCGTGTGTGCCTGTGTGTGTGTGTATGTCTTTGTGCGCGTGTGTCTGTGTGTGTGTATGTCTTTGTGCGTGTGTGTCTGTGTGTATATCTTTGTGCGTGTGTGTCTGTGTGTGTATGTCTTTGTGCGTGTGTGCCTGTGTGTGTGTATGTCTTTGTGCGTGTGTGCCTGTGTGTGTGTATGTCTTTGTGCGCGTGTGTCTGTGTGTGTGTATGTCTTTGTGCGTGTGTGTCTGGGCATGTGTGTCTTTGTGCGTGTGTGCCTGTGTGTATGTATGTTTTTGTGCGTGTGTCTGTGTGTGTGTGTGTATGTCTTTGTGCGTGTGTGCCTGTGTGTGTGTATGAATTTGTGCACGTGTGCCTGTGTGTGTATGTCTTTGTGCGTGTGTGTCTGTGTGTGTGTATGTCTTTGTGCGTGTTTGCCTGTGTGTGTATGTCTTTGTGCGCATGTGTCTGTGTGTATGTCTTTGCGCGTGTGTGTCTGTGTGTGTATGTCTTTGTGCGTGTGTGCCTGTGTGTGTGTATGTCTTTGTGCGTGTGTGCCTATGTGTGTGTATGTCTTTGTGCGTGTGTGTCTGTGTGTGTGTATGTCATTGTGCGTGTGTGCCTGTGTGTGTGTATGTCTTTGTGCGTGTGTGCCTGTGTGTGTGTATGTCTTTGTGCGTGTGTGCCTGTGTGTGTGTGTATGTCTTTGTGCGCGTGTGTCTGTGTGTGTGTATGTCTTTGTGCGTGTGTGTCTGTGTGTATATCTTTGTGCGTGTGTGTCTGTGTGTGTATGTCTTTGTGCGTGTGTGCCTGTGTGTGTGTATGTCTTTGTGCGTGTGTGCCTGTGTGTGTGTATGTCTTTGTGCGCGTGTGTCTGTGTGTGTGTATGTCTTTGTGCGCGTGTGTCTGTGTATGTCTTTGTGCGTGTGTGCCTGTGTGTGTGTATGTCTTTGTGCGTGTGTGCCTGTATGTGTATGTCTTTGTGCGCGTGTGTCTGTGTGTGTGTGTGTCTTTGTGCGTGTGTGTCTATGTGTGTGTATGTCTTTGTGCGTGTGTGCCTGTGTGTGTATGTCTTTGTGCATGTGTGTCTGTGTGTGTGTATGTCTTTGTGCGTGTGTGCCTGTGTGTGTGTATGTCTTTGTGCGTGTGTGTCTGTGAGTATGTGTACGTCTATGTGCGTGTGTGTCTGTGTGTGTATGTCTTTGTGCCTGTGTGTGTGTATGTCTTTGTGCATGTGTGTCTGTGTGTGTGTATGTCTTTGTGCACGTGTGTCTGTGTGTGTGTATGTCTTTGTGCACGTGTGTCTGTGTGTGTGTATGTCTTTGTGCGCTTGTGTCTGTGTATGTCTTTGTGTGTGTGTGTCTGTGTGTGTATATGTCTTTGTGTGCGTGTGTCTGTGTATGTCTTTGTGCGTATGTGCTTGTGTGTGTGTGTATGTCTTTGTGCGTGTGTGCCTGTGTGTGTGTACGTCTTTGTGCGTGTGTGTCTGTGTGTGTGTATGTCTTTGTGCGTGTGTGTCTGTGTGTATGTCTTTGTGCGTGTGTGCCTGTGTGTGTGTTTGTCTTTGTGCGTGTGTGCCTGTGTGTGTATATCTTTGTGCGTGTGTGCCTGTGTGTGTGTATGTCTTTGTGCGTGTGTGTCTGTGTGTGTGTATGTCTTGGTGCGTGTGTGTCTGTGTGTCTATGTCTTTGTGCATGTGTGCCTGTGTGTGTGTATGTCTTTGTGCGCGTGTGCCTGTGTGTGTATGTCTTTGTGCGTGTTTGCCTGTGTGTGTATGTCTTTGTGCGCATGTGTCTGTGTGTGTGTATGTCTTTGTGCGTGTGTGTCTGTGTGTGTGTATGTATTTGTGCGTGTGTGTATGTCTTTGTGCGTGTGTGCCTGTGTGTGTGTTTGTCTTTGTGCGTGTGTGCCTGTGTGTGTATATCTTTGTGCCTGTGTGTGTGTATGTCTTTGTGCATGTGTGTCTGTGTGTGTGTATGTCTTGGTGCGTGTGTGTCTGTGTGCCTATGTCTTTGTGCATGTGTGCCTGTGTATGTGTATGTCTTTGTGCGCGTGTGCCTGTGTGTGTATATCTTTGTGCGTGTGTGTCTGTGTGTGTGTATGTCTTTGTGCGTGTTTGCCTGTGTGTGTATGTCTTTGTGCGCATGTGTCTGTGTATGTCTTTGTGCGTGTGTGCCTGTGTGTGTGTATGTCTTTGTGCGTGTGTGTCTGTGTGTGTGTGTATGTCTTTGTGCGTGTGTGTCTGTGTATGTGTATGTCTTTGTGCGTGTGTGCCTGTGTGTGTGTATGTATTTGTGCGTGTGTGTCTGTGTGTGTGTATGTCTTTGTGCGTGTGTGCCTGTGTGTGTGTATGTCTTTGTGCGTGTGTGCCTGTGTGTGTGTATGTCTTTGTGCGTGTGTGTCTGTGTGTGTGTATGTCTTTGTGCGTGTGTGTCTGTGTATGTCTTTGTGCGTGTGTGCCTGTGTGTGTGTATGTCTTTGTGCGTGTGTGCCTGTGTGTGTGTATGTCTTTGTGCGTGTGTATCTGTGTGTGTGTATGTCTTTGTGCGTGTGTGCCTGTGTATGTCTTTGTGCGTGTGTGCCTGTGTGTGTGTATGTCTTTGTGCGTGTGTGCCTGTGTGTGTGTATGTCTTTGTGCGTGTGTGTCTGTGTGTGTGTATGTCTTTGTGCGTGTGTGTCTGTGTGTCTATGTCTTTGTGCAGGTGTGTCTGTGTGTGTGTATGTCTTTGTGCGTGTGTGTCTGTGTGTGTGTATGTCTTTGTGCGTGTGTGCCTGTGTGTGTGTATGTCTTTGTGCGTGTGTGTCTCTGTGTGTGTATGTCTTTGTGCGTGTGTGTCTGTGTGTCTATGTCTTTGTGCATGTGTGTCTGTGTGTGTGTATGTCTTTGTGCGTGTGTGTCTGTGTGTGTGTATGTCTTTGTGCGTGTGTGCCTGTGTATGTCTTTGTGCGTGTGTGCCTGTGTGTGTATGTCTTTGTGCGTGTGTGCCTGTGTGTGTGTATGTCTTTGTGCGTGTGTGTCTGTGTGTGTGTATGTCTTTGTGCGTGTGTGTCTGTGTGTCTATGTCTTTGTGCATGTGTGCATGTGTGTGTATGTCTTTGTGCGTGTGTGCCTGTGTGTGTGTATGTCTTTGTGCGCGTGTGCCTGTGTGTGTATGTCTTTGTGCGTGTTTGCCTGTGTGTGTATGTCTTTGTGCGCATGTGTCTGTGTGTGTGTGTATGTCTTTGTGCGTGTGTGTCTGTGTGTGTGTATGTATTTGTGCGTGTGTGTCTGTGTGTATGTCTTTGTGCGTGTGTGCCTGTGTGTGTGTTTGTCTTTGTGCGTGTGTGCCTGTGTGTGTATATCTTTGTGCATGTGTGCCTGTGTGTGTGTATGTCTTTGTGCATGTGTGTCTGTGTGTGTGTATGTCTTGGTGCGTGTGTGTCTGTGTGTCTATGTCTTTGTGCATGTGTGCCTGTGTATGTGTATGTCTTTGTGCGCGTGTGCCTGTGTGTGTATATCTTTGTGCGTGTGTGTCTGTGTGTGTGTATGTCTTTGTGCGTGTTTGCCTGTGTGTGTATGTCTTTGTGCGCATGTGTCTGTGTATGTCTTTGTGTGTGTGTGCCTGTGTGTGTGTATGTCTTTGTGCGTGTGTGTCTGTGTGTCTATGTCTTTGTGCATGTGTGTCTGTGTGTGTGTGTATGTCTTTGTGCGTGTGTGTCTGTGTGTGTGTATGTCTTTGTGCGTGTGTGCCTGTGTATGTCTTTGTGCGTGTGTGCCTGTGTGTGTGTATGTCTTTGTGCGTGTGTGCCTGTGTGTGTGTATGTCTTTGTGCGTGTGTGTCTGTGTGTGTGTATGTCTTTGTGCGTGTGTGTCTGTGTGTCTATGTCTTTGTGCATGTGTGTCTGTGTGTGTGTATGTCTTTGTGCGTGTGTGTCTGTGTGTGTGTATGTCTTTGTGCATGTGTGCCTGTGTATGTCTTTGTGCGTGTGTGCCTGTGTGTGTGTATGTCTTTGTGCGTGTGTGCCTGTGTGTGTGTATGTCTTTGTGCGTGTGTGTCTGTGTGTGTGTATGTCTTTGTGCGTGTGTGTCTGTGTGTCTATGTTTTTGTGCATGTGTGCATGTGTGTGTGTATGTCTTTGTGCGTGTGTGTCTGTATGTGTGTATGTCTTTGTCTGTATGTGTGTGTATGTCTTTGTGTGTGAGAGAGAGAGAGAGAGGAGAACGATGAGGGTTCAGGCGTTGGGAAATATGAAAAACAACCTCTGTTTTTAGTCACTTTGAGGCAGTTGTAAGCAGAGAGAGGAACAAGCTCAGGTCCTCGTCCCTGCTTCACTGAGGGAAGTCGACTAAGGTACTTTACACTGAACATAAAACAATTCAGAGTGGACAGTGGCCACACTGGCTAAAAACTGGATGAATAAACACCCTCATTTGAACATTGACTACTGCCTTTGTGACCTCCTTTAAGATGCTCCTTAAAACCTATCGATTTTCAGCAAACCTTTTGGTCACCTCTCGTGCTAAGGCCTGATGTGGCTCAGTGTTAAATGATTTGCTTCGGTTTAGACTCCTATGAAGCACTTTACTGATTTGGACGTCTTGTTTAAATGCAGGTTGTGTTTGTGTAACTGGAGGCCCGCTCTATGTGTGTCTTTTATATCTTTCCAGGGCTGACTACCCTCACATGGGAGGAAACTGGGTGACCAAGGTGGAGCTGGATGTTGCCACTCAGCAGGTTTTCTGCTGTTCCGTTCAGGCCCTGTTTTGTTACGACACGGAGGGGAAGCTGCTTCTGGAGATCCCGAATCCCCACAAGTCTTCACCCACAGCCTGCATCTACTCGTCCTACACCAAGGAAATACTGACCTGCTCCACCGACTGCGAAAGTGAGGCTCAAACTGATTGTTCCGTGATTGGATCCTTCTGTCTCAGGACTTGTTTTTTAGACAGATTGTAGCCGTACCCTGGCATCTCCTTAACACCTACTCATTAGAGCTGTGGCTAAACAGGTTGCAGTGTAGGCATGTAGCTCCTAGGCAAACTTCCAAAGTTTCTTTCACTCGAGTCCAACACATGACTGATTAGTGTTGGTAGCACATCATCTTCTATGTCTTACATCAGCACATCCCATTTGTTAACCCTTTATTCTACATCTCCCCCCCCCGCCCCCCCCCCCCCCCCCACCTCTGGAAGGACGGGAATTTATGATTGTGCCCTCCTTGAGATCGAAAATTCCTGCCAAAGTCAATGGACCTTTCAGTGGTCTGTCAAAATGTCTGTGCTGCCCATGGCATTTCCCACGGTGGGTAAAACCTACCCCCCATGTGTCTAACTGTTTACATTGCAACTCTTGTAACTCCCTTTACAGATTCTAAGCAACCCAACTCCCACTCTTTCCCTCCCCAAGTCACTGTCCTGGGGGATTCAATCTCCATTAGCATTCTTGGCTCTTTGGGAAGACATGGTGACGTGAAGACTTTCTGGGGGGACGCCATCATTCGCAGAATAGGGAGAGACGTTATGAGCATATTTGGCTGCATTGCTGGGAAGCAGAGTATCAGTGACAGGATGTCTGAAATGCACAAACTGCGAAGATTTCTCAACCAGAAGACCGATCCCAAAGAGAAGACTGAAGAGACCCCCGGTGGGGGATCGGAGAATGATGCCCCTGATGTCTGCTGGATGAAGGGTTGTTGATGGAAGCGAGTTGAGTTTATCTGCTAATATGTTAATCGAAGTTCCAGTGGTCACGATTACGACGACAGATTATTTCCCTTTTTTACCCCCCCACCCCGCAATGAACAGCCCCTCAAACACGGTCACAAACATCCCCCATCTTTCCTCAAACTCTCCTGCTGAGCCCCTTAACTCATACTTTATCTTCTCTAATCGCAGGAAGTCGTACAGGTTACCCAACCAAGCTGCTACCCCCGGTGACGATGCCGACCGCCACTCCAGCGAAATTCGTCGCCGTGCAATCAGAGAGGCGAAGGTCACGACATCGACCTTCCTCCTCTCCATGAGCTCCGGCTTCTCTGAAACCCCGAATATCGCCACCAAAGAGTCCGGGTCCACTCCCTCCTCCACTATCCTGGCTAAGACCACAAACACTCCCGCCTAGAGTCTTCCCAATTTTTCACAACCCCAAAACATGTGTGCATGATTCGCTGGCCCCCGCCCACACCTCTCCCACTCGGCTGCTACCTCTCTCATAGAAAGTTCTAACAGTACTGGACAGGGTAGATGCAGGAAGGATGTTCTCGATGGTGGGGGTGTCCAGAACCAGGGGTCACAGTCTGAGGACAGAGATGAGGAGAAATTTCTTCACCCAGCGAGTGGTCGGCCTGTGGAATTCGCTACCACAGGTCGTTGAGTCCAAAACATTGTATGTTTTCAAGAGGCAGTCAGATATAGCACTTGGGGCGAAGGGGATCAAAGGCTATGGGGGAAAGCAGGATTAGATTGTTGAGTTGGATGATCAGCCATTAATGGCAGAGCGGGCTCGAAGGGCCGAATGGCCTCCTCCTGCTCCTATTGCTTCTATGTTTCAATGTTTAGGTTAGACGGGCAGCATGGTCAGCGCAGGCTTGGAGGGCCGAAGGGCCTGCACTTTTCATTGTCCTTTGTATGTGTCTGGTGTCGAATTGTGTTTGATGATGCTCTTGCGAAGTACTTTGGGACGTTTTGCTAATGTTTAAGGAGCTATATAAATGCAAGATGTTGCTGTTTCTTACTCTCAATATTCTGACCTTCTTGCAGTCAAGGCCTGGAGCAGCATGGGCATCTTCACCCACACATTCACCGGACACACCCGGGCAGTCACAAACCTCCTGCTCCACCCCGAAACCTCTTCCATTTTCATCTCCAGCTCGAAGGACGGTTCCATAAGGTTCTGGTCTCTGGACATCTTCAGCCAACTTCTGAGGTAAAGACGAGGACTCTGTAAGGACAAGCGAAAGAAAGTTCTAATTCTACAGAAGCTTTCAGCCCTTCCAGACGTCCTGAAACGTGTTGGAACCAATAAATTACATTTGTGTAATGTAGTGACCAGTTTAGTGTAGTGAAGGGGGGGGGGGCTGTTTATACACAGGAAGATCCCAGAAAGGCAAATGTAATGTACAACCGCCTAATCTGTTTTGGCCAACATCTCTCTCTGGCTCAGTGCAGTGCTGAGGGAGTGCTGCCCAGTCAGATGTGGATATGGATAAAATGTTAAACCAAATCTCTGCCTACCCTCTCAACTGGATGCAAAGGATCCCACCAGCTCGCCCAGAGAAGAGCAAGGTTGTCCCCGGTGTCCTGACCAATATTTACCCTCAACCAGTATCACTAACACAGGCTGTCCTTGCTGTTTGTGGAGCTTGTTGAGTGCAAGGTGGCTGCTGCCTTCCCAGCATCACCCCATTGAAAAATGCTTCATTAGCCGTTAAACACGCTAAGGTGTCCTGAGATTATACAAGACCTTAGAAATTACAGCCTTTGTTTCTGTCTCTCTCTTCCAGAAAGAAAGTTCCTGTTTTAAAAAGCATATTTGGGGTAAACATCCCCTCAGTAAAGTTTAAATAATTTGACATCCAGTCAATCATCAGATAACTTGAATTGTTACCAAGTGTAATGTGTAACTCTGAATTTAAAAAAAAGATATTGCCAGGGAAGATGGCCGGGATTCTCCATTTGGGAGATTGTTCTCCCGTTGGGAACGCAAATCAGGAAGCAATCCAGCATGCCTCGCCATGCGTACCCCCCCACCACCACCACATTGCAGATCATCCCCCACCCCTGGATTTTCTGGGTCACCCCTTCCCCCCCAGTGACAACGCCTGCCCTACCCCCAGACACTCCCTGAATAGGGGGCCCCCTCCCAGACACCCCTAAGTCAGGAACTCCCCACAGAGACCCCCTAAATAAAGGAACCTCTCCCACAGACCCACCAGAAAAGAGACCCTGTCTGGAGAACATGTCCAGATAGGGGCAGTGAGAAACGACTGTTTTACAGAAAATCCTCCCGCTGGCGTGTGGGCGGGAACTCCAATCCCACCGCCAGCGGGGGTCGGAGCATAGCCATTGGCTCGGCACCTAGCGCGAACCTCGAATTTGTCTGGACGCTCGATCACGATCCACGTTACTGTCGTCGCGGGGTGGGGGTGGTGGGAGGGGAGTACAGCCTGGTGTTTATCACACACATAGGGTAGAAACCCTACAGTGCAGAAGGAGGCCATTTGGCCCATCGAGTCTGTACTGACCCTCTGAAAGAGTACCCTATCAGGGCTCACTCCCCCACCTTACCCCTGAAACCCCACCTAACCTGCACATCTTTGGACTGTGGGAGGAAACCGGAGCACCCGGAGGAAACCCACGCACACACGGGGAGGATGTGCAGACTCCGCACAGACAGTGACCCAAGCCGGAATCGAACCTGGGACCCTGACGCTGTGAGGCAACAGTGCTAACCACTGTGCTACCGTGCTGCCCCGACGATCCTGCACAATGTCCTGCACAGCACTGAGTAAAAACTTTATATTCGAGCATTCAAACTGTACTGAAGGTATTAAAGGGCACACAATGGGGTCAGTGTCGTATAGGGTCTGACACATATAAGATTAACATGAGACTGAGTACAGTATGGCCACAGTGATGTAGGAGAACAGGAAACACACCTGAGGGTCAGACTAGTGTGGACAGCGTGTGTCCAAGCAAGCATGGAGATAGCAGCTCCTAGCTTGAACCCTTTGCTGTATATATGTACATAGATCCTGCAGTTAATAAATGCGTACAGTTAACCTACTTAAGGCTACAAGGACTTCACTAAGACACCCCCCCAAATGATAAACCGACGCACTACAACATGGCTGCAACAAATGGAAAATCCCAAATCCTCACAAGAAAATCCCGAGTAAAACAGAAATCTTGAAAGTCTAAAGAAAAATATGAAATAGCATTCTGACCTGAGGAAAAGCGGATGTGCAGAGGAAAATCCCCAAGAAAAAGCACCAAAGAAAGGCTTGGAAGCTGAAGGCAGAAATATAAAATCCCTCACTGTAGCAGAAAGCGCCATGCGATCTCCTGGAAGTCCAGCTTCAATTCCCTGGGAATTGGTCAGCAGAACTAGCAGGGGTGAGCTAAATCATTTAAATTCCAGCATACAGCAAGCCCTAAGAAACACTTAAATAGTTCAGAAATTGCCATTTAAAAGCTCCATCTGTAAAACCAGATTCCTGAGTTGGCACATGAACACACGGCGTCTGAGCTCGCTCTGGAATGAAAACAAAATTACTTCAGAAAAACTGTGGCTAAAGAATCAGCTACAAAGACCAGCAAAGGTCAAGATTCAGAACATTTATGACCCTAAGGCACAGTGCTGAAATAAAGAGGCCTGCGGCGTGTCGATCCAAACAGAGATTGTTTCAAATCTTTTCATGGGTTAGCAGGAGCGCGATTGCAGCCTGCCAAGGCCAGCAGGTGAAGGAAGGCCCTTTGACCTCAAATAAACGGCGTCGCCATCTTGAATGTCAGCAACTTCTTCAAGCTGGACCTGCACTTTAAAGCTTTTTTAAAATGTTTTTATTAAGGATTTTTCATATTGTACAGAACCAAGGTAAGCGTGACGACACATCAAAAACAAGAATATATGTACATCGGTCGTCTTTCATTATTTACATCAGTTTTCTTTTGTTATTTACAGTGATTACGGCTTTTTGCTTCATTTTCTCCAGTAGGCGTTCATTTCTAGCTGGATCCTCTGCCTCTCTCTCCCCATTTCCTTCCTGACCACCCTCCCCTTCTGGTTTTCTAGCGCGCCCTCTTCCTCCATCAGATCTTATGTCCTGATCACGTTTGGTTGGCGTGACGCCGTGTATTATGTCACCCTCACCACCTTGGACATTACCTCGAAGTACGCTGTCCAGAGTCCGACAACTCTGGGGCAGGACCAGAACATGTGGGCGTGGTTGGCCGGGCCTCCTTGGCACTGTTCACATTTGTCCTCCACCTCCACGAAGAACCATCTCATTCGGTTTCTGATTAAGCGGGCTCTGTGTACCACCTTCAGTTGCATTAATGATGGATCTCTGTGTCTATTCGGAACCCTGGATATGTGTTATCGCTTCTTAGTTCCCAAATAACAGAGATTCTAGACTGCACTTCTTGGTAAAGTTATTTGAAACTTTATTCGTCAGCTTGTAGTGTCGACTGATAAAGTCAATTTTCAATACAGAATTTGGGAAGTTCCAATTGGCCCGGCAACAAGCAAGTCAGATCGATTGTCTTTAGCAAATACAGTGGTTGAATTCTAAAATACAACTCGGTAATTCTTCAAATCAAATACGCACCATTAAAAACGACTGAGTGATTTAAACAAAAGAAAAATGGCGATTTAGCGGAAGCAAGCAAGAGAATAGGTTTCAGAGATTAGGTAAGAAGGATTCCGGAATAGAAAAGTGTTTTCTCATCCCGACAACTGATCTTTTTAAGGAGATTACTATCTTTAAAGTTTCGCCCCTCTTTACAGCCGTGATTGGTTTTAACTGATTTATAATTCACTTAATTCGACCAAAGTATGTGTCTGTCAAATTTAAGAGATAAAAGGTTTGCTGTCATTTTTCATGATGGTCTGAGCGAAACACGTTTCCCACAAGAAATTATCACTATGGGCTGACTAGCCGTTACCATCGAAACGGAACTGGGATGTCAGCCCATTCTCCATAACACAAAGGGTCTTTCCTGCTATTTGGTCTTGCACTCGCTAGCAGTCTTCAAACAACTTGCAAAATGTGGACATTGAGTCTTAGCCGATTAATTCCCAAGTAGTCAGCCATTTCTCACTCTCATGGTTAATCGCTGGCTTTGAAAGCAGACCAAGGCAGGCCAGCAGCACGGTTCGATTCCCGTAACAGCCTCCCCGAACAGGCGCCGGAATGTGGCAACTAGGGGCTTTTCACAGTAACTTCATTTGAAGCCTACTTGTGACAATAAGCGATTTTCATTCATTTCATTCATTCAATGTGTTTTGATTTAGTTTACTCTAAAGGATTAAAGGATTTTTTCAACCAGAATTTCTTCATTAAACCTTTTATCTATCTTATCTATAGCTAACCAGAAAATCTGATTTCTATGAATTAGGCGTAGCCTTGCACAAGTGGAGGTGGAGTTGACCCTTTGCAGTGCTTCGCTCCAGAGTCCCCACTCTATTTCAAACCCCATCTTTAAAGTTTAAAAAAAATTTAGAGTATCCAATTCTTTTTTTCCAATTAAGAGGCAATTTAGCGTGGCCGTGCCACCCCACCTTTAAAGTTTTTTAACCGTGGATTAGAAATCCAACTTGCCAGATAAGCTTGGATTCATCAGAGTCAAATCTGAAGAAAATTGGGCAACTGGGAGAAAAGAAGAGAGTTTCTGAACTGAGGGAGTAAATCAGGTCTCAGTAGAAAGCCAGAAAAAGTCCAAATTAATACCTTTTTATATTGTTTGACGAACTCGCTGATGAAGTCATCCTAATGTTGTCCTTTGATGAATCATCGTCCAGCTGTTACGCTCTCAGCTGATGTTCGTACTGGGCAGTCAAGTCCCAGAGCAGAACTCCAGCTCAATAGATCATAACTGTTTTTTTGTTTAGAGATGAGGATGAACATTCACAGCACTGCCAATTAACTTGAAACAAAAGAATAAAACATTTATTGAACAAGAAAACATTGACGATAATACACTACTCCTTCACCCCACTTTTATTTTTACAAATATACACAGATTTGTAAAGATAAAATAAGTTTCAAAAGGTATCTTACACTATAATTGTCTAGTATGCAGTCTATGTAAACTAATGGACAAGTGTGGTCAGACACACCAGACCCTTAAACTAGGTGATATATACCACCCAATATAACATCTGTGGCTTTCTCATCAATTCCTCCAGATGCTTATAGCACGATGAGCGCACTAGTCTGTCTGGAATCCTGACTTCCATGCGAGTGTTTCCAAAATCCATTCTCAAAAAACTCACTCAAGAATCTACTCCCAAACAGTGCCTTCTCTCGGATGCCTTCACCAAGGATCCACTTCCAGGATTTCAATTTCTCCTTTCGGTATTCCTCTGCCTTGAATCGCAGCATGCATTCAAGCTACCATACAATCTCGCACGTGCCCAGTCACACCAACATAACACGCCTGCTTCACAGGCTGTATTAAGATGCCCCCAAACTTTTGATTTACCTCTGATTCCTGGCTTCTCAATTCATATCTTGCAGCTGTCTCTAACTCAGAACAATGTCTCTGCTTTTTATTTTAACTTCACATAATAAGACCTTGATCAACTTCTTGCTCTTTGTTACTTTAACTTAACTGTCTTCCTGGGGCATTATTTTGTCCCTATCTCCCTGGTTTTTCCAACTTCCAGGGCTTGCCCAACTTCTCCTGGGTCCAGCTTAAAGCTAAACTCAGAAGTTCTTTCTAACCTGGAATGGCCACTGGTTGCTAAGCAACCATATATTTTTCTTTTAAACCTGGTTTGCTTTCCTATCGTAAAGTCTCACTGCTGTACATGCATCTAAACTGAAATCATTAAAAAATATATCTTGATTAAAAATATTCCATATTAAATAGAACAACCTGAATCAATGAAACAGAAATAAACAACAGAAGAGAGAAACCAAAGAGCAAAAGCACACATTAACTTTAACACAACAGCTAAACTAAAACCCCAAACAGCTGATGGTGACAAACTCCTTAAAAAAGGAAATTAATTGTTGCCATCTTGGATAGAACCGCGCCACCGATCCCCGGATGGTGAACTTAAACGTCTCCAAACCTGAGAAAGACACCAAGTCAAGACACTGGTCCGAGTTGGTGACCTCCACCCAAGCAGAATTCACATCGAGGCCACCAACGAGGCAAAAGCGAGGATATCTGTCTTCACCCCAGATTTTATCACCGGTGAATCCGACACCCCAAATATGGCCACCAGAGGACGCCAATCCGGATCCACACCGAGTGTCTCCGATATGGTGATAAAGAACGAGGGTCAGATGCTTACTGACTCGGGGCAGGCGGGGAACCCAGAACATATTTGTCTGGTTAGCCGACCCCCGAGATCAGTGCTCACGCTTATCCTCAACCCCGGAGAAGAATGTGCACATCTTCGCTCTGGTCAGGTGCGCCTGTGCAAAACCTTGAACCGAATCAAACTCAGCTGAACTCACGAAGACCTGGAGTTGACTCTGTGAAGAGCCTCACTCCACACCTCACCATTAAGAATAGAATCTAATTCGCCCCCCCCACCACCCCTATTTCCTCCTCACCTCACTCAACAGAGCAGACTTTGTTGAAAGAGTATGGCCATGCATCTGAAATAGTCCCCCTGTCAGGCCTAGCCAAAGGCAAAATCATCTTCAACAGGGAAGGGGGTGGCACCAAAGGAAGGGGAAGGGAAATTTTCAAATACAAAGATACCTGGAAAGACTGGAACCAGGCAGATGGAATTTCTCACCCAACTTTTTAAAACTAGCAAACCTCCCCTCCATGAACCGGTCCCCAAATCTTCCCCTCCCAAAGGAAAAGGTGTTTATTGCAAATGGCGGATGGCGAAGACAGGGAACAGAGCTTGAAATGTTGTCTGAACTGCTGCCAAATTCTCCGGGTGTAGGCCGCCACTGGGTTCGAGGAAAGTCTCACTGGGGAGAAAGACAACGGGCAGTAACTATTGCACAAAGACCAGACAAAGTGCAAGCGCTCATTTCCATTTGTCCCCATACGGAACCGGGATCGCTAAACCACAACAATACCTTCAGAATATTGGCAGCCCGATAGTCAAACAATAAATTGGGTAGGGCCAGGCCCCCAGATTGTCTGTCTCTTTGCAGCAAACCCCATGGATCCTTGGGGTTTTACCTGCCCAAATAAAGGAGGACATCAATTTGTGGACTTTAACAAAAAAGGACTTGGAGAGAAAAATGGGGAGACATTGAAAAAGAAATGCAAATCTTGGGAGAACGTTGATTTTAATGGTCTGAACCCTACTGTAGTGCGGAGTGGAACACATTGACGCTGCTGTCTATGATGCTGTCTGAACCCTAGGGGAGGGTGATGTTATTCCACCTCTGTAAATCTGTTCTGATACTATCAACCAGATTAGTGTCATTTAATTTATGATGTGAGGCCCAGATACTGAAAGCCAGTCTTGGCAAGGCGAATAGGTAATGTCCCCAGTTGGCTCTCCTCCCTGCGGAGTTGACCGGGAAACATTCACTCGGGCTGGTTTAGCACAGGGCTAAATCGCTGGCTTTGAAAGCAGACCAAGGCAGGCCAGCAGCACGGTTCAATTCCCGTACCAGCCTCCCCGAACAGGCTCCGGAATGTGGCGACTAGGGGCTGTTCACAGTAACTTCATTTGAAGCCGACTTGTGACAATAAGCGATTTTCATTTCATTTCATTGTCCAAGTTCAACATTTACCCAGGAAAGGAGCCAAGAATAGTAAGCTTCATCATCTCCTCCATGGAGGGTCCTGAGTCTGTAACATGGAGAAGTAGGTTGTCCGTGTCGAGGGACCCCTGATGTTCCACCCCTTCCCGATGCCGAAATCGTGGTGGCCGCCAATTTCACGGCAAATCACAATTCTCCGCCATAGACAACGGCGTCAATGCGTTCCACCCTGCACGTGCAGTAAACACCGTCGGCATATCATTAGCGGGCACAACCCGGTAATCTCCGGGGCCTCCGCAATTCTCCGCCATAGTTTATAGACAATTGGGTTGACACCCATCCGGCCAGTGGCCCTCAGTTCACAGTGAGTGGCCAGCGGCGTGCGCAGCTGCATGGCTGCCTTGCCGGCTGCGGCAATGGTGATCCGCGCCCGTCCACCCCGACCCCGCAGCCCACCCCCGGGCCAACCCCCCCGCTACTCCCCCCGGCACTGGCAGAAGCCCCCCCCCCCCGGCCAGCGGCACGACTGTCAGCAAACCTTGGTGATGTTGGGCACTTTCAGTGCCCCCCTCTCTCTCCCGCAGCAGCCACAAGGCCAGTGGAGGCGGCGGCTCCAGAGAATACCGAGCCAGGCCTGCGAATGATATGCCAACGGCGTTTACTGTGTGTGTGGAGTGGAACGCATGGCCGGCACTGTCGAGGCACCGGAGAATTGCGATTTGGCGTGAAACCGGCGCCCGCCGCGATTTCGGAATCAAAGCCGATTCTCCGGCCAATTGTGATTCCCGATTCCGACGTCATTCGACGGAGAATCCCACCACTTGTGTCGGGGCACCTGTGGTCTCCATCACTGCGCACTCTTCATTGTAGCTCGACTCTGAATATTTCTTCACTTGACCAATTTCCCATCATGCAATATGGTTCGGCTGCACAGGTGCGTTGGCGAAACAATGCAAGGAGGAAGAGGAGGAAGTGTAATCGGGACGAGCACGGGGTTCGTCCACCCCAGAAAATAATGGGATAAATCAACAACTACCCCTCACCACAGCTGCAAATTGACAAAGAGCGGTTCAATACCGAGGAATGGAAAAAGAGGATGAAGTGGTATCCAAATGCCAGAATAATGGAGTCTCCCGCTCCACTGCAGTGCAATTAGGGAATGGAAGGGTTATAGGGCCTTTAGACCACTTGAACCGAGGGACTCAGAGACCGGAAGGGGGGAAAGGGGGTAAGAGTAATGATGCAAATACTTGGGTGAAATTAGAATAAATTGAAATACATTGGATTAAGCCCTAGGGGGTGGTGTAGTATAAAGTTTTATCACATGTAGGGTTAACATGGGACTGAGTACCACCTGCACAGTGATGTATAAACTAAAGAGAATCTACAAACTATACCTAGGGTCAGTCTAGTTTTGGATAGAGCTGTGTGCACTCACTCATAGGGATAGCCCCCAACTTGATCCCTTTACTGTATATATGTACATAGTTCTTAATAAATACATTTGGGTAATCTGTTTAATACTACAAGGACTTCATTAAGACCTCCCAAATGGTATCCACCCTATAAAAGTCAATGTATTGGGGCTTGTGGTCATTGAATTATAAGTCAGAGGTCAGTGCGCGGGGTTAAGGGTCAGCAGATTGGGGCCAGGGGTAAGTGAATTGGCTCTGCTAGAGTTTATGATGGACTTGTAACTGTGCCCTTTGTCCTTTTGCGGATCCAGTCTGTTTCTCTTTGAGGACGGTATTGAGTGGATCGGGCTGACGGAGATCAACCATCTGTACTGCTGCTCAGGAAAACACTGCCAGACCTACACTCTCAACTACTTCACCCACTTCTGGAGCTACATCGGCAACTCCATCAGTCACATGAGCCTCGCCTCCGCGAAAGGGCGAACGACCAGAGTCACGGTGTTGCAAAAAGACAGCAGGTAGGAGGAAGGTGCAGATGTAGTGTTGCAAGTTCAGCTCTGTGTGGCCTGTGTCATATAGTGAGTACTGCTTGCCTGGAGCTAGGTGTCAGAACTCCAGCGTCGCATGCCCAGTGCAGTACATCCTTTTCCCAGGGCCACATGCCCAGTGTCACACCCAGTGTCCGGAGTCACACGTTCAGTGTAACACCCAGTGTCCAGAGTCACATGTTCAGTGTCACACCCAGTGTCCAGAGTCACATGTTCAGTGTCACACCCAGTGTCCAGAGTCACATGTTCAGTGTCACACCCAGTGTCCAGAGTCACATGTTCAGTATCACACCCAGTGTCCAGAGTCACATGCCCAGTGTCACACCCAGTGTCCAGAGTCACATGCCCAGTGTCACACCCAGTGTCCAGAGTCACATGTCCAGTGTCACACCCAGTGTCCAGAGTCACATGTTCAGTGTCACACCCAGTGTCCAGAGTCACACGTCCAGTGTCACACCCAGTGTCCAGAGTGACATGTTCAGTGTCACACTCAGTGTCCAGAGTCACATGTTCAATGTCACACCCAGTGTCCAGAGTCACATGCCCAGTGTCACATCCAGTGTCCAGAGTCACATGTCCAGTGTCACACCCAGTGTCCAGAGTGACATGTTCAGTGTCACACCCAGTGTCCAGAGTCACATGTTCAGTGTCACACCCAGTGTCCAGAGTCACATGTTCAGTGTCACACCCAGTGTCCAGAGTGACATGTCCAGTGTCACACCCAGTGTCCAGGGCCACATGCCAAGTGTCACACCCAGTGTCCAGAGTCACATGCCCAGTGTCACACCCAGTGTCCAGATTCACATGCCCAGTGTCACAACCAGTGTCCAGGGTCACACGCCCAGTGTCACACCCATTGTCCAGGGTCACATGCCCAGTGTCACACCCAGTGTCCAGAGTCACATGTCCAGTGTCACACCCAGTGTCCAGGGTCACATGCCCAGTATCACACCCATTGTCCAGGGTCACATGCCCAGTGTCACACCCAGTGTCCAGAGTGACATGTTCAGTGTCACACCCAGTGTCTAGAGTGACATGTTCAGTGTCACACCCAGTATCCAGGGTCACATGTCCAGTGTCACACACAGTGTCCAGGGTCACATGCCCATTGTCACACCCAGTGTCCAGAGTCACATGCCCAGTGTCACACCCAGTGTCCAGAGTCACACGTTCAGTGTCACACCCAGTGTCCAGGGTCACATGTTCAGTGTCACACCCAGTGTCCAGAGGCACATGTTCAGTGTCACACCCAGTGTCCAGAGTCACATGTTCAATGTCACACCCAGTGTCCAGAGTCACATGTTCAGTGTCACACCCAGTGTCCAGAGTCACATGCCCAGTGTCACACCCAGTGTCCAGAGTCACACGTTCAGTGTCACACCCAGTGTCCAGAGTCACATGTTCAGTGTCACACCCAGTGTCCAGAGTCACATGTTCAGTGTCACACCCAGTGTCCAGAGTCACATGTTCAGTGTCACACCCAGTGTCCAGAGTCACATGTTCAGTGTCACACCCAGTGCCCAGAGTCACATGTTCAGTGTCACACCCAGTGCCCAGAGTCACATGTTCAGTGTCACACCCAGTGCCCAGAGTCACATGTTCAGCGTCACACCCAGTGTCCAGAGTCACATGTTCAGTGTCACACCCAGTGTCCAGAGTCACATGTCCAGTGTCACACCCAGTGTCCAGAGTCACATGTTCAGTGTCACACCCAGTGTCCAGAGGCATATGTCCAGTGTCACACCCAGTGTCCAGAGTCACATGCCCAGTGTCACACCCAGTGCCCAGAGTCACACGTTCAGTGTCACACCCAGTGTCCAGAGTCACACGTTCAGTGTCACAACCAGTGTCCAGAGTCACATGTTCAGTGTCACACCCAGTGTCCAGAGTCACATGTTCAGTGTCACACCCAGTGTCCAGAGTCACATGTTCAGTGTCACACCCAGTGTCCAGAGTCACATGTCCAGTGTCACACCCAGTGTCCAGAGTCACATGTTCAGTGTCACACCCAGTGTCCAGAGTCACATGTCCAGTGTCACAGCCAGTGTCCAGAGTCACACATTCAGTGTCACACCCAGTGTCCAGAGTCACATGCCCAGTGTCACACCCAGTGCCCAGAGTCACATGCCCAGTGTCACACCCAGTGTCCAGAGTGACATGTCCAGTGTCACACCCAGTGTCCAGACTGACATGTTCAGTGTCACACCCAGTGCCCAGAGTCACACGTTCAGTGTCGCACCCAGGGTCCAGGGTCACATGTTCAGTGTCACACCCAGTGTCCAGAGGCACATGTTCAGTGTCACACCCAGTGTCCAGAGTCACATGTTCAATGTCACACCCAGTGTCCAGAGTCACATGTTCAGTGTCACACCCAGTGTCCAGAGTCACATGCCCAGTGTCACACCCAGTGTCCAGAGTCACACGTTCAGTGTCACACCCAGTGTCCAGAGTCACATGTTCAGTGTCACACCCAGTGTCCAGAGTCACATGTTCAGTGTCACACCCAGTGTCCAGAGTCACATGTTCAGTGTCGCACCCAGTGTCCAGAGTCACATGTTCAGTGTCACACCCAGTGCCCAGAGTCACATGTTCAGTGTCACACCCAGTGCCCAGAGTCACATGTTCAGTGTCACACCCAGTGCCCAGAGTCACATGTTCAGTGTCGCACCCAGTGTCCAGAGTCACATGTTCAGTGTCACACCCAGTGCCCAGAGTCACATGTTCAGTGTCACACCCAGTGCCCAGAGTCACATGTTCAGTGTCACACCCAGTGTCCAGAGTCACACGTTCAGTGTCACAACCAGTGTCCAGAGTCACATGTTCAGTGTCACACCCAGTGTCCAGAGTCACATGTTCAGTGTCACACCCAGTGTCCAGAGTCACATGTTCAGTGTCACACCCAGTGTCCAGAGTCACATGTCCAGTGTCACACCCAGTGTCCAGAGTCACATGTTCAGTGTCACACCCAGTGTCCAGAGTCACATGTCCAGTGTCACAGCCAGTGTCCAGAGTCACACATTCAGTGTCACACCCAGTGTCCAGAGTCACATGCCCAGTGTCACACCCAGTGCCCAGAGTCACATGTTCAGTGTCACACCCAGTGTCCAGAGTCAAATGTCCAGTGTCACAGCCAGTGTCCAGAGTCACACATTCAGTGTCACACCCAGTGTCCAGAGTCACATGCCCAGTGTCACACCCAGTGCCCAGAGTCACATGCCCAGTGTCACACCCAGTGTCCAGAGTGACATGTCCAGTGTCACACCCAGTGTCCAGACTGACATGTTCAGTGTCACACCCAGTGCCCAGAGTCACACGTTCAGTGTCGCACCCAGGGTCCAGGGTCACATGTTCAGTGTCACACCCAGTGTCCAGAGTCACATGCCCAGTGTCACACCCAGTGCCCAGAGTCACATGTTCAGTGTCACACCCAGTGTCCAGAGTCACATGTTCAGTGTCACACCCAGTGTCCAGAGTCACATGTTCAGTGTCACACCCAGTGTCCAGAGTCACATGCCCAGTGTCACACCCATTGTCCAGGGTCACATGCCCAGTGTCACACCCAGTGTCCAGAGTCACATGTCCAGTGTCACACCCAGTGTCCAGGGTCACATGCCCAGTGTCACACCCATTGTCCAGGGTCACATGCCCAGTGTCACACCCAGTGTCCAGAGTGACATGTTCAGTGTCACACCCAGTGTCTAGAGTGACATGTTCAGTGTCACACCCAGTGTCCAGCGTCACATGTCCAGTGTCACACACAGTGTCCAGGGTCACATGCCCATTGTCACACCCAGTGTCCAGAGTCACATGCCCAGTGTCACACCCAGTGTCCAGAGTCACACGTTCAGTGTCACACCCAGTGTCCAGGGTCACATGTTCAGTGTCACACCCAGTGTCCAGAGGCACATGTTCAGTGTCACACCCAGTGTCCAGAGTCACATGTTCAATGTCACACCCAGTGTCCAGAGTCACATGTTCAGTGTCACACCCAGTGTCCAGAGTCACATGCCCAGTGTCACACCCAGTGTCCAGAGTCACACGTTCAGTGTCACACCCAGTGTCCAGAGTCACATGTTCAGTGTCACATCCAGTGTCCAGAGTCACATGTTCAGTGTCACACCCAGTGTCCAGAGTCACATGTTCAGTGTCACACCCAGTGTCCAGAGTCACATGTTCAGTGTCACACCCAGTGCCCAGAGTCACATGTTCAGTGTCACACCCAGTGCCCAGAGTCACATGTTCAGTGTCACACCCAGTGCCCAGAGTCACATGTTCAGCGTCACACCCAGTGTCCAGAGTCACACGTTCAGTGTCACACCCAGTGTCCAGAGTCACATGTCCAGTGTCACACCCAGTGTCCAGAGTCACATGTTCAGTGTCACACCCAGTGTCCAGAGTCACATGTCCAGTGTCACACCCAGTGTCCAGAGTCACATGCCCAGTGTCACACCCAGTGCCCAGAGTCACATGTTCAGTGTCACACCCAGTGTCCAGAGTCACACGTTCAGTGTCACAACCAGTGTCCAGAGTCACATGTTCAGTGTCACACTCAGTGTCCAGAGTCACATGTTCAGTGTCACACCCAGTGTCCAGAGTCACATGTTCAGTGTCACACCCAGTGTCCAGAGTCACATGTCCAGTGTCACACCCAGTGTCCAGAGTCACATGTTCAGTGTCACACCCAGTGTCCAGAGTCACATGTCCAGTGTCACAGCCAGTGTCCAGAGTCACACATTCAGTGTCACACCCAGTGTCCAGAGTCACATGCCCAGTGTCACACCCAGTGCCCAGAGTCACATGTTCAGTGTCACACCCAGTGTCCAGAGTCACATGTCCAGTGTCACAGCCAGTGTCCAGAGTCACACATTCAGTGTCACACCCAGTGTCCAGAGTCACATGCCCAGTGTCACACCCAGTGCCCAGAGTCACATGCCCAGTGTCACACCCAGTGTCCAGAGTGACATGTCCAGTGTCACACCCAGTGTCCAGACTGACATGTTCAGTGTCACACCCAGTGCCCAGAGTCACACGTTCAGTGTCGCACCCAGGGTCCAGGGTCACATGTTCAGTGTCACACCCAGTGTCCAGAGGCACATGTTCAGTGTCACACCCAGTGTCCAGAGTCACATGTTCAATGTCACACCCAGTGTCCAGAGTCACATGTTCAGTGTCACACCCAGTGTCCAGAGTCACATGCCCAGTGTCACACCCAGTGTCCAGAGTCACACGTTCAGTGTCACACCCAGTGTCCAGAGTCACATGTTCAGTGTCACACCCAGTGTCCAGAGTCACATGTTCAGTGTCACACCCAGTGTCCAGAGTCACATGTTCAGTGTCACACCCAGTGTCCAGAGTCACATGTTCAGTGTCACACCCAGTGCCCAGAGTCACATGTTCAGTGTCACACCCAGTGCCCAGAGTCACATGTTCAGTGTCACACCCAGTCCCCAGAGTCACATGTTCAGCGTCACACCCAGTGTC
Source organism: Scyliorhinus torazame (assembly GCF_047496885.1). Lineage (NCBI taxonomy): Eukaryota > Metazoa > Chordata > Chondrichthyes > Carcharhiniformes > Scyliorhinidae > Scyliorhinus > Scyliorhinus torazame. Next base: position 219,079,341 of record NC_092719.1, read on the forward strand.
CAGAGTCACACGTTCAGTGTCACACCCAGTGTCCAGAGTCACATGTCCAGTGTCACACCCAGTGTCCAGAGTCACATGTTCAGTGTCACACCCAGTGTCCAGAGTCACATGTCCAGTGTCACACCCAGTGTCCAGAGTCACATGCCCAGTGTCACACCCAGTGCCCAGAGTCACATGTTCAGTGTCACACCCAGTGTCCAGAGTCACACGTTCAGTGTCACAACCAGTGTCCAGAGTCACATGTTCAGTGTCACACCCAGTGTCCAGAGTCACATGTTCAGTGTCACACCCAGTGTCCAGAGTCACATGTTCAGTGTCACACCCAGTGTCCAGAGTCACATGTCCAGTGTCACACCCAGTGTCCAGAGTCACATGTTCAGTGTCACACCCAGTGTCCAGAGTCACATGTCCAGTGTCACAGCCAGTGTCCAGAGTCACACATTCAGTGTCACACCCAGTGTGCAGAGTCACATGCCCAGTGTCACACCCAGTGCCCAGAGTCACATGTTCAGTGTCACACCCAGTGTCCAGAGTCACATGTCCAGTGTCACAGCCAGTGTCCAGAGTCACACATTCAGTGTCACACCCAGTGTCCAGAGTCACATGCCCAGTGTCACACCCAGTGCCCAGAGTCACATGCCCAGTGTCACACCCAGTGTCCAGAGTGACATGTCCAGTGTCACACCCAGTGTCCAGACTGACATGTTCAGTGTCACACCCAGTGCCCAGAGTCACACGTTCAGTGTCGCACCCAGGGTCCAGGGTCACATGTTCAGTGTCACACCCAGTGTCCAGAGTCACATGCCCAGTGTCACACCCAGTGCCCAGAGTCACATGTTCAGTGTCACACCCAGTGTCCAGAGTCACATGTTCAGTGTCACACCCAGTGTCCAGAGTCACATGTTCAGTGTCACACCCAGTGTCCAGAGTCACATGTTCAGTGTCACACCCAGTGTCCAGAGTCACATGCCCAGTGTCACACCCAGTGTCCAGAGTCACATGTCCAGTGTCACACCCAGTGTCCAGACTGACATGTTCAGTGTCACACCCAGTGCCCAGAGTCACACATTCAGTGTCGCACACAGTGTCCAGGGCCACATGCCCAATGTCACATCCAGTGTCCAGAGTCACATGCCCAGTGTCACACCCAGTGTCCAGAGTCACATGTCCAGTGTCACACCCAGTGTCCAGAGTCACATGTTCAGTGTCACACCCAGTGTCCAGAGTCACACGTTTAGTGTCACACCCAGTGTCCAGAGTCACATGTTCAGTGTCACACTCAGTGCCCAGAGTCACATGTTCAGTGTCACACCCAGTGTCCAGAGTCACATGCCCAGTGTCACATGTCCAGTGTCACATCGAGTGCCCAGAGTCACATGTTCAGTGTCACACCCAGTGTCCAGAGTCACATGCTCAGTGTCACATCCAGTGCCTAGGGTCACCTGTTCAGTGTCACATCCAGTGCCCAGAGTCACATGTTCAGTGTCACACCCAGTGTCCAGAGTCACATGTTCAGTGTCACACCCAGTGTCCAGAGTCACATGTCCAGTGTCACACCTAGTGTCCAGAGTCACATGTTCAGTGTCACACCCAGTGTCCAGAGTCACATGTCCAGTGTCACAGACAGTGTCCAGAGTCACACATTCAGTGTCACACCCAGTGTCCAGAGTCACATGCCCAGTGTCACACCCAGTGCCCAGAGTCACATGTTCAGTGTCACACCCAGTGTCCAGAGTCACATGTCCAGTGTCACAGCCAGTGTCCAGATTCACACATTCAGTGTCACACCCAGTGTCCAGAGTCACATGCCCAGTGTCACACCCAGTGCCCAGAGTCACATGCCCAGTGTCACACCCAGTGTCCAGAGTGACATGTCCAGTGTCACACCCAGTGTCCAGACTGACATGTTCAGTGTCACACCCAGTGCCCAGAGTCACACGTTCAGTGTCGCACCCAGGGTCCAGGGTCACATGTTCAGTGTCACACCCAGTGTCCAGAGTCACATGCCCAGTGTCACACCCAGTGCCCAGAGTCACATGTTCAGTGTCACACCCAGTGTCCAGAGTCACATGTTCAGTGTCACACCCAGTGTCCAGAGTCACATGTTCAGTGTCACACCCAGTGTCCAGAGTCACATGCCCAGTGTCACACCCAGTGTCCAGAGTCACATGTCCAGTGTCACACCCAGTGTCCAGACTGACATGTTCAGTGTCACACCCAGTGCCCAGAGTCACACATTCAGTGTCGCACACAGTGTCCAGGGCCACATGCCCAGTGTCACATCCAGTGTCCAGAGTCACATGCCCAGTGTCACACCCAGTTTCCAGAGTCACATGTCCAGTGTCACACCCAGTGTCCAGAGTCACATGTTCAGTGTCACACCCAGTGTCCAGAGTCACACGTTCAGTGTCACACCCAGTGTCCAGAGTCACATGTTCAGTGTCACACACAGTGCCCAGAGTCACATGTTCAGTGTCACACCCAGTGTCCAGAGTCACATGCCCAGTGTCACATGTCCAGTGTCACATCGAGTGCCCAGAGTCACATGTTCAGTGTCACACCCAGTGTCCAGAGTCACATGCTCAGTGTCACATCCAGTGCCTAGGGTCACCTGTTCAGTGTCACATCCAGTGCCCAGAGTCACACGTTCAGTGTCACACCCAGTGCGCAGAGTCACACGTTCAGTGTCACACCCAGTGCCCAGAGCGACATGTTCAGTGTCACACCCAGTGTCCAGAGTCACATGCCCAGTGTCACACCCAGTGTCCGGAGTCACATGTTCAGTGTCACACCCAGTGTCCAGGGTCACATGCCCAGTGTCACACCCAGTGTCCAGGGTCACATGTTCAGTGTCACACCCAGTGTCCAGGGTCACACGTTCAATGTCACACCCAGTGTCCAGAGTCACATGCCCAGTGTCACACCCAGTGTCTAGAGTCACATGCTCAGTGTCACACCCAGTGTCCAGGGTCACATGCCCAGTGTCACACCCAGTGTCCAGGGCCACATGCCCAGTGTCACACCCAGTGTCCAGGGTCACACGTTCAATGTCACACCCAGTGTCCAGAGTCACATGCCCAGTGTCACACCCAGTGTCCAGAGTCACATGTCCAGTGTCACACCCAGTGTCCAGAGTCACATGTTCAGTTTCACACCCAGTGTCCAGGGTCACATGTCCAGTGTCACACCCAGTGCCCAGGGTCACATGTTCAGTGTCACACCCAGTGTCCAGGGTCACATGCCCAGTGGCACATGCCCAGTGTCACACCCAGTGTCCAGAGTCACATGTTCAGTGTCACACCCAGTGTCCAGGGTCACATGTCCAGTGTCACACCCAGGGTCCAGGGTCACATGTTCAGTGTCACACCCAGTGTCCAGGGTCACATGCCCAGTGTCACATGCCCAGTGTCACACCCAGTGTCCAGAGTCACATGGTCAGTGTCACACCCAGTGTCCAGAGTCACATGCCCAGTGTCACATGTCCAGTGTCACATCGAGTGCCCAGAGTCACATGTTCAGTGTCACACCCAGTGTCCAGAGTCACATGCTCAGTGTCACATCCAGTGCCTAGGGTCACCTGTTCAGTGTCACATCCAGTGCCCAGAGTCACATGTTCAGTGTCACACCCAGTGTCCAGAGTCACATGTTCAGTGTCACACCCAGTGTCCAGAGTCACATGTCCAGTGTCACACCCAGTGTCCAGAGTCACATGTTCAGTGTCACACCCAGTGTCCAGAGTCACATGTCCAGTGTCACAGCCAGTGTCCAGAGTCACACATTCAGTGTCACACCCAGTGTCCAGAGTCACATGCCCAGTGTCACACCCAGTGCCCAGAGTCACATGTTCAGTGTCACACCCAGTGTCCAGAGTCACATGTCCAGTGTCACAGCCAGTGTCCAGAGTCACACATTCAGTGTCACACCCAGTGTCCAGAGTGACATGTCCAGTGTCACACCCAGTGTCCAGACTGACATGTTCAGTGTCACACCCAGTGCCCAGAGTCACACGTTCAGTGTCGCACCCAGGGTCCAGGGTCACATGTTCAGTGTCACACCCAGTGTCCAGAGTCACATGCCCAGTGTCACACCCAGTGCCCAGAGTCACATGTTCAGTGTCACACACAGTGTCCAGAGTCACATGTTCAGTGTCACACCCGGTGTCCAGAGTCACATGTTCAGTGTCACACCCAGTGTCCAGAGTCACATGTTCAGTGTCACACCCAGTGTCCAGAGTCACATGCCCAGTGTCACACCCAGTGTCCAGAGTCACATGTCCAGTGTCACACCCAGTGTCCAGACTGACATGTTCAGTGTCACACCCAGTGCCCAGAGTCACACATTCAGTGTCGCACACAGTGTCCAGGGCCACATGCCCAGTGTCACATCCAGTGTCCAGAGTCACATGCCCAGTGTCACACCCAGTGTCCAGAGTCACATGTCCAGTGTCACACCCAGTGTCCAGAGTCACATGTTCAGTGTCACACCCAGTGTCCAGAGTCACACGTTCAGTGTCACACCCAGTGTCCAGAGTCACATGTTCAGTGTCACACCCAGTGCCCAGAGTCACATGTTCAGTGTCACACCCAGTGTCCAGAGTCACATGTCCAGTGTCACACCCAGTGCCCAGGGTCACATGTTCAGTGTCACACCCAGTGTCCAGAGTCACATGCTCAGTGTCACATCCAGTGCCTAGGGTCACCTGTTCAGTGTCACATCCAGTGCCCAGAGTCACACGTTCAGTGTCACACCCAGTGCGCAGAGTCACACGTTCAGTGTCACACCCAGTGCCCAGAGCGACATGTTCAGTGTCACACCCAGTGTCCAGAGTCACATGCCCAGTGTCACACCCAGTGTCCGGAGTCACATGTTCAGTGTCACACCCAGTGTCCAGGGTCACATGCCCAGTGTCACACCCAGTGTCCAGGGTCACATGTTCAGTGTCACACCCAGTGTCCAGGGTCACACGTTCAATGTCACACCCAGTGTCCAGAGTCACATGCCCAGTGTCACACCCAGTGTCCAGAGTCACATGCTCAGTGTCACACCCAGTGTCCAGGGTCACATGCCCAGTGTCACACCCAGTGTCCAGGGCCACATGCCCAGTGTCACACCCAGTGTCCAGGGTCACACGTTCAATGTCACACCCAGTGTCCAGAGTCACATGCCCAGTGTCACACCCAGTGTCCAGAGTCACATGCCCAGTGTCACACCCAGTGTCCAGAGTCACATGTTCAGTTTCACACCCAGTGTCCAGGGTCACATGTCCAGTGTCACACCCAGTGCCCAGGGTCACATGTTCAGTGTCACACCCAGTGTCCAGGGTCACATGCCCAGTGGCACATGCCCAGTGTCACACCCAGTGTCCAGAGTCACATGTTCAGTGTCACACCCAGTGTCCAGGGTTACATGTGCAGTGTCACACCCAGGGTCCAGGGTCACATGTTCAGTGTCACACCCAGTGTCCAGGGTCACATGCCCAGTGTCACATGCCCAGTGTCACACCCAGTGTCCAGAGTCACATGGTCAGTGTCACACCCAGTGTCCAGAGTCACATGCCCAGTGTCACATGTCCAGTGTCACATCGAGTGCCCAGAGTCACATGTTCAGTGTCACACCCAGTGTCCAGAGTCACATGCTCAGTGTCACATCCAGTGCCTAGGGTCACCTGTTGAGTGTCACATCCAGTGCCCAGAGTCACATGTTCAGTGTCACACCCAGTGTCCAGAGTCACATGTTCAGTGTCACACCCAGTGTCCAGAGTCACATGTCCAGTGTCACACCCAGTGTCCAGAGTCACATGTTCACTGTCACACCCAGTGTCCAGAGTCACATGTCCAGTGTCACAGCCAGTGTCCAGAGTCACACATTCAGTGTCACACCCAGTGTCCAGAGTCACATGCCCAGTGTCACACCCAGTGCCCAGAGTCACATGTTCAGTGTCACACCCAGTGTCCAGAGTCACATGTCCAGTGTCACAGCCAGTGTCCAGAGTCACACATTCAGTGTCACACCCAGTGTCCAGAGTCACATGCCCAGTGTCACACCCAGTGCCGAGAGTCACATGCCCAGTGTCACACCCAGTGTCCAGAGTGACATGTCCAGTGTCACACCCAGTGTCCAGACTGACATGTTCAGTGTCACACCCAGTGCCCAGAGTCACACGTTCAGTGTCGCACCCAGGGTCCAGGGTCACATGTTCAGTGTCACACCCAGTGTCCAGAGTCACATGCCCAGTGTCACACCCAGTGTCCAGAGTCACATGTTCAGTGTCACACCCAGTGTCCAGAGTCACATGTTCAGTGTCACACCCAGTGTCCAGAGTCACATGTTCAGTGTCACACCCAGTGTCCAGAGTCACATGTTCAGTGTCACACCCAGTGTCCAGAGTCACATGCCCAGTGTCACACCCAGTGTCCAGAGTCACATGTCCAGTGTCACACCCAGTGTCCAGACTGACATGTTCAGTGTCACACCCAGTGCCCAGAGTCACACGTTCAGTGTCACACCCAGTGTCCAGAGTCACATGTCCAGTGTCACACCCAGTGTCCAGAGTCACATGTTCAGTGTCACACCCAGTGTCCAGAGTCACATGTCCAGTGTCACACCCAGTGTCCAGAGTCACATGCCCAGTGTCACACCCAGTGCCCAGAGTCACATGTTCAGTGTCACACCCAGTGTCCAGAGTCACACGTTCAGTGTCACAACCAGTGTCCAGAGTCACATGTTCAGTGTCACACCCAGTGTCCAGAGTCACATGTTCAGTGTCACACCCAGTGTCCAGAGTCACATCTTCAGTGTCACACCCAGTGTCCAGAGTCACATGTCCAGTGTCACACCCAGTGTCCAGAGTCACATGTTCAGTGTCACACCCAGTGTCCAGAGTCACATGTCCAGTGTCACAGCCAGTGTCCAGAGTCACACATTCAGTGTCACACCCAGTGTCCAGAGTCACATGCCCAGTGTCACACCCAGTGCCCAGAGTCACATGTTCAGTGTCACACCCAGTGTCCAGAGTCACATGTCCAGTGTCACAGCCAGTGTCCAGAGTCACACATTCAGTGTCACACCCAGTGTCCAGAGTCACATGCCCAGTGTCACACCCAGTGCCCAGAGTCACATGCCCAGTGTCACACCCAGTGTCCAGAGTGACATGTCCAGTGTCACACCCAGTGTCCAGACTGACATGTTCAGTGTCACACCCAGTGCCCAGAGTCACACGTTCAGTGACACACCCAGTGCCCAGAGTCACATGTTCAGTGTCATACCCAGTGTCCAGAGTCACACGTCCAGTGTCACACCCAGTGTCCAGAGTCACATGTTCAGTGTCACACCCAGTGCGTAGAGTCACATGTTCAGTGTCACACCCAGTGTCCAGAGTCACATGTTCAGTGTCACACCCCGTGTCCAGAGTCACATGTTCAGTTTCACACCCAGTGCCCAGAGTCACATGTTCAGTGTCACACCCAGTGTCCAGAGTCACATGTTCAGTGTCCAGAGTCACACGTTCAGTGTCACACCCAGTGTCCAGAGTCACATGACCAGTGTCACACCCAGTGTCCAGAGTCACATGCCCAGTGTCACATCCAGTGCCTAGGGTCACCTGTTCAGTGTCACATCCAGTGCCCAGAGTCACATGTTCAGTGTCACACCCAGTGCCCAGAGTCACACGTTCAGTGTCACACCCAGTGTCCAGAGTCACACGTTCAGTGTCACACCCAGTGTCCAGAGATACATGCCCAGTGTCACATCCAGTGTCCAGAGTCACATGCCCAGTGTCACACCCAGTGCCCAGAGTCACATGCCCAGTGTCACACCCAGTGTCCAGAGTCACATGTCTAGTGTCACACCCAGTGTCCAGACTGACATGTTCAGTGTCACACCCAGTGCCCAGAGTCACACGTTCAGTGTCGCACCCAGTGTCCAGGGCCACATGCCCAGTGTCACATCCAGTGTCCAGAGTCACATGTCCAGTGTCACACCCAGGGTCCAGGGTCACATGTTCAGTGTCACACCCAGTGTCCAGAGTCACATGCCCAGTGTCACACCCAGTGCCCAGAGTCACATGTCCAGTGTCACACCCAGTGTCCAGAGTCACATGTTCAGTTTCACACCCAGTGTCCAGAGTCACATGTTCAGTGTCACACCCAGTGTCCAGAGTCACATGTTCAGTGTCACACCCAGTGTCCAGAGTCACATGTTCAGTGTCACACCCAGTGTCCAGAGTCACATGCCCAGTGTCACACCCAGTGTCCAGAGTCACATGTCCAGTGTCACACCCAGTGTCCAGACTGACATGTTCAGTGTCACACCCAGTGCCCAGAGTCACACGTTCAGTGTCGCACACAGTGTCCAGGGCCACATGCCCAGTGTCACATCCAGTGTCCAGAGTCACATGCCCAGTGTCACACCCAGTGTCCAGAGTCACATGTCCAGTGTCACACCCAGTGTCCAGAGTCACATGTTCAGTGTCACACCCAGTGTCCAGAGTCACACGTTCAGTGTCACACCGTGTCCAGAGTCACATGTTCAGTGTCACACCCAGTGCCCAGAGTCACATGTCCAGTGTCACACCCAGTGTCCAGGGTCACATGCCCAGTGTCACACCCATTGTCCAGGGTCACATGCCCAGTGTCACACCCAGTGTCCAGAGTGACATGTTCAGTGTCACACCCAGTGTCTAGAGTGACATGTTCAGTGTCACACCCAGTGTCCAGGGTCACATGTCCAGTGTCACACACAGTGTCCAGGGTCACATGCCCAGTGTCACACCCAGTGTCCAGAGTCACATGCCCAGTGTCACACCCAGTGTCCAGAGTCACACGTTCAGTGTCACACCCAGTGTCCAGGGTCACATGTTCAGTGTCACACCCAGTGTCCAGAGGCACATGTTCAGTGTCACACCCAGTGTCCAGAGTCACATGTTCAATGTCACACCCAGTGTCCAGAGTCACACGTTCAGTGTCACACCCAGTGTCCAGGGTCACATGTTCAGTGTCACACCCAGTGTCCAGAGGCACATGTTCAGTGTCACACCCAGTGTCCAGAGTCACATGTTCAATGTCACACCCAGTGTCCAGAGTCACATGTTCAGTGTCACACCCAGTGTCCAGAGTCACATGCCCAGTGTCACACCCAGTGTCCAGAGTCACACGTTCAGTGTCACACCCAGTGCCCAGAGTCACATGTTCAGTGTCACACCCAGTGTCCAGAGTCACATGTTCAGTGTCACACCCAGTGTCCAGAGTCACATGTTCAGTGTCACACCCAGTGTCCAGAGTCACATGTTCAGTGTCACACCCAGTGTCCAGAGTCACATGCCCAGTGTCACACCCAGTGTCCAGAGTCACATGTCCAGTGTCACACCCAGTGTCCAGACTGACATGTTCAGTGTCACACCCAGTGCCCAGAGTCACACGTTCAGTGTCACACCCAGTGTCCAGAGTCACATGTCCAGTGTCACACCCAGTGTCCAGAGTCACATGTTCAGTGTCACACCCAGTGTCCAGAGTCACATGTCCAGTGTCACACCCAGTGTCCAGAGTCACATGCCCAGTGTCACACCCAGTGCCCAGAGTCACATGTTCAGTGTCACACCCAGTGTCCAGAGTCACACGTTCAGTGTCACAACCAGTGTCCAGAGTCACATGTTCAGTGTCACACCCAGTGTCCAGAGTCACATGTTCAGTGTCACACCCAGTGTCCAGAGTCACATCTTCAGTGTCACACCCAGTGTCCAGAGTCACATGTCCAGTGTCACACCCAGTGTCCAGAGTCACATGTTCAGTGTCACACCCAGTGTCCAGAGTCACATGTCCAGTGTCACAGCCAGTGTCCAGAGTCACACATTCAGTGTCACACCCAGTGTCCAGAGTCACATGCCCAGTGTCACACCCAGTGCCCAGAGTCACATGTTCAGTGTCACACCCAGTGTCCAGAGTCACATGTCCAGTGTCACAGCCAGTGTCCAGAGTCACACATTCAGTGTCACACCCAGTGTCCAGAGTCACATGCCCAGTGTCACACCCAGTGCCCAGAGTCACATGCCCAGTGTCACACCCAGTGTCCAGAGTGACATGTCCAGTGTCACACCCAGTGTCCAGACTGACATGTTCAGTGTCACACCCAGTGCCCAGAGTCACACGTTCAGTGACACACCCAGTGCCCAGAGTCACATGTTCAGTGTCACACCCAGTGTCCAGAGTCACACGTCCAGTGTCACACCCAGTGTCCAGAGTCACATGTTCAGTGTCACACCCAGTGCGTAGAGTCACATGTTCAGTGTCACACCCAGTGTCCAGAGTCACATGTTCAGTGTCACACCCCGTGTCCAGAGTCACATGTTCAGTGTCACACCCAGTGCCCAGAGTCACATGTTCAGTGTCACACCCAGTGTCCAGAGTCACATGTTCAGTGTCCAGAGTCACACGTTCAGTGTCACACCCAGTGTCCAGAGTCACATGACCAGTGTCACACCCAGTGTCCAGAGTCACATGCCCAGTGTCACATCCAGTGCCTAGGGTCACCTGTTCAGTGTCACATCCAGTGCCCAGAGTCACATGTTCAGTGTCACACCCAGTGCCCAGAGTCACACGTTCAGTGTCACACCCAGTGTCCAGAGTCACACGTTCAGTGTCACACCCAGTGTCCAGAGATACATGCCCAGTGTCACATCCAGTGTCCAGAGTCACATGCCCAGTGTCACACCCAGTGCCCAGAGTCACATGCCCAGTGTCACACCCAGTGTCCAGAGTCACATGTCTAGTGTCACACCCAGTGTCCAGACTGACATGTTCAGTGTCACACCCAGTGCCCAGAGTCACACGTTCAGTGTCGCACCCAGTGTCCAGGGCCACATGCCCAGTGTCACATCCAGTGTCCAGAGTCACATGTCCAGTGTCACACCCAGGGTCCAGGGTCACATGTTCAGTGTCACACCCAGTGTCCAGAGTCACATGCCCAGTGTCACACCCAGTGCCCAGAGTCACATGTCCAGTGTCACACCCAGTGTCCAGAGTCACATGTTCAGTTTCACACCCAGTGTCCAGAGTCACATGTTCAGTGTCACACCCAGTGTCCAGAGTCACATGTTCAGTGTCACACCCAGTGTCCAGAGTCACATGTTCAGTGTCACACCCAGTGTCCAGAGTCACATGCCCAGTGTCACACCCAGTGTCCAGAGTCACATGTCCAGTGTCACACCCAGTGTCCAGACTGACATGTTCAGTGTCACATCCAGTGCCCAGAGTCACACGTTCAGTGTCGCACACAGTGTCCAGGGCCACATGCCCAGTGTCACATCCAGTGTCCAGAGTCACATGCCCAGTGTCACACCCAGTGTCCAGAGTCACATGTCCAGTGTCACACCCAGTGTCCAGAGTCACATGTTCAGTGTCACACCCAGTGTCCAGAGTCACACGTTCAGTGTCACACCGTGTCCAGAGTCACATGTTCAGTGTCACACCCAGTGCCCAGAGTCACATGTCCAGTGTCACACCCAGTGTCCAGGGTCACATGCCCAGTGTCACACCCATTGTCCAGGGTCACATGCCCAGTGTCACACCCAGTGTCCAGAGTGACATGTTCAGTGTCACACCCAGTGTCTAGAGTGACATGTTCAGTGTCACACCCAGTGTCCAGGGTCACATGTCCAGTGTCACACACAGTGTCCAGGGTCACATGCCCAGTGTCACACCCAGTGTCCAGAGTCACATGCCCAGTGTCACACCCAGTGTCCAGAGTCACACGTTCAGTGTCACACCCAGTGTCCAGGGTCACATGTTCAGTGTCACACCCAGTGTCCAGAGGCACATGTTCAGTGTCACACCCAGTGTCCAGAGTCACATGTTCAATGTCACACCCAGTGTCCAGAGTCACACGTTCAGTGTCACACCCAGTGTCCAGAGTCACATGTTCAATGTCACACCCAGTGTCCAGAGTCACACGTTCAGTGTCACACCCAGTGTCCAGGGTCACATGTTCAGTGTCACACCCAGTGTCCAGAGTCACATGCCCAGTGTCACACCCAGTGTCGAGAGTCACACGTTCAGTGTCACACCCAGTGCCCAGAGTCACATGTTCAGTGTCACACCCAGTGTCCAGAGTCACATGTTCAGTGTCACACCCAGTGTCCAGAGTCACATGTTCAGTGTCACACCCAGTGTCCAGAGTCACATGTTCAGTGTCACACCCAGTGCCCAGAGTCACATGTTCAGTGTCACACCCAGTGCCCAGAGTCACATGTTCAGTGTCACACCCAGTGCCCAGAGTCACATGTTCAGCGTCACACCCAGTGTCCAGAGTCACACGTTCAGTGTCACACCCAGTGTCCAGAGTCACATGTCCAGTGTCACACCCAGTGTCCAGAGTCACATGTTCAGTGTCACACCCAGTGTCCAGAGTCACATGTCCAGTGTCACACCCAGTGTCCAGAGTCACATGCCCAGTGTCACACCCAGTGCCCAGAGTCACATGTTCAGTGTCACACCCAGTGTCCAGAGTCACACGTTCAGTGTCACAACCAGTGTCCAGAGTCACATGTTCAGTGTCACACCCAGTGTCCAGAGTCACATGTTCAGTGTCACACCCAGTGTCCAGAGTCACATGTTCAGTGTCACACCCAGTGTCCAGAGTCACATGTCCAGTGTCACACCCAGTGTCCAGAGTCACATGTTCAGTGTCACACCCAGTGTCCAGAGTCACATGTCCAGTGTCACAGCCAGTGTCCAGAGTCACACATTCAGTGTCACACCCAGTGTCCAGAGTCACATGCCCAGTGTCACACCCAGTGCCCAGAGTCACATGTTCAGTGTCACACCCAGTGTCCAGAGTCACATGTCCAGTGTCACAGCCAGTGTCCAGAGTCACACATTCAGTGTCACACCCAGTGTCCAGAGTCACATGCCCAGTGTCACACCCAGTGCCCAGAGTCACATGCCCAGTGTCACACCCAGTGTCCAGAGTGACATGTCCAGTGTCACACCCAGTGGCCAGACTGACATGTTCAGTGTCACACCCAGTGCCCAGAGTCACACGTTCAGTGTCGCACCCAGGGTCCAGGGTCACATGTTCAGTGTCACACCCAGTTTTCAGAGGCACATGTTCAGTGTAACACCCAGTGTCCAGAGTCACATGTTCAATTTCACACCCAGTGTCCAGAGTCACATGTTCAGCGTCACACCCAGTGTCCAGAGTCACATGTTCAGTGTCACACCCAGTCTCCAGAGTCACATGTCCAGTGTCACACCCAGTGTCCAGAGTCACATGCCCAGTGTCACACCCAGTGCCCAGAGTCACATGTTCAGTGTCACACCCAGTGTCCAGAGTCACACGTTCAGTGTCACAACCAGTGTCCAGAGTCACATGTTCAGTGTCACACCCAGTGTCCAGAGTCACATGTTCAGTGTCACACCCAGTGTCCAGAGTCACATGTTCAGTGTCACACCCAGTGTCCAGAGTCACATGTCCAGTGTCACACCCAGTGTCCAGAGTCACATGTTCAGTGTCACACCCAGTGTCCAGAGTCACATGTCCAGTGTCACAGCCAGTGCCCAGAGTCACACATTCAGTGTCACACCCAGTGTCCAGAGTCACATGCCCAGTGTCACACCCAGTGCCCAGAGTCACATGTTCAGTGTCACACCCAGTGTCCAGAGTCACATGTCAAGTGTCACAGCCAGTGTCCAGAGTCACACATTCAGTGTCACACCCAGTGTCCAGAGTCACATGCCCAGTGCCACACCCAGTGCCCAGAGTCACATGCCCAGTGTCACACCCAGTGTCCAGAGTGACATGTCCAGTGTCACACCCAGTGTCCAGACTGACATGTTCAGTGTCACACCCAGTGCCCAGAGTCACACGTTCAGTGTCGCACCCAGGGTCCAGGGTCACATGTTCAGTGTCACACCCAGTGTCCAGAGTCACATGCCCAGTGTCACACCCAGTGCCCAGAGTCACATGTTCAGTGTCACACCCAGTGTCCAGAGTCACATGTTCAGTGTCACACCCAGTGTCCAGAGTCACATGTTCAGTGTCACACCCAGTGTCCAGAGTCACATGTCCAGTGTCACACCCAGTGTCCAGAGTCACATGTTCAGTGTCACACCCAGTGTCCAGAGTCACACGTTCAGTGTCACACCCAGTGTCCAGAGTCACATGTTCAGTGTCACACCCAGTGCCCAGAGTCACATGTTCAGTGTCACACCCAGTGTCCAGAGTCACATGCCCAGTGTCACATGTCCAGTGTCACATCGAGTGCCCAGAGTCACATGTTCAGTGTCACACCCAGTGTCCAGAGTCACATGCTCAGTGTCACATCCAGTGCCTAGGGTCACCTGTTCAGTGTCACATCCAGTCCCCAGAGTCACATGTTCAGTGTCACACCCAGTGTCCAGAGTCACATGTTCAGTGTCACACCCAGTGTCCAGAGTCACATGTCCAGTGTCACACCCAGTGTCCAGAGTCACATGTTCAGTGTCACACCCAGTGTCCAGAGTCACATGTCCAGTGTCACAGCCAGTGTCCAGAGTCACACATTCAGTGTCACACCCAGTGTCCAGAGTCACATGCCCAGTGTCACACCCAGTGCCCAGAGTCACATGTTCAGTGTCACACCCAGTGTCCAGAGTCACATGTCCAGTGTCACAGCCAGTGTCCAGAGTCACACATTCAGTGTCACACCCAGTGTCCAGAGTCACATGCCCAGTGTCACACCCAGTGCCCAGAGTCACATGCCCAGTGTCACACCCAGTGTCCAGAGTGACATGTCCAGTGTCACACCCAGTGTCCAGACTGACATGTTCAGTGTCACACCCAGTGCCCAGAGTCACACGTTCAGTGTCGCACCCAGGGTCCAGGGTCACATGTTCAGTGTCACACCCAGTGTCCAGAGTCACATGCCCAGTGTCACACCCAGTGCCCAGAGTCACATGTTCAGTGTCACACCCAGTGTCCAGAGTCACATGTTCAGTGTCACACCCAGTGTCCAGAGTCACATGTTCAGTGTCACACCCAGTGTCCAGAGTCACATGTTCAGTGTCACACCCAGTGTCCAGAGTCACATGCCCAGTGTCACACCCAGTGTCCAGAGTCACATGTCCAGTGTCACACCCAGTGTCCAGACTGACATGTTCAGTGTCACACCCAGTGCCCAGAGTCACACATTCAGTGTCGCACACAGTGTCCAGGGCCACATGCCCAGTGTCACATCCAGTGTCCAGAGTCACATGCCCAGTGTCACACCCAGTGTCCAGAGTCACATGTCCAGTGTCACACCCAGTGTCCAGAGTCACATGTTCAGTGTCACACCCAGTGTCGAGAGTCACACGTTCAGTGTCACACCCAGTGTCCAGAGTCACATGTTCAGTGTCACACCCAGTGCCCAGAGTCACATGTTCAGTGTCACACCCAGTGTCCAGAGTCACATGCCCAGTGTCACATGTCCAGTGTCACATCGAGTGCCCAGAGTCACATGTTCAGTGTCACACCCAGTGTCCAGAGTCACATGCTCAGTGTCACATCCAGTGCCTAGGGTCACCTGTTCAGTGTCACATCCAGTGCCCAGAGTCACACGTTCAGTGTCACACCCAGTGCGCAGAGTCACACGTTCAGTGTCACACCCAGTGCCCAGAGCGACATGTTCAGTGTCACACCCAGTGTCCAGAGTCACATGCCCAGTGTCACACCCAGTGTCCGGAGTCACATGTTCAGTGTCACACCCAGTGTCCAGGGTCACATGCCCAGTGTCACACCCAGTGTCCAGGGTCACATGTTCAGTGTCACACCCAGTCTCCAGGGTCACACGTTCAATGTCACACCCAGTGTCCAGAGTCACATGCCCAGTGTCACACCCAGTGTCCAGAGTCACATGCTCAGTGTCACACCCAGTGTCCAGGGTCACATGCCCAGTGTCACACCCAGTGTCCAGGGCCACATGCCCAGTGTCACACCCAGTGTCCAGGGTCACACGTTCAATGTCACACCCAGTGTCCAGAGTCACATGCCCAGTGTCACACCCAGTGTCCAGAGTCACATGTCCAGTGTCACACCCAGTGTCCAGAGTCACATGTTCAGTTTCACACCCAGTGTCCAGGGTCACATGTCCAGTGTCACACCCAGTGCCCAGGGTCACATGTTCCGTGTCACACCCAGTGTCCAGGGTCACATGCCCAGTGGCACATGCCCAGTGTCACACCCAGTGTCCAGAGTCACATGTTCAGTGTCACACCCAGTGTCCAGGGTCACATGTCCAGTGTCACACCCAGGGTCCAGGGTCACATGTTCAGTGTCACACCCAGTGTCCAGGGTCACATGCCCAGTGTCACATGCCCAGTGTCACACCCAGTGTCCAGAGTCACATGGTCAGTGTCACACCCAGTGTCCAGAGTCACATGTTCAGTGTCACACCCAGTGTCCGCAGTCACATGTTCAGTGTCACACCCAGTGTCCAGGGTCACATGTTCAGTGTCACACCCAGTGTCCAGAGTCACATGTTCGGTGTCACACCCAGTGCGTAGAGTCACATGTTCAGTGTCACACCCAGTGCCCAGAGTCACATGTTCAGTGTCACACCTAGTGTCCAGAGTCACATGCCCAGTGTCACACCCCGTGTCCAGAGTCACATGTTCAGTGTCACACCCAGTGCGTAGAGTCACATGTTCAGTGTCACACCCAGTGTCCAGAGTCACATGTTCAGTGTCACACCCCGTGTCCAGAGTCACATGTTCAGTGTCACACCCAGTGCCCAGAGTCACATGTTCAGTGTCACACCCAGTGTCCAGAGTCACACGTTCAGTGTCACACCCAGTGTCCAGAGTCACATGTTCAGTGTCACACCCAGTGCGTAGAGTCACATGTTCAGTGTCACACCCAGTGTCCAGAGTCACATGTTCAGTGTCACACCCCGTGTCCAGAGTCACATGTTCAGTGTCACACCCAGTGCCCAGAGTCACATGTTCAGTGTCACACCCAGTGTCCAGAGTCACATGTTCAGTGTCCAGAGTCACCTGTTCAGTGTCACATCCAGTGCCCAGAGTCACATGTTCAGTGTCACACCCAGTGCCCAGAGTCACACGTTCAGTGTCACACCCAGTGTCCAGAGTCACATGTCCAGTGTCACACCCAGTGTCCAGAATCACACGTTCAGTGTCACACCCAGTGTCCAGAGATACATGCCCAGTGTCACATCCAGTGTCCAGAGTCACATGCCCAGTGTCACACCCAGTGCCCAGAGTCACATGCCCAGTGTCACACCCAGTGTCCAGAGTCACATGTCTAGTGTCACACCCAGTGTCCAGACTGACATGTTCAGTGTCACACCCAGTGCCCAGAGTCACACGTTCAGTGTCGCACCCAGTGTCCAGGGCCACATGCCCAGTGTCACATCCAGTGTCCAGAGTCACATGTCCAGTGTCACACCCAGGGTCCAGGGTCACATGTTCAGTGTCACACCCAGTGTCCAGAGTCACATGCCCAGTGTCACACCCAGTGCCCAGAGTCACATGTCCAGTGTCACACCCAGTGTCCAGAGTCACATGTTCAGTTTCACACCCAGTGTCCAGAGTCACACATTCAGTGTCACACCCAGTGTCCAGAGTCACATGCCCAGTGTCACACCCAGTGCCCAGAGTCACATGCCCAGTGTCACACCCAGTGTCCAGAGTGACATGTCCAGTGTCACACCCAGTGTCCAGACTGACATGTTCAGTGTCACACCCAGTGCCCAGAGTCACACGTTCAGTGACACACCCAGTGCCCAGAGTCACATGTTCAGTGTCACACCCAGTGTCCAGAGTCACACGTCCAGTGTCACACCCAGTGTCCAGAGTCACATGTTCAGTGTCACACCCAGTGCGTAGAGTCACATGTTCAGTGTCACACCCAGTGTCCAGAGTCACATGTTCAGTGTCACACCCCGTGTCCAGAGTCACATGTTCAGTGTCACACCCAGTGCCCAGAGTCACATGTTCAGTGACACACCCAGTGTCCAGAGTCACATGTTCAGTGTCCAGAGTCACACGTTCAGTGTCACACCCAGTGTCCAGAGTCACATGACCAGTGTCACACCCAGTGTCCAGAGTCACATGCCCAGTGTCACATCCAGTGCCTAGGGTCACCTGTTCAGTGTCACATCCAGTGCCCAGAGTCACATGTTCAGTGTCACACCCAGTGCCCAGAGTCACACGTTCAGTGTCACACCCAGTGTCCAGAGTCACACGTTCAGTGTCACACCCAGTGTCCAGAGATACATGCCCAGTGTCACATCCAGTGTCCAGAGTCACATGCCCAGTGTCACACCCAGTGCCCAGAGTCACATGCCCAGTGTCACACCCAGTGTCCAGAGTCACATGTCTAGTGTCACACCCAGTGTCCAGACTGACATGTTCAGTGTCACACCCAGTGCCCAGAGTCACACGTTCAGTGTCGCACCCAGTGTCCAGGGCCACATGCCCAGTGTCACATCCAGTGTCCAGAGTCACATGTCCAGTGTCACACCCAGGGTCCAGGGTCACATGTTCAGTGTCACACCCAGTGTCCAGAGTCACATGCCCAGTGTCACACCCAGTGCCCAGAGTCACATGTCCAGTGTCACACCCAGTGTCCAGAGTCACATGTTCAGTTTCACACCCAGTGTCCAGAGTCACATGTTCAGTGTCACACCCAGTGTCCAGAGTCACATGTTCAGTGTCACACCCAGTGTCCAGAGTCACATGTTCAGTGTCACACCCAGTGTCCAGAGTCACATGCCCAGTGTCACACCCAGTGTCCAGAGTCACATGTCCAGTGTCACACCCAGTGTCCAGACTGACATGTTCAGTGTCACATCCAGTGCCCAGAGTCACACGTTCAGTGTCGCACACAGTGTCCAGGGCCACATGCCCAGTGTCACATCCAGTGTCCAGAGTCACATGCCCAGTGTCACACCCAGTGTCCAGAGTCACATGTCCAGTGTCACACCCAGTGTCCAGAGTCACATGTTCAGTGTCACACCCAGTGTCCAGAGTCACACGTTCAGTGTCACACCGTGTCCAGAGTCACATGTTCAGTGTCACACCCAGTGCCCAGAGTCACATGTCCAGTGTCACACCCAGTGTCCAGGGTCACATGCCCAGTGTCACACCCATTGTCCAGGGTCACATGCCCAGTGTCACACCCAGTGTCCAGAGTGACATGTTCAGTGTCACACCCAGTGTCTAGAGTGACATGTTCAGTGTCACACCCAGTGTCCAGGGTCACATGTCCAGTGTCACACACAGTGTCCAGGGTCACATGCCCAGTGTCACACCCAGTGTCCAGAGTCACATGCCCAGTGTCACACCCAGTGTCCAGAGTCACACGTTCAGTGTCACACCCAGTGTCCAGGGTCACATGTTCAGTGTCACACCCAGTGTCCAGAGGCACATGTTCAGTGTCACACCCAGTGTCCAGAGTCACATGTTCAATGTCACACCCAGTGTCCAGAGTCACACGTTCAGTGTCACACCCAGTGTCCAGAGTCACATGTTCAATGTCACACCCAGTGTCCAGAGTCACACGTTCAGTGTCACACCCAGTGTCCAGGGTCACATGTTCAGTGTCACACCCAGTGTCCAGAGTCACATGCCCAGTGTCACACCCAGTGTCGAGAGTCACACGTTCAGTGTCACACCCAGTGCCCAGAGTCACATGTTCAGTGTCACACCCAGTGTCCAGAGTCACATGTTCAGTGTCACACCCAGTGTCCAGAGTCACATGTTCAGTGTCACACCCAGTGTCCAGAGTCACATGTTCAGTGTCACACCCAGTGCCCAGAGTCACATGTTCAGTGTCACACCCAGTGCCCAGAGTCACATGTTCAGTGTCACACCCAGTGCCCAGAGTCACATGTTCAGCGTCACACCCAGTGTCCAGAGTCACACGTTCAGTGTCACACCCAGTGTCCAGAGTCACATGTCCAGTGTCACACCCAGTGTCCAGAGTCACATGTTCAGTGTCACACCCAGTGTCCAGAGTCACATGTCCAGTGTCACACCCAGTGTCCAGAGTCACATGCCCAGTGTCACACCCAGTGCCCAGAGTCACATGTTCAGTGTCACACCCAGTGTCCAGAGTCACACGTTCAGTGTCACAACCAGTGTCCAGAGTCACATGTTCAGTGTCACACCCAGTGTCCAGAGTCACATGTTCAGTGTCACACCCAGTGTCCAGAGTCACATGTTCAGTGTCACACCCAGTGTCCAGAGTCACATGTCCAGTGTCACACCCAGTGTCCAGAGTCACATGTTCAGTGTCACACCCAGTGTCCAGAGTCACATGTCCAGTGTCACAGCCAGTGTCCAGAGTCACACATTCAGTGTCACACCCAGTGTCCAGAGTCACATGCCCAGTGTCACACCCAGTGCCCAGAGTCACATGTTCAGTGTCACACCCAGTGTCCAGAGTCACATGTCCAGTGTCACAGCCAGTGTCCAGAGTCACACATTCAGTGTCACACCCAGTGTCCAGAGTCACATGCCCAGTGTCACACCCAGTGCCCAGAGTCACATGCCCAGTGTCACACCCAGTGTCCAGAGTGACATGTCCAGTGTCACACCCAGTGGCCAGACTGACATGTTCAGTGTCACACCCAGTGCCCAGAGTCACACGTTCAGTGTCGCACCCAGGGTCCAGGGTCACATGTTCAGTGTCACACCCAGTTTTCAGAGGCACATGTTCAGTGTAACACCCAGTGTCCAGAGTCACATGTTCAATTTCACACCCAGTGTCCAGAGTCACATGTTCAGCGTCACACCCAGTGTCCAGAGTCACATGTTCAGTGTCACACCCAGTCTCCAGAGTCACATGTCCAGTGTCACACCCAGTGTCCAGAGTCACATGCCCAGTGTCACACCCAGTGCCCAGAGTCACATGTTCAGTGTCACACCCAGTGTCCAGAGTCACACGTTCAGTGTCACAACCAGTGTCCAGAGTCACATGTTCAGTGTCACACCCAGTGTCCAGAGTCACATGTTCAGTGTCACACCCAGTGTCCAGAGTCACATGTTCAGTGTCACACCCAGTGTCCAGAGTCACATGTCCAGTGTCACACCCAGTGTCCAGAGTCACATGTTCAGTGTCACACCCAGTGTCCAGAGTCACATGTCCAGTGTCACAGCCAGTGCCCAGAGTCACACATTCAGTGTCACACCCAGTGTCCAGAGTCACATGCCCAGTGTCACACCCAGTGCCCAGAGTCACATGTTCAGTGTCACACCCAGTGTCCAGAGTCACATGTCAAGTGTCACAGCCAGTGTCCAGAGTCACACATTCAGTGTCACACCCAGTGTCCAGAGTCACATGCCCAGTGCCACACCCAGTGCCCAGAGTCACATGCCCAGTGTCACACCCAGTGTCCAGAGTGACATGTCCAGTGTCACACCCAGTGTCCAGACTGACATGTTCAGTGTCACACCCAGTGCCCAGAGTCACACGTTCAGTGTCGCACCCAGGGTCCAGGGTCACATGTTCAGTGTCACACCCAGTGTCCAGAGTCACATGCCCAGTGTCACACCCAGTGCCCAGAGTCACATGTTCAGTGTCACACCCAGTGTCCAGAGTCACATGTTCAGTGTCACACCCAGTGTCCAGAGTCACATGTTCAGTGTCACACCCAGTGTCCAGAGTCACATGTCCAGTGTCACACCCAGTGTCCAGAGTCACATGTTCAGTGTCACACCCAGTGTCCAGAGTCACACGTTCAGTGTCACACCCAGTGTCCAGAGTCACATGTTCAGTGTCACACCCAGTGCCCAGAGTCACATGTTCAGTGTCACACCCAGTGTCCAGAGTCACATGCCCAGTGTCACATGTCCAGTGTCACATCGAGTGCCCAGAGTCACATGTTCAGTGTCACACCCAGTGTCCAGAGTCACATGCTCAGTGTCACATCCAGTGCCTAGGGTCACCTGTTCAGTGTCACATCCAGTCCCCAGAGTCACATGTTCAGTGTCACACCCAGTGTCCAGAGTCACATGTTCAGTGTCACACCCAGTGTCCAGAGTCACATGTCCAGTGTCACACCCAGTGTCCAGAGTCACATGTTCAGTGTCACACCCAGTGTCCAGAGTCACATGTCCAGTGTCACAGCCAGTGTCCAGAGTCACACATTCAGTGTCACACCCAGTGTCCAGAGTCACATGCCCAGTGTCACACCCAGTGCCCAGAGTCACATGTTCAGTGTCACACCCAGTGTCCAGAGTCACATGTCCAGTGTCACAGCCAGTGTCCAGAGTCACACATTCAGTGTCACACCCAGTGTCCAGAGTCACATGCCCAGTGTCACACCCAGTGCCCAGAGTCACATGCCCAGTGTCACACCCAGTGTCCAGAGTGACATGTCCAGTGTCACACCCAGTGTCCAGACTGACATGTTCAGTGTCACACCCAGTGCCCAGAGTCACACGTTCAGTGTCGCACCCAGGGTCCAGGGTCACATGTTCAGTGTCACACCCAGTGTCCAGAGTCACATGCCCAGTGTCACACCCAGTGCCCAGAGTCACATGTTCAGTGTCACACCCAGTGTCCAGAGTCACATGTTCAGTGTCACACCCAGTGTCCAGAGTCACATGTTCAGTGTCACACCCAGTGTCCAGAGTCACATGTTCAGTGTCACACCCAGTGTCCAGAGTCACATGCCCAGTGTCACACCCAGTGTCCAGAGTCACATGTCCAGTGTCACACCCAGTGTCCAGACTGACATGTTCAGTGTCACACCCAGTGCCCAGAGTCACACATTCAGTGTCGCACACAGTGTCCAGGGCCACATGCCCAGTGTCACATCCAGTGTCCAGAGTCACATGCCCAGTGTCACACCCAGTGTCCAGAGTCACATGTCCAGTGTCACACCCAGTGTCCAGAGTCACATGTTCAGTGTCACACCCAGTGTCGAGAGTCACACGTTCAGTGTCACACCCAGTGTCCAGAGTCACATGTTCAGTGTCACACCCAGTGCCCAGAGTCACATGTTCAGTGTCACACCCAGTGTCCAGAGTCACATGCCCAGTGTCACATGTCCAGTGTCACATCGAGTGCCCAGAGTCACATGTTCAGTGTCACACCCAGTGTCCAGAGTCACATGCTCAGTGTCACATCCAGTGCCTAGGGTCACCTGTTCAGTGTCACATCCAGTGCCCAGAGTCACACGTTCAGTGTCACACCCAGTGCGCAGAGTCACACGTTCAGTGTCACACCCAGTGCCCAGAGCGACATGTTCAGTGTCACACCCAGTGTCCAGAGTCACATGCCCAGTGTCACACCCAGTGTCCGGAGTCACATGTTCAGTGTCACACCCAGTGTCCAGGGTCACATGCCCAGTGTCACACCCAGTGTCCAGGGTCACATGTTCAGTGTCACACCCAGTCTCCAGGGTCACACGTTCAATGTCACACCCAGTGTCCAGAGTCACATGCCCAGTGTCACACCCAGTGTCCAGAGTCACATGCTCAGTGTCACACCCAGTGTCCAGGGTCACATGCCCAGTGTCACACCCAGTGTCCAGGGCCACATGCCCAGTGTCACACCCAGTGTCCAGGGTCACACGTTCAATGTCACACCCAGTGTCCAGAGTCACATGCCCAGTGTCACACCCAGTGTCCAGAGTCACATGTCCAGTGTCACACCCAGTGTCCAGAGTCACATGTTCAGTTTCACACCCAGTGTCCAGGGTCACATGTCCAGTGTCACACCCAGTGCCCAGGGTCACATGTTCCGTGTCACACCCAGTGTCCAGGGTCACATGCCCAGTGGCACATGCCCAGTGTCACACCCAGTGTCCAGAGTCACATGTTCAGTGTCACACCCAGTGTCCAGGGTCACATGTCCAGTGTCACACCCAGGGTCCAGGGTCACATGTTCAGTGTCACACCCAGTGTCCAGGGTCACATGCCCAGTGTCACATGCCCAGTGTCACACCCAGTGTCCAGAGTCACATGGTCAGTGTCACACCCAGTGTCCAGAGTCACATGTTCAGTGTCACACCCAGTGTCCGCAGTCACATGTTCAGTGTCACACCCAGTGTCCAGGGTCACATGTTCAGTGTCACACCCAGTGTCCAGAGTCACATGTTCGGTGTCACACCCAGTGCGTAGAGTCACATGTTCAGTGTCACACCCAGTGCCCAGAGTCACATGTTCAGTGTCACACCTAGTGTCCAGAGTCACATGCCCAGTGTCACACCCCGTGTCCAGAGTCACATGTTCAGTGTCACACCCAGTGCGTAGAGTCACATGTTCAGTGTCACACCCAGTGTCCAGAGTCACATGTTCAGTGTCACACCCCGTGTCCAGAGTCACATGTTCAGTGTCACACCCAGTGCCCAGAGTCACATGTTCAGTGTCACACCCAGTGTCCAGAGTCACACGTTCAGTGTCACACCCAGTGTCCAGAGTCACATGTTCAGTGTCACACCCAGTGCGTAGAGTCACATGTTCAGTGTCACACCCAGTGTCCAGAGTCACATGTTCAGTGTCACACCCCGTGTCCAGAGTCACATGTTCAGTGTCACACCCAGTGCCCAGAGTCACATGTTCAGTGTCACACCCAGTGTCCAGAGTCACATGTTCAGTGTCCAGAGTCACCTGTTCAGTGTCACATCCAGTGCCCAGAGTCACATGTTCAGTGTCACACCCAGTGCCCAGAGTCACACGTTCAGTGTCACACCCAGTGTCCAGAGTCACATGTCCAGTGTCACACCCAGTGTCCAGAATCACACGTTCAGTGTCACACCCAGTGTCCAGAGATACATGCCCAGTGTCACATCCAGTGTCCAGAGTCACATGCCCAGTGTCACACCCAGTGCCCAGAGTCACATGCCCAGTGTCACACCCAGTGTCCAGAGTCACATGTCTAGTGTCACACCCAGTGTCCAGACTGACATGTTCAGTGTCACACCCAGTGCCCAGAGTCACACGTTCAGTGTCGCACCCAGTGTCCAGGGCCACATGCCCAGTGTCACATCCAGTGTCCAGAGTCACATGTCCAGTGTCACACCCAGGGTCCAGGGTCACATGTTCAGTGTCACACCCAGTGTCCAGAGTCACATGCCCAGTGTCACACCCAGTGCCCAGAGTCACATGTCCAGTGTCACACCCAGTGTCCAGAGTCACATGTTCAGTTTCACACCCAGTGTCCAGAGTCACATGTTCAGTGTCACACCCAGTGTCCAGAGTCACATGTTCAGTGTCACACCCAGTGTCCAGAGTCACATGTTCAGTGTCACACCCAGTGTCCAGAGTCACATGCCCAGTGTCACACCCAGTGTCCAGAGTCACATGTCCAGTGTCACACCCAGTGTCCAGACTGACATGTTCAGTGTCACACCCAGTGCCCAGAGTCACACGTTCAGTGTCGCACACAGTGTCCAGGGCCACATGCCCAGTGTCACATCCAGTGTCCAGAGTCACATGCCCAGTGTCACACCCAGTGTCCAGAGTCACATGTCCAGTGTCACACCCAGTGTCCACAGTCACATGTTCAGTGTCACACCCAGTGTCCAGAGTCACACGTTCAGTGTCACACCGTGTCCAGAGTCACATGTTCAGTGTCACACCCAGTGCCCAGAGTCACATGTCCAGTGTCACACCCAGTGTCCAGGGTCACATGCCCAGTGTCACACCCATTGTCCAGGGTCACATGCCCAGTGTCACACCCAGTGTCCAGAGTGACATGTTCAGTGTCACACCCAGTGTCTAGAGTGACATGTTCAGTGTCACACCCAGTGTCCAGGGTCACATGTCCTGTGTCACACACAGTGTCCAGGGTCACATGCCCAGTGTCACACCCAGTGTCCAGAGTCACATGCCCAGTGTCACACCCAGTGTCCAGAGTCACACGTTCAGTGTCACACCCAGTGTCCAGGGTCACATGTTCAGTGTCACACCCAGTGTCCAGAGGCACATGTTCAGTGTCACACCCAGTGTCCAGAGTCACATGTTCAATGTCACACCCAGTGTCCAGAGTCACATGTTCAGTGTCACACCCAGTGTCCAGAGTCACATGCCCAGTGTCACACCCAGTGTCCAGAGTCACACATTCAGTGTCACACCCAGTGTCCAGAGTCACATGTTCAGTGTCACACCCAGTGCCCAGAGTCACATGTTCAGTGTCACACCCAGTGCCCAGAGTCACATGTTCAGCGTCACACCCAGTGTCCAGAGTCACACGTTCAGTGTCACACCCAGTGTCCAGAGTCACATGTCCAGTGTCACACCCAGTGTCCAGAGTCACATGTTCAGTGTCACACCCAGTGTCCAGAGTCACATGTCCAGTGTCACACCCAGTGTCCAGAGTCACATGCCCAGTGTCACACCCAGTGCCCAGAGTCACATGTTCAGTGTCACACCCAGTGTCCAGAGTCACACGTTCAGTGTCACAACCAGTGTCCAGAGTCACATGTTCAGTGTCACACCCAGTGTCCAGAGTCACATGTTCAGTGTCACACCCAGTGTCCAGAGTCACATGTTCAGTGTCACACCCAGTTTCCAGAGTCACATGTCCAGTGTCACACCCAGTGTCCAGAGTCACATGTTCAGTGTCACACCCAGTGTCCAGAGTCACATGTCCAGTGTCACAGCCAGTGTCCAGAGTCACACATTCAGTGTCACACCCAGTGTCCAGAGTCACATGCCCAGTGTCACACCCAGTGCCCAGAGTCACATGTTCAGTGTCATACCCAGTGTCCAGAGTCACATGTCCAGTGTCACAGCCAGTGTCCAGAGTCACACATTCAGTGTCACACCCAGTGTCCAGAGTCACATGCCCAGTGTCACACCCAGTGCCCAGAGTCACATGCCCAGTGTCACACCCAGTGTCCAGAGTGACATGTCCAGTGTCACACCCAGTGTCCAGACTGACATGTTCAGTGTCACACCCAGTGCCCAGAGTCACACGTTCAGTGTCGCACCCAGGGTCCAGGGTCACATGTTCAGTGTCACACCCAGTGTCCAGAGTCACATGCCCAGTGTCACACCCAGTGCCCAGAGTCACATGTTCAGTGTCACACCCAGTGTCCAGAGTCACATGTTCAGTGTCACACCCAGTGACCAGAGTCACATGTTCAGTGTCACACCCAGTGTCCAGAGTCACATGTTCAGTGTCACACCCAGTGTCCAGAGACACATGCCCAGTGTCACACCCAGTGTCCAGAGTCACATGTCCAGTGTCACAGCCAGTGTCCAGACTGACATGTTCAGTGTCACACCCAGTGCCCAGAGTCACACATTCAGTGTCGCACACAGTGTCCAGGGCCACATGCCCAGTGTCACATCCAGTGTCCAGAGTCACATGCCAAGTGTCACACCCAGTGTCCAGAATCACATGTCCAGTGTCACACCCAGTGTCCAGAGTCACATGTTCAGTGTCACACCCAGTGTCCAGAGTCACACGTTCAGTGTCACACCCAGTGTCCAGAGTCACATGTTCAGTGTCACACCCAGTGCCCAGAGTCACATGTTCAGTGTCACACCCAGTGTCCAGTGTCACATGCCCAGTGTCACATGCCCAGTGTCACATCGAGTGCCCAGAGTCACATGTTCAGTGTCACACCCAGTGTCCAGAGTCACATGCTCAGTGTCACATCCAGTGGCTAGGGTCACCTGTTCAGTGTCACATCCAGTGCCCAGAGTCACACGTTCAGTGTCACACCCAGTGCGCAGAGTCACACGTTCAGTATCACACCCAGTGCCCAGAGCGACATGTTCAGTGTCACACCCAGTGTCCAGAGTCACATGCCCAGTGTCACACCCAGTGTCCGGAGTCACATGTTCAGTGTCACATCCAGTGCCTAGGGTCACCTGTTCAGTGTCACATCCAGTGCCCAGAGTCACACGTTCAGTGTCACACCCAGTGCGCAGAGTCACACGTTCAGTGTCACACCCAGTGCACAGAGCGACATGTTCAGTGTCACACCCAGTGTCCAGAGTCACATGCCCAGTGTCACACCCAGTGTCCAGGGTCACATGTTCAGTGTCACACCCAGTCTCCAGGGTCACACGTTCAATGTCACACCCAGTGTCCAGAGTCACATGCCCAGTGTCACACCCAGTGTCCAGAGTCACATGCTCAGTGTCACACCCAGTGTCCAGGGTCACATGCCAGGTGTCACACCCAGTGTCCAGGGCCACATGCCCAGTGTCACACCCAGTGTCCAGGGTCACACGTTCAATGTCACACCCAGTGTCCAGAGTCACATGCCCAGTGTCACACCCAGTGTCCAGAGTCACATGTCCAGTGTCACACCCAGTGTCCAAAGTCACATGTTCAGTTTCACACCCAGTGTCCAGGGTCACATGTCCAGTGTCACACGCAGTGTCCAGGGTCACATGTTCAGTGTCACACCCAGTGTCCAGGGTCACATGCCCAGTGGCACATGCCCAGTGTCACACCCAGTGTCCAGAGTCACATGTTCAGTGTCACACCCAGTGTCCAGGGTCACATGTCCAGTGGCACACCCAGGGTCCAGGGTCACATGTTCAGTGTCACACCCAGTGTCCAGGGTCACATGCCCAGTGTCACATGCCCAGTGTCACACCCAGTGTCCAGAGTCACATGGTCAGTGTCACACCCAGTGTCCAGAGTCACATGTTCAGTATCACACCCAGTGTCCGCAGTCACATGTTCAGTGTCACACCCAGTGTCCAGGGTCACATGTTCAGTGTCACAACCAGTGTCCAGAGTCACATGTTCGGTGTCACACCCAGTGCGTAGAGTCACATGTTCAGTGTCACACCCAGTGCCCAGAGTCACATGTTCAGTGTCACACCCAGTGTCCAGAGTCACATGCCCAGTGTCACACCCCGTGTCCAGAGTCACATGTTCAGTGTCACACCCAGTGCGTAGAGTCACATGTTCAGTGTCACACCCAGTGTCCAGAGTCACATGTTCAGTGTCACACCCCGTGTCCAGAGTCACATGTTCAGTGTCACACCCAGTGCCCAGAGTCACATGTTCAGTGTCACACCCAGTGTCCAGAGTCACTCGTTCAGTGTCACACCCAGTGTCCAGAGTCACATGTTCAGTGTCACACCCAGTGCGTAGAGTCACATGTTCAGTGTCACACCCAGTGTCCAGAGTCACATGTTCAGTGTCACACCCCGTGTCCAGAGTCACATGTTCAGTGTCACACCCAGTGCCCAGAGTCACATGTTCAGTGTCACACCCAGTGTCCAGAGTCACATGTTCAGTGTCCAGAGTCACACGTTCAGTGTCACACCCAGTGTCCAGAGTCACATGCCCAGTGTCACACCCAGTGTCCAGAGTCACATGCCCAGTGTCACATTCAGTGCCTAGGGTCACCTGTTCAGTGTCACATCCAGTGCCCAGAGTCACATGTTCAGTGTCACACCCAGTGCCCAGAGTCACACGTTCAGTGTCACACCCAGTGTCCAGAGTCACATGTCCAGTGTCACACCCAGTGTCCAGACTCACACATTCAGTGTCACACCCAGTGTCCAGAGATACATGCCCAGTGTCACATCCAGTGTCCAGAGTCACATGCCCAGTGTCACACCCAGTGCCCAGAGTCACATGCCCAGTGTCACACCCAGTGTCCAGAGTCACATGTCTAGTGTCACACCCAGTGTCCAGACTGACATGTTCAGTGTCACACCCAGTGCCCAGAGTCACACGTTCAGTGTCGCACCCAGTGTCCAGGGCCACATGCCCAGTGTCACATCCAGTGCCCAGAGTCACATGTCCAGTGTCACACCCAGGGTCCAGGGTCACATGTTCAGTGTCACACCCAGTGTCCAGAGTCACATGCCCAGTGTCACACCCAGTGCCCAGAGTCACATGTCCAGTGTCACACCCAGTGTCCAGAGTCACATGTTCAGTTTCACACCCAGTGTCCAGAGTCACATGTTCAGTGTCACACCCAGTGTCCAGAGTCACATGTTCAGTGTCACACCCAGTGTCCAGAGTCACATGATTAGTGTCACACCCAGTGTCCAGAGTCACATGCCCAGTGTCACACCCAGTGTCCAGAGTCACATGTCCAGTGTCACACCCAGTGTCCAGACTGACATGTTCAGTGTCACACCCAGTGCCCAGAGTCACACGTTCAGTGTCGCACACAGTGTCCAGAGCCACATGCCCAGTGTCACATCCAGTGTCCAGAGTCACATGCCCAGTGTCACACCCAGTGTCCAGAGTCACATGTCCAGTGTCACACCCAGTGTCCAGAGTCACATGTTCAGTGTCACACCCAGTGTCCAGAGTCACACGTTCAGTGTCACACCGTGTCCAGAGTCACATGTTCAGTGTCACACCCAGTGCCCAGAGTCACATGTTCAGTGTCACACCCAGTGTCCAGAGTCACATGCCCAGTGTCACATGCCCAGTGTCACATCCAGTGCCCAGAGTCACATGTTCAGTGTCACACCCAGTGTCCGGAGTCACATGCCCAGTGTCACATCCAGTGCCTAGGGTCACCTGTTCAGTGTCACATCCAGTGCCCAGAGTCACACGTTCAGTGTCACACCCAGTGTGCAGAGTCACACGTTCAGTGTCACAACCAGTGCCCAGAGCGACATGTTCAGTGTCACACCCAGTGTCCAGAGTCACATGCCCAGTGTCACACCCAGTGTCCGGAGTCACATGTTCAGTGTCACACCCAGTGTCCAGGGTCACATGCCCAGTGTCACACCCAGTGTCCAGGGTCACATGTTCAGTGTCACACCCAGTGTCCAGGGTCACACGTTCAATGGCACACCCAGTGTCCAGAGTCACATGCCCAGTGTCACACCCAGTGTCCAGAGTCACATGCCCAATGTCACACCCAGTGTCCAGGGTCACATGCCCAGTGTCACACCCAGTGTCCAGAGTCACATGTTCAGTGTCACACCCAGTGTCCAGAGTCACATGCCCAGTGTCACACCCAGTGTCCAGAGTCACATGTCCAGTGTCACACCCAGTGTCCAGACTGACATGTTCAGTGTCACACCCAGTGCCCAGAGTCACACGTTCAGTGTCGCACACAGTGTCCAGGGCCACATGCCCAGTGTCACATCCAGTGTCCAGAGTCACATGCCCAGTGTCACACCCAGTGTCCAGAGTCACATGTCCAGTGTCACACCCAGTGTCCAGAGTCACATGTTCAGTGTCACACCCAGTGTCCAGAGTCACACGTTCAGTGTCACACCCAGTGTCCAGAGTCACATGTTCAGTGTCACACCCAGTGCCCAGAGTCACATGTTCAGTGTCACACCCAGTGTCCAGAGTCACATGCCCAGTGTCACATGCCCAGTGTCACATCCAGTGCCCAGAGTCACATGCTCAGTGTCACACCCAGTGTCCGGAGTCACATGCCCAGTGTCACATCCAGTGCCTAGGGTCACCTGTTCAGTGTCACATCCAGTGCCCAGAGTCACACGTTCAGTGTCACACCCAGTGTGCAGAGTCACACGTTCAGTGTCACACCCAGTGCCCAGAGCGACATGTTCAGTGTCACACCCAGTGTCCAGAGTCACATGCCCAGTGTCACACCCAGTGTCCGGAGTCACATGTTCAGTGTCACACCCAGTGTCCAGGGTCACATGCCCAGTGTCACACCCAGTGTCCAGGGTCACATGTTCAGTGTCACACCCAGTCTCCAGGGTCACACGTTCAATGTCACACCCAGTGTCCAGTGTCACATGCCCAGTGTCACACCCAGTGTCCAGAGTCACATGCTTAGTGTCACACCCAGTGTCCAGGGTCACATGCCCAGTGTCACACCCAGTGTCCAGGGCCACATGCCCAGTGTCACACCCAGTGTCCAGGGTCACACGTTCAATGTCACACCCAGTGTCCAGAGTCACATGCCCAGTGTCACACCCAGTGTCCAGAGTCACATGTCCAGTGTCACACCCAGTGTCCAGAGTCACATGTTCAGTTTCACACCCAGTGTCCAGGGTCACATGTCCAGTGTCACACCCAGTGTCCAGGGTCACATGTTCAGTGTCACACCCAGTGTCCAGGGTCACATGCCCAGTGGCACATGCCCAGTGTCACACCCAGTGTCCAGAGTCACATGTTCAGTGTCACACCCAGTGTCCAGGGTCACATGTCCAGTGTCACACCCAGGGTCCAGGGTCACATGTTCAGTGTCACACCCAGTGTCCAGGGTCACATGCCCAGTGTCACATGCCCAGTGTCACACCCAGTGTCCAGAGTCACATGGTCAGTGTCACACCCAGTGTCCAGAGTCACATGTTCAGTGTCACATCCAGTGTCCGCAGTCACATGTTCAGTGTCACACCCAGTGTCCAGGGTCACATGTTCAGTGTCACACCCAGTGTCCAGAGTCACATGTTCGGTGTCACACCCAGTGTCCAGAGTCACATGCCCAGTGTCACACCCCGTGTCCAGAGTCACATGTTCAGTGTCACACCCAGTGCGTAGAGTCACATGTTCAGTGTCACACCCAGTGCGTAGAGTCACATGTTCAGTGTCACACCCAGTGCCCAGAGTCACATGTTCAGTGTCACACCCAGTGTCCAGAGTCACACGTTCAGTGTCACACCCAGTGTCCAGAGTCACATGTTCAGTGTCACACCCAGTGCGTAGAGTCACATGTTCAGTGTCACACCCAGTGTCCAGAGTCACATGTTCAGTGTCACACCCCGTGTCCAGAGTCACATGTTCAGTGTCACACCCAGTGCCCAGAGTCACATGTTCAGTGTCACACCCAGTGTCCAGAGTCACATGTTCAGTGTCCAGAGTCACACGTTCAGTGTCATACCCAGTGTCCAGAGTCACATGCCCAGTGTCACACCCAGTGTCCAGAGTCACATGCCCAGTGTCACATCCAGTGCCTAGGGTCACCTGTTCAGTGTCACATCCAGTGCCCAGAGTCACATGTTCAGTGTCACACCCAGTGCCCAGAGTCACACGTTCAGTGTCACACCCAGTGTTCAGAGTCACATGTCCAGTGTCACAGCCAGTGTCCAGAGTCACACGTTCAGTGTCACACCCAGTGTCCAGAGATACATGCCCAGTGTCACATCCAGTGTCCAGAGTCACATGCCCAGTGTCACACCCAGTGCCCAGAGTCACATGCCCAGTGTCACATCCAGTGTCCAGAGTCACATGTTCAGTGTCACACCCAGTGTCCAGAGTCACATGTCTAGTGTCACACCCAGTGTCCAGACTGACATGTTCAGTGTCACACCCAGTGCCCAGAGTCACACGTTCAGTGTCGCACCCAGTGTCCAGGGCCACATGCCCAGTGTCACATCCAGTGTCCAGAGTCACATGTCCAGTGTCACACCCAGGGTCCAGGGTCACATGTTCAGTGTCACACCCAGTGTCCAGAGTCACATGTTCAGTTTCACACCCAGTGTCCAGAGTCACATGTTCAGTGTCACACCCAGTGTCCAGAGTCACATGTTCAGTGTCACACCCAGTGTCCAGAGTCACATGTTCAGTGTCACACCCAGTGTCCAGAGTCACATGCCCAGTGTCACACCCAGTGTCCAGAGTCACATTTCCAGTGTCACACCCAGTGTCCAGACTGACATGTTCAGTGTCACACCCAGTGCCCAGAGTCAGACGTTCAGTGACGCACCCAGTGTCCAGGGCCACATGCCCAGTGTCACATCCAGTGTCCAGAGTCACATGTCCAGTGTCACACCCAGGGTCCAGGGTCACATGTTCAGTGTCACACCCAGTGTCCAGTATCACATGCCCAGTGTCACACCCAGTGCCCAGAGTCACATGCCCAGTGTCACACCCAGTGTCCAGAGTCACATATCTAGTGTCACACCCAGTGTCCAGACTGACATATTCAGTGTCACACCCAGTGCCCAGAGTCACACGTTCAGTGTCGCACCCAGTGTCCAGGGCCACATGCCCAGTGTCACATCCAGTGTCCAGAGTCACATGTCCAGTGTCACACCCAGGGTCCAGGGTCACATGTTCAGTGTCACACCCAGTGTCCAGAGTCACATGTTCAGTTTCACACCCAGTGTCCAGAGTCACATGTTCAGTGTCACACCCAGTGTCCAGAGTCACATGTTCAGTGTCACACCCAGTGTCCAGAGTCACATGTTCAGTGTCACACCCAGTGTCCAGAGTCACATGCCCAGTGTCACACCCAGTGTCCAGAGTCACATGTCCAGTGTCACACCCAGTGTCCAGACTGACATGTTCAGTGTCACACCCAGTGCCCAGAGTCACACGTTCAGTGTCGCACACAGTGTCCAGGGCCACATGCCCAGTGTCACATCCAGTGTCCAGAGTCACATGCCCAGTGTCACACCCAGGGTCCAGAGTCACATGTCCAGTGTCACACCCAGTGTCCAGAGTCACATGTTCAGTGTCACACCCAGTGTCCAGAGTCACACGTTCAGTGTCACACCGTGTCCAGAGTCACATGTTCAGTGTCACACCCAGTGCCCAGAGTCACATGTTCAGTGTCACACCCAGTGTCCAGAGTCACATGCCCAGTGTCACATGCCCAGTGTCACATCCAGTGCCCAGAGTCACATGTTCAGTGTCACACCCAGTGTCCGGAGTCACATGCCCAGTGTCACATCCAGTGCCTAGGGTCACACGTTCAGTGTCACACCCAGTGCCCAGAGCGACATGTTCAGTGTCACACCCAGTGTCCAGAGTCACATGCCCAGTGTCACACCCAGTGTCCGGAGTCACATGTTCAGTGTCACACCCAGTGTCCAGGGTCACATGCCCAGTGTCACACCCAGTGTCCAGGGTCACACGTTCAATGGCACACCCAGTGTCCAGAGTCACATGCCCAGTGTCACACCCAGTGTCCAGAGTCACATGCCCAATGTCACACCCAGTGTCCAGGGTCACATGCCCAGTGTCACACCCAGTGTCAAGAGTCACATGTTCAGTGTCACACCCAGTGTCCAGAGTCACATGCCCAGTGTCACACCCAGTGTCCAGAGTCACATGTCCAGTGTCACACCCAGTGTCCAGACTGACATGTTCAGTGTCACACCCAGTGCCCAGAGTCACACGTTCAGTGTCGCACACAGTGTCCAGGGCCACATGCCCAGTGTCACATCCAGTGTCCAGAGTCACATGCCCAGTGTCACACCCAGTGTCCAGAGTCACATGTCCAGTGTCACACCCAGTGTCCAGAGTCACATGTTCAGTGTCACACCCAGTGTCCAGAGTCACACGTTCAGTGTCACACCCAGTATCCAGAGTCACATGCCCAGTGTCACATGCCCAGTGTCACATCCAGTGCCCAGAGTCACATGTCCAGTGTCACACCCAGTGTCCGGAGTCACATGTTCAGTTTCACACCCAGTGTCCAGGGTCACATGTCCAGTGTCACACCCAGTGTCCAGGGTCACATGTTCAGTGTCACACCCAGTGTCCAGGGTCACATGCCCAGTGTCACATGCCCAGTGTCACACCCAGTGTCCAGAGTCACATGTTCAGTGTCACACCCAGTGTCCAGGGTCACATGTCCAGTGTCACACGCAGGGTCCAGGGTCACATGTTCAGTATCACACCCAGTGTCCAGGGTCACATGCCCAGTGTCACACCCAGTGTCCAGAGTCACATGGTCAGTGTCACACCCAGTGTCCAGAGTCACATGTTCAGTGTCACACCCAGTGTCCGCAGTCACATGTTCAGTGTCACACCCAGTGTCCAGGGTCACATGTTGAGTGTCACACCCAGTGTCCAGAGTCACATGTTCGGTGTCACACCCAGTGCGTAGAGTCACATGTTCAGTGTCACACCCAGTGCCCAGAGTCACATGTTCAGTGTCACACCCAGTGTCCAGAGTCACATGCCCAGTGTCACACCCCGTGTCCAGAGTCACATGTTCAGTGTCACACCCAGTGCGTAGAGTCACATGTTCAGTGTCACACCCAGTGTCCAGAGTCACATGTTCAGTGTCACACCCCGTGTCCAGAGTCACATATTCAGTGTCACACCCAGTGCCCAGAGTCACATGTTCAGTGTCACACCCAGTGTCCAGAGTCACACGTTCAGTGCCACACCCAGTGTCCAGAGTCACATGTTCAGTGTCACACCCAGTGCGTAGAGTCACATGTTCAGTGTCACACCCAGTGTCCAGGGTCACATGCCCAGTGTCACATGCCCAGTGTCACACCCAGTGTCCAGAGTCACATGGTCAGTGTCACACCCAGTGTCCAGAGTCACATGTTCAGTGTCACACCCAGTGTCCGCAGTCACATGTTCAGTGTCACACCCAGTGTCCAGGGTCACATGTTGAGTGTCACACCCAGTGTCCAGAGTCACATGTTCGGTGTCACACCCAGTGCGTAGAGTCACATGTTCAGTGTCACACCCAGTGCCCAGAGTCACATGTTCAGTGTCACACCCAGTGTCCAGAGTCACATGCCCAGTGTCACACCCCGTGTCCAGAGTCACATGTTCAGTGTCACACCCAGTGCGTAGAGTCACATGTTCAGTGTCACACCCAGTGTCCAGAGTCACATGTTCAGTGTCACACCCCGTGTCCAGAGTCACATATTCAGTGTCACACCCACTGCCCAGAGTCACATGTTCAGTGTCACACCCAGTGTCCAGAGTCACACGTTCAGTGCCACACCCAGTGTCCAGAGTCACATGTTCAGTGTCACACCCAGTGCGTAGAGTCACATGTTCAGTGTCACACCCAGTGTCCAGAGTCACATGCCCAGTGGCACACCCAGTGTCCAGAGTCACATGTTCAGTGTCACACCCAGTGTCCAGAGTCACATGCCCAGTGTCACATCCAGTGCCTAGGGTCACCTGTTCAGTGTCACATCCAGTGCCCAGAGTCACACGTTCAGTGTCACACCCAGTGCCCAGAGTCACATGACCAGTGTCACACCCAATGTCCAGGGTCACATGCCCAGTGTCACACCCAGTGTCCAGGGTCACACGTTCAATGTCACACCCAGTGTCCTGAGTCACATGCCCAGTGTCACACCCAGTGTCCAGAGTCACATGTCCAGTGTCACACCCAGTGTCCAGAGTCACATGTTCAGTTTCACACCCAGTGCCCAGAGTCACATGTTCAGTGTCACACCCAGTGTCCAGAGTCACATGTTCAGTGTCCAGAGTCACACGTTCAGTGTCACACCCAGTGTCCAGAGTCACATGCCCAGTGTCACACCCAGTGTCCAGAGTCACATGCCCAGTGTCACATCCAGTGCCTAGGGTCACCTGTTCAGTGTCACATCCAGTGCCCAGAGTCACATGTTCAGTGTCACACCCAGTGCCCAGAGTCACACGTTCAGTGTCACACCCAGTGTCCAGAGTCACATGTCCAGTGTCACACCCAGTGTCCAGAGTCACACGTTCAGTGTCACACCCAGTGTCCAGAGATACATGCCCAGTGTCACATCCAGTGCCTAGGGTCACCTGTTCAGTGTCACATCCAGTGCCCAGACTCACATGTTCAGTGTCACACCCAGCGCCCAGAGTCACATGTTCAGTGTCACACCCAGTGCCCAGAGTCACACGTTCAGTGTCACACCCAGTGTCCAGTGTCACATGTCCAGTGTCACACCCAGTGTCCAGAGTCACACGTTCAGTGTCACACCCATTGTCCAGAGTCACACGCCCAGTGTCACATCCAGTGCCTAGGGTCACCTGTTCAGTGTCACATCCAGTGTCCAGGGTCACACTTTCAATGTCACACCCAGTGTCCAGAGTCACATGTCCAGTGTCACACCCAGTGTCCAGAGTCACATGTTCAGTGTCACACCCAGTGTCCAGAGTCACACGTTCAGTGTCACACCCAGTGTCCAGAGTCACATGCCCAGTGTCACATGCCCAGTGTCACATCCAGTGCCCAGAGTCACATGTCCAGTGTCACACCCAGTGTCCAGAGTCACATGTTCAGTTTCACACCCAGTGTCCAGGGTCACATGTTCAGTGTCACACCCAGTGTCCAGGGTCACATGCCCAGTGTCACATGCCCAGTGTCACACCCAGTGTCCAGAGTCACATGTCCAGTGTCACACCCAGTGTCCAGGGTCACATGTCCAGTGTCACACGCAGGGTCCAGGGTCACATGTTCAGTGTCACACCCAGTGTCCAGGGTCACATGCCCAGTGTCACATGCCCAGTGTCACACCCATTGTCCAGAGTCACATGGTCAGTGTCACACCCAGTGTCCAGAGTCACATGTTCAGTGTCACACCCAGAAACCGCAGTCACATGTTCAGTGTCACACCCAGTGTCCAGGGTCACATGTTCAGTGTCACACCCAGTGTCCAGAGTCACATGTTCGGTGTCACACCCAGTGCGTAGAGTCACATGTTCAGTGTCCCACCCAGTGCCCAGAGTCACATGTTCAGTGTCACACCCAGTGTCCAGAGTCACATGCCCAGTGTCACACCCCGTGTCCAGAGTCACATGTTCAGTGTCACACCCAGTGCGTAGAGTCACATGTTCAGTGTCACACCCAGTGTCCAGAGTCACATGTTCAGTGTCACACCCCGTGTCCAGAGTCACATATTCAGTGTCACACCCAGTGCCCAGAGTCACATGTTCAGTGTCACACCCAGTGTCCAGAGTCACACGTTCAGTGCCACACCCAGTGTCCAGAGTCACATGTTCAGTGTCACACCCAGTGCGTAGAGTCACATGTTCAGTGTCACACCCAGAGTCCAGAGTCACATGTTCAGTGTCACACCCCGTGTCCAGAGTCACATGTTCAGTGTCACACCCAGTGCCCAGAGTCACATGTTCAGTGTCACACCCAGTGTCCGCAGTCACATGTTCAGTGTCACACCCAGTGTCCAGGGTCACATGTTCAGTGTCACACCCAGTGTCCAGAGTCACATGTTCGGTGTCACACCCAGTGTCCAGAGTCACATGCCCAGTGTCACATCCAGTGCCTAGGGTCACCTGTTCAGTGTCACATCCAGTGCCCAGAGTCACACGTTCAGTGTCACACCCAGTGCCCAGAGTCACACGTTCAGTGTCACACCCAGTGCCCAGAGTCACATGACCAGTGTCACACCCAGTGTCCAGGGTCACATGCCCAGTGTCACACCCAGTGTCCAGGGTCACACGTTCAATGTCACACCCAGTGTCCTGAGTCACATGCCCAGTGTCACACCCAGTGTCCAGAGTCACATGTCCAGTGTCACACCCAGTGTCCAGAGTCACATGTTCAGTTTCACACCCAGTGCCCAGAGTCACATGTTCAGTGTCACACCCAGTGTCCAGAGTCACATGTTCAGTGTCCAGAGTCACACGTTCAGTGTCACACCCAGTGTCCAGAGTCACATGCCCAGTGTCACACCCAGTGTCCAGAGTCACATGCCCAGTGTCACATCCAGTGCCTAGGGTCACCTGTTCAGTGTCACATCCAGTGCCCAGAGTCACATGTTCAGTGTCACACCCAGTGCCAGAGTCACACGTTCAGTGTCACACCCAGTGTCCAGAGTCACATGTCCAGTGTCACACCCAGTGTCCAGAGTCACACGTTCAGTGTCACACCCAGTGTCCAGAGATACATGCCCAGTTTCACATCCAGTGCCTAGGGTCACCTGTTCAGTGTCACATCCAGTGCCCAGACTCACATGTTCAGTGTCACACCCAGCGCCCAGAGTCACATGTTCAGTGTCACACCCAGTGCCCAGAGTCACACGTTCAGTGTCACACCCAGTGTCCAGTGTCACATGTCCAGTGTCACACCCAGTGTCCAGAGTCACACGTTCAGTGTCACACCCATTGTCCAGAGTCACATGCCCAGTGTCACATCCAGTGCCTAGGGTCACCTGTTCAGTGTCACATCCAGTGTCCAGGGTCACACTTTCAATGTCACACCCAGTGTCCAGAGTCACATGCCCAGGGTCACACCCAGTGTCCAGAGTCACATGTCCAGTGTCACACCCAGTGTCCAGGGTCACATGTTCAGTGTCACACCCAGTGTCCAGGGTCACATGCCCAGTGTCACATGCCCAGTGTCACACCCAGTGTCCAGAGTCACATGTTCAGTGTCACACCCAGTGTCCAGGGTCACATGTCCCGTGTCACACTCAGGGTCCAGTGTCACATGCCCAGTGTCACACCCAGTGTCCAGAGTCACATGTTCAGTGTCACACCCAGTGTCCAGAGTCACATGTTAAGTGTCACACCCAGTGTCCACAGTCACATGTTCAGTGTCACACCCAGTGCCCAGAGTCACATGTTCAGTGTCACACCCAGTGTCCAGAGTCACATGCCCAGTGTCACATGCCCAGTGTCACACCCAGTGCGTAGTCACATGTTCAGTGCCACACCCAGTGTCCAGGGTCACATGTTCAGTGTCACACCCAGTGTCCAGGGTCACATGCCCAGTGTCACATGCCCAGTGTCACACCCAGTGTCCAGAGTGACATGTTCAGTGTCATACCCAGTGTGCAGAGTCACATGTTCGGTGTCACACCCAGTGCGTAGAGTCACATGTTCAGTGTCACACCCAGTGCCCAGAGTCACATGTTCAGTGTCACACCCAGTGTTCAGAGTCACATGCCCAGTGTCACACCCCGTGTCGAGTCACATGTTCAGTGTCACAGCTAGTGCGTAGAGTCACATGTTCAGTGTCACACCCAGTGTCCAGAGTCACATGTTCAGTGTCACACCCCGTGTCCAGAGTCACATGTTCAGTGTCACACCCAGTGCCCAGAGTCACATGTTCAGTGTCACACCCAGTGTCCAGAGTCACACGTTCAGTGTCACACCCAGTGTCCAGAGTCACATGTTCAGTGTCACACCCAGTGCGTAGAGTCACATGTTCAGTGTCACACCCCGTATCCAGAGTCACATGTTCAGTGTCACACCCAGTGCCCAGAGTCACATGTTCAGTGTCACACCCAGTGTCCAGAGTCACATGTTCAGTGTCACACCCAGTGTCCAGAGTCACATGCCCAGTGTCACATCCAGTGCCTAGGGTCACCTGTTCAGTGTCACATCCAGTGCCCAGAGTCACACGTTCAGTGTCACACCCAGTGCCCAGAGTCACACGTTCAGTGTCACACCCAGTGCCCAGAGTCACATGTCCAGTGTCACACCCAGTGTCCAGGGTCACATGCCCAGTGTCACACCCAGTGTCCAGATTCACATGCCCAGTGTCACACCCAGTGTCCAGGGTCACACGTTCAATGTCACACCCAGTGTCCTGAGTCACATGTCCAGTGTCACATCCAGTGTCCAGAGTCACATGTTCAGTTTCACACCCAGTGCCCAGAGTCACATGTTCAGTGTCACACCCAGTGTCCAGATTCACATGCCCAGTGTCACACCCAGTGTCCAGGGTCACACGTTCAATGTCACACCCAGTGTCCTGAGTCACATGCCCAGTGTCACACCCAGTGACCAGAGTCACATGTCCAGTGTCACATCCAGTGTCCAGAGTCACATGTTCAGTTTCACACCCAGTGTCCAGAGATACATGCCCAGTTTCACATCCAGTGCCTAGGGTCACCTGTTCAGTGTCACATCCAGTGCCCAGACTCACATGTTCAGTGTCACACCCAGCGCCCAGAGTCACATGTTCAGTGTCACACCCAGTGCCCAGAGTCACACGTTCAGTGTCACACCCAGTGTCCAGTGTCACATGTCCAGTGTCACACCCAGTGTCCAGAGTCACACGTTCAGTGTCACACCCATTGTCCAGAGTCACATGCCCAGTGTCACATCCAGTGCCTAGGGTCACCTGTTCAGTGTCACATCCAGTGTCCAGGGTCACACTTTCAATGTCACACCCAGTGTCCAGAGTCACATGCCCAGTGTCACACCCAGTGTCCAGAGTCACATGTCCAGTGTCACACCCAGTGTCCAGGGTCACATGTTCAGTGTCACACCCAGTGTCCAGGGTCACATGCCCAGTGTCACATGCCCAGTGTCACACCCAGTGTCCAGAGTCACATGTTCAGTGTCACACCCAGTGTCCAGGGTCACATGTCCCGTGTCACACTCAGGGTCCAGTGTCACATGCCCAGTGTCACACCCAGTGTCCAGAGTCACATGTTCAGTGTCACACCCAGTGTCCAGAGTCACATGTTAAGTGTCACACCCAGTGTCCACAGTCACATGTTCAGTGTCACACCCAGTGCCCAGAGTCACATGTTCAGTGTCACACCCAGTGTCCAGAGTCACATGCCCAGTGTCACATGCCCAGTGTCACACCCAGTGCGTAGTCACATGTTCAGTGCCACACCCAGTGTCCAGGGTCACATGTTCAGTGTCACACCCAGTGTCCAGGGTCACATGCCCAGTGTCACATGCCCAGTGTCACACCCAGTGTCCAGAGTGACATGTTCAGTGTCATACCCAGTGTCCAGAGTCACATGTTCGGTGTCACACCCAGTGCGTAGAGTCACATGTTCAGTGTCACACCCAGTGCCCAGAGTCACATGTTCAGTGTCACACCCAGTGTCCAGAGTCACATGCCCAGTGTCACACCCCGTGTCGAGTCACATGTTCAGTGTCACAGCTAGTGCGTAGAGTCACATGTTCAGTGTCACACCCAGTGTCCAGAGTCACATGTTCAGTGTCACACCCCGTGTCCAGAGTCACATGTTCAGTGTCACACCCAGTGCCCAGAGTCACATGTTCAGTGTCACACCCAGTGTCCAGAGTCACACGTTCAGTGTCACACCCAGTGTCCAGAGTCACATGTTCAGTGTCACACCCAGTGCGTAGAGTCACATGTTCAGTGTCACACCCCGTATCCAGAGTCACATGTTCAGTGTCACACCCAGTGCCCAGAGTCACATGTTCAGTGTCACACCCAGTGTCCAGAGTCACATGTTCAGTGTCACACCCAGTGTCCAGAGTCACATGCCCAGTGTCACATCCAGTGCCTAGGGTCACCTGTTCAGTGTCACATCCAGTGCCCAGAGTCACACGTTCAGTGTCACACCCAGTGCCCAGAGTCACACGTTCAGTGTCACACCCAGTGCCCAGAGTCACATGTCCAGTGTCACATCCAGTGTCCAGGGTCACATGCCCAGTGTCACACCCAGTGTCCAGATTCACATGCCCAGTGTCACACCCAGTGTCCAGGGTCACACGTTCAATGTCACACCCAGTGTCCTGAGTCACATGCCCAGTGTCACACCCAGTGACCAGAGTCACATGTCCAGTGTCACATCCAGTGTCCAGAGTCACATGTTCAGTTTCACACCCAGTGCCCAGAGTCACATGTTCAGTGTCACACCCAGTGTCCAGAGTCACATGTTTAGTGTCCAGAGTCACACGTTCAGTGTCACACCCAGTGTCCAGAGTCACATGCCCAGTGTCACACCCAAGGTCCAGAGTCACACGTTCAGTGTCACATCCAGTGCCTAGGGTCACCTGTTCAGTGTCACATCCAGTGCCCAGAGTCACATGTTCAGTGTCACACCCAGTGCCCAGAGTCACACGTTCAGTGTCACACCCAGTGTCCAGAGTCACATGTCCAGTGTCACACCCAGTGTCCAGAGTCACACGTTCAGTGTCACACCCAGTGTCCAGAGATACATGCCCAGTGTGACATCCAGTGCCTAGGGTCACCTGTTCAGTGTCACATCCAGTGCCCAGAGTCACATATTCAGTGTCACACCCAGTGCCCAGAGTCACATGTTCAGTGTCACACCCAGTGCCCAGAGTCACACGTTCAGTGTCACACCCAGTGTCCAGTGTCACATGTCCAGTGTCACACCCAGTGTCCAGAGTCACACGTTCAGTGTCACACCCATTGTCCAGAGTCACATGCCCAGTGTCACATCCAGTGCCTAGGGTCACCTGTTCAGTGTCACATCCAGTGCTCAGGGTCACATGCCCAGTGTCACACCATGTGTCCAGGGTCACATGCCCAGTGTCACACCCAGTGTCCAGAGTCACATGCCCAGTGTCACACCCAGTGTCCAGGGTCACATGCCCAGTGTCACACCCAGTGTCCGGGGTCACATGCCCAGTGTCACATGCCCAGTGTCACACCCAGTGTCCAGAGTGACATGTTCAGTGTCACACCCAGTGTCCAGAGTCACATGTTCGGTGTCACACCCAGTGCGTAGAGTCACATGTTCAGTGTCACACCCAGTGCCCAGAGTCACATGTTCAGTGTCACACCCAGTGTCCAGAGTCACATGCCCAGTGTCACACCCCGTGTCCAGAGTCACATGTTCAGTGTCACACCCAGTGCGTAGAGTCACATGTTCAGTGTCACACCCAGTGTCCAGAGTCAGATGTACAGTGTCACACCCCGTGTCCAGAGTCACATGTTCAGTGTCACACCCAGTGCCCAGAGTCACATGTTCAGTGTCTCACCCAGTGTCCAGAGTCACACGTTCAGTGTCACACCCAGTGTCCAGAGTCACATGTTCAGTGTCACACCCAGTGCG
Organism: Scyliorhinus torazame; assembly: GCF_047496885.1. Classification (NCBI taxonomy): domain Eukaryota; kingdom Metazoa; phylum Chordata; class Chondrichthyes; order Carcharhiniformes; family Scyliorhinidae; genus Scyliorhinus; species Scyliorhinus torazame. The sequence continues at coordinate 219,123,641 of NC_092719.1, forward strand.
TAGAGTCTCATGTTCAGCGTCACACCCAGTGTCCAGAGTCACATGTTCAGTGTCACACCCAGTGCCCAGAGTCACATGTTCAGTGTCACACCCAGTGTCTAGAGTCACACGTTCAACGTCACACCCAGTGTCCAGAGTCACATGCCCAGTGTCACACCCAGTGTCCAGAGTCACATGCCCAGTGTCACACCCAGTGCCCAGAGTCACATGCCCAGTGTCACACCCAGTGTCCAGAGTCACATGCCCAGTGTCGCACCCAGTGTCCAGAGTCACATGCCCAGTGTCACACCCAGTGTCCAGAGTCACATGCCCAGTGTCACACCCAGTGTCCAGAGTCACATGCCCAGTGTCGCACCCAGTGTCCAGAGTCACATGCCCAGTGTCGCACCCAGTGTCCAGAGGATGCAACGGTCCCGCTCTCCTCGGCAAAATCGGAATCTCGCCGTAATGTGGGAGAAAACAATTATCACCACTTAATCCCTTTTCCATACAATTAACGAGAGCCACCCCATATCCAACGGCCTCCCGTTATTCAGCGGCTTTCCCAGCAAGTGGTCACTCTGGCGCCCGTGAATTTCATGCCTCGGCTGAATCTGCCAAACGTATATTTAAATGAGCCGAATGAAATGGGCGAAGTCACGATCGCGGCACATTCATAAGACGTTTCGAGTGTCACGAATCTCGCGAGAGGCCTCTTGCAAGATTCAACATCCCCACCCCGACTCCAAGGCCGGCACGATGAGGCCACAGAATCGGGCCATAATCGAGAATCCTGGCCCTCCTTTTCCCTTCTCCATCTGTCTCTCCGGTTTTTACCTCCCTCAGCCTTTCTCTCTCACTCACTTTCTCTCATAGCATTTGGACATAAATGTCACACGGTGTCTATCTTGAGGAGGTCCCAGGGAGTTCTACGGTTTAAAAATAGTTAATTCATTAAGGACACTCATAAATTGGAGTTGTCATTTTTGTTGTTGTAAAAAGCCCCCAAATTACAAATGTTTTCTGTGTTTTGACTCTAGTCTACGGATCATGTCCCAGTCTCTGGGGACCAAATTGTCCGTGGTGCTCCCTCTCCCAACGGACACTCCGGTGCAGAGTATGACCAGCTACTCCTATCACAGAGCCAACAACCTCGTCTTCTTCCTGGTGGACCACATAGAGATCTGGATCTACACCGTCAGGTAAGGGACTGTAAGACAGGGTAGGGGGCTGCACCCAATGTGTGTACAGAGAGATGCGGACCCCTCTGATCACCAATGTCACCCAGTCTTCCATCATTAAAATATATTCAGTTTTTCCATTCTACCGACCAAAACCTCTTATCGAAAGAGTTTTATATTAATCCCACCACATTGCCTCTGTCCAAGAGTCAGTTTTGGTTAAAATGAATGTGCTGGAGCGTGTGCCTTGTTTGTGTGTTTTTTGCGTGTGCCTTGTTTGTGTGGTTTTGCGTGTCTTGTTTGCATGTTGTTTGCACGTGCCTTGTTTGTGTGTTTTTGGCACGTGCCTTGTTTGTGTGTTTTTAGCGCGTGCCTTATTTGTGTGATTTTGTGTGTCTTGTTTGTGTGTTTTTTGCACGTGCCTTGTGTGTTTTTTGCGCGTGCCTGGTTTGTGTGTTTTTTGCATGTGCCTTGTTTGTGTTTTTTGCGCGTGCCTTGTTTGTGTATTTTTTGCACATGCCATGTTTGTGTGTTTTTAGCACGTGCCTTGTTTGTGTGTTTTTTGCGTGTGCCTTGTTTGTGTGTTTTTTGCGCGTGCCTTATTTGTATGATTTTGCGTGTGCCTTGTTTGTGTGTTTTTGCGTGTGCCTTGTTTGTGTGTTTTTTGCGTGTGCCTTGTTTGTGTGTTTTTTGCATGTGCCTTGTATGTGTTTTTTGCGCGTGCCTTGTTTGTGTATTTTTTGTGTGTGCCTTGTTTGTGTGTTTTTTGCGTGTGCCTTGTTTGTGTGTTTTTTGCACGTGGCTTGTTTGTGTGATTTTGCGTGTGCCTTGTTTGTGTCTTTTTTGCTTGTGCCTTGTTTGTGTGATTGGTGCGTATGCCTTGTTTGTGTGTTTTTTGCGTGTGCCTTGTTTGTGTGTTTTTTGCGCGTGCCTTGTTTGTGTGTTTTTTGCGCGTGCCTTGTTTGTGTGTTTTTTGCGTGTGCCTTGTTTGTGTGTTTTTTGCGCGTGGCTTGTTTGTGTGTTTTTTGCGCGTGCCTTGTTTGTGTGTTTTTTGCGTGTGCCTTATTTGTGTGATTTTGCGCGTGCCTTGTTTGTGTGTTTTTTGCGTGTGCCTTGTTTGTGTGTTTTTTGAGTGTGTCGTGTTTGTGTGTTTTTTGCGCGTGCCTTGTTTGTGTGTTTTTTGCGCGTGGCTTGTTTGTGTGTTTTTTGCACGTGCCTTATTTGTGTGATTTTGCGCGTGCCTTATTTGTGTGATTTTGCATGTGCCTTGTTTGTGTGTTTTTTGCATGTGCCTTGTTTGTGTGTTTTTTGAGTGTGTCGTGTTTGTGTGTTTTTTGCGCGTGACTTGTTTGTGTGATTTTGCGCGTGCCTTGTTTGTGTGTTTTTTGCAGTGTGTGTTTGTGTGCTTTTTGAGGTGTGTGTTTGTGTGATTTTGTGCGTGCCTTGTTTGTGTGTTTTTTGCAGTGTGTGTTTGTGTGTTTTTTGCGTGTGCCTTGTTTGTGTGTTTGTTGCGTGTGCCTTGTTTGTGTGTTTTTTGCGTGTGCCTTGTTTGTGTGTTTTTTGCGCGTGCCTTGTTTGTGTGTTTTTTGCGTGTGCCTTGTTTGTGTGTTTTTTGCGTGTGCCTTGTTTGTGTGTTTTTTGCGCGTGGCTTGTTTGTGTGATTTTGCGCGTTCCTTGTTTGTGTGTTTTTTGCGTGTGCCTTGTTTGTGTGTTTGTTGCGTGTGCCTTGTTTGTGTGTTTTTTGCGTGTGCCTTGTTTGTGTGTTTTTTGCGCGTGCCTTGTTTGTGTGTTTTTTGCGCGTGCCTTGTTTGTGTGTTTTTTGCGTGTGCCTTATTTGTGTGATTTTGCGCGTGCCTTGTTTGTGTGTTTTTTGCGTGTGCCTTGTTTGTGTGTTTTTTGAGTGTGTCGTGTTTGTGTGTTTTTTGCGCGTGCCTTGTTTGTGTGTTTTTTGCGTGTGCCTTGTTTGTGTGTTTTTTGCGCGTGGCTTGTTTGTGTGTTTTTTGCGCGTGCCTTATTTGTATGATTTTGCGTGTGCCTTGTTTGTGTGATTTTTGCATGTGCCTTGTTTGTGTGTTTTTTGAGTGTGTCGTGTTTGTGTGATTTTGCGCGTGCCTTGTTTGTGTGTTTTTTGCAGTGTGTGTTTGTGTGTTTTTTGCGCGTGCCTTGTTTGTGTGTTTTTTGCGCGTGCCTTGTTTGTGTGTTTTTTGCGCGTGCCTTGTTTGTGTGTTTTTTGCGCGTGCCTTGTTTGTGTGTTTTTTGAGTGTGTAGTGTTTGTGTGTTTTTTGCGCGTGCCTTGTTTGTGTGATTTTGCGTGTGCCTTGTTTGTGTGTTTTTTGCATGTGCCTTGTTTGTGTGTTTTTTGAGTGTGTCGTGTTTGTGTGATTTTGCGCATGCCTTGTTTGTGTGTTTTTTGCAGTGTGTGTTTGTGTGTTTTTTGCGTGTGCCTTATTCGTGTGTTTTTTGCGCGTGCCTTGTTTGTGTGTTTTTTGCGCTTGCCTTGTTTGTGTGATTTTGCGCGTGCCTTATTTGTGTGATTTTTGCGCGTGCCTTGTTTGTGTGTTTTTTGCGGTGTGTGTTTGTGTGTTTTTTGCGCGTGCCTTGTTTGTGTGTTTTTTGCGTGTGCCTTGTTTGTGTGTTTTTTGCGGTGTGTGTTTGTGTGTTTTTTGCGCGTGCCTTGTTTGTGTGTTTTTTGCGCGTGCCTTGTTTGTGTGTTTTTTGCGCGTGCCTTGTTTGTGTGTTTCTTGAGTGTGCCTTGTTTGTGTGTTTTTTGCGTGTGCCTTGTTTGTGTGCTTTTTGCGCGTGGCTTGTTTGTGTGTTTTTTGCACGTGCCTTATTTGTGTGATTTTGCGCGTGCCTTATTTGTGTGATTTTGCGTGTGCCTTGTTTGTGTGTTTTTTGCACGTGCCTTATTTGTGTGATTTTGCGCGTGCCTTATTTGTGTGATTTTGCGTGTGCCTTGTTTGTGTGTTTTTTGCATGTGCCTTGTTTGTGTGTTTTTTGAGTGTGTCGTGTTTGTGTGTTTTTTGCGCGTGACTTGTTTGTGTGATTTTGCGCGTGCCTTGTTTGTGTGTTTTTTGCAGTGTGTGTTTGTGTGCTTTTTGCGTGTGCCTTGTTTGTGTGTTTTTTGCGTGTGCCTTGTTTGTGTGTTTTTTGCGCGTGGCTTGTTTGTGTGTTTTTTGCACGTGCCTTATTTGTGTGATTTTGCGCGTGCCTTATTTGTGTGATTTTGCGTGTGCCTTGTTTGTGTGTTTTTTGCATGTGCCTTGTTTGTGTGTTTTTTGAGTGTGTCGTGTTTGTGTGTTTTTTGCGCGTGACTTGTTTGTGTGATTTTGCGCGTGCCTTGTTTGTGTGTTTTTTGCAGTGTGTGTTTGTGTGCTTTTGGCGGTGTGTGTTTGTGTGTTTTTTGCGCGTGCCTTGTTTGTGTGTTTTTTGCGTGTGCCTTGTGTGTTTTTTGAGTGTGTCGTGTCTGTGTGTTTTTTGCGCGTGTCTTGTTTGTGTGTTTCTTGCGCGTGCATTATTTGTGTGATTTTGAGTGTGTCGTGTTTGTGTGTTTTTTGCGCGTGGCTTGTTTGTGTGTTTTTTGCGTGTGCCTTGTTTGTGTGTTTTTTGCGTGTGTCTTGTTTGTGTGTTTTTTGCGTGTGCCTTGTTTGTGTGTTTCTTGCATGTGCCTTGTTTGTGTGTTTTTTGCGCGTGCCTTGTTTGTGTGTTTTTTGCGTGCGCCTTATTTCTGTGTTTTATGCCTGTGCCTTGTTTCTGTGTTTTTTGCGTGTGCCTTATTTGTGTGATTTTGCGCGTGCGTTGTTTGTGTGTTTTTTGCAGTGTGTGTTTGCGCGTGCCTTCTTTGTGTGTTTTTTGCGCGTGCCTTGTTTGTGTGTCTTTTGCGCGTGCCTTGTTTGTGTGTTTTTTGCGTGTGCCTTGTTTGTGTGTTTTTTGCGTGTGCCTTGTTTGTGTGTTTTTTGCGTGTGCCTTGTTTGTGTGTTTTTTGCGCGTGCCTTGTTTGTGTGTTTTTTGCATGTGCCTTGTATGTGTGTTTTTTGCGCGTGGCTTGTTTGTGTGTTTTTTGCATGTGCCTTGTTTGTGTGTTTTTTGAGTGTGTCGTGTTTGTGTGTTTTTTGCGCGTGACTTGTTTGTGTGATTTTGCGCGTGCCTTGTTTGTGTGTTTTTTGCAGTGTGTGTTTGTGTGCTTTTTGCAGTGTGTGTTTGTGTGTTTTTTGCGCGTGCCTTGTTTGTGTGTTTTTTGCGTGTGCCTTGTTTGTGTGTTTTTTGCGCGTGCCTTATTTGTGTGATTTTGCGCATGCCTTGTTTGTGTGTTTTTTGCTTGTGCCTTGTTTGTGTGTTTTTTGCGTGTGCCTTGTTTCTGTGTTTTTTGCGTGTGCCTTATTTGTGTGATTTTGCGCGTGCGTTGTTTGTGTGTTTTTTGCAGTGTGTGTTTGTGTGTTTTTTGTGCCTGCCTTGTTTGTGTGTTTTTTGCGTGTGCCTTGTTTGTGTGTTTTTTGCGCGTGCGTTGTTTGTGTGTTTACTGCATGTGCCTTGTTTCTGTGTTTTTTGCGCGTGCCTTGTTTGTGTGTTTTTTGCGCGTGCCTTGTTTGTGTGTTTTTTGCGCGTGCGTTGTTTGTGTGTTTTTTGCGCGTGCCTTGTTTGTGTGTTTTTTGCGCGTGCCTTGTTTGTGTGTTTTTTGCGCGTGCCTTGTTTCTGTGTTTTTTGCGCGTGCCTTGTTTGTGTGTTTTTTGCGCGTGCCTTGTTTGTGTGTTTTTTGCGCGTGCGTTGTTTGTGTGTTTTTTGCGTGTGCCTTGTTTCTGTGTTTTTTGCGTGTGCCTTGTTTGTGTGTTTTTTGCGCGTGCCTTGTTTGTGTGTTTTTTGCGTGTGCCTTGTTTGTGTGATTTTGTGTGTGTCATGTTTGTGTGTTTTTTGCGATGTGTTTTTTGCATGTGTCTTTTTCCTAGCTTTTCGGGTGTGTGATGTTTCCATGTTTTTGTGTGGGTGTGTCATATTTCTGTGTTTTTTGGGTGTGTCTTGTTTCCGTGTTTCTGGGTGGATGTTTTTTGTTTCTGTGTTCTTTGTGTGTGTGTGTGTGTCATTCGTATTTTTGGGGTTTTGTCTTGTTCCTCTGTTTTAGGGGATTTCTTTGTTTCAGGGTGTGATTCTCCAGCCTCGTTACACTCTCACGCGAGCGAAGCAAGGCCGGTGAATAGCCGGAGAGGCCAAAATGAGAACCATGCCAGGCGCCAAACAGTTTGCGATGCAATCGACCCGCTCCCGTAGGCGAAACCGGGAACTCACCTTCGGGTGGCGAGAAACCAATTATCTCCGCTTTAGCCCAATTCCGATACAGTTAACGAGAGCCACCCCATATCCAACAGCCTCCCAGCGAGTGCTCACGCTGGCCCCGATTAGTGCTCCTTTTGAAAAACCTGAACCTGGCGGAAGGGCTTCTGTGGGGAGCTGAGGAGGTGAGTAGCCATCTTTGCTCACAGGCAAAGAGCCCGGGGGCCCTGGGATTGCCACCCAGTGCTCGGTGGGGGAACCTCGGCTAGGGGTGGGTCGCCATAGGAGGGGGTTTGCACTGGGGGGACTACTGCTAGCGGCACCACCATGCAAACCCATGGGTCGTTTACCCGTTCTGGGGGCGACCACTGTCCCTGCCCACCTGCCCCAACAACCATCCATAACCCCCACCGACTGCCGAGGCCTCTGGCTGCACGACTGAAGGCTATTGCGAACATAGAGTTGGCAATTGGGGTTAGGTTAGCACGTGACACATAGAATGTTAGAATTTACAGTGCAGAAGGAGGCCATTCAGCCCATTGAGTCTGCATCGACCCTTCGAAAGAGCACCCTACTTAAACCCACACCTCCACCCTATCCCCGTAACCCAAGAGGATTCCTGTGGGTGGGCGGGCCATGTGGCACATGGGAGTCATTGCCTAGCATCCCACTCACACCTGGATGCCAGTGCGAAAAGGTGTTGTGGAAACCCCACTCCCGATGGTGCCGCCCCCCCCCCCCCCCCCCCCCCCCCCCCACACACACACACCCTCCCCCGGTCCCCTCAGTGATCCTCGATGTGCCTGGCCCTCCTAGATATACCACTACGTGTTGGTGTTTCCCCAGGCTGCACATGAGAGGTGGAGGCAGCCAGCTGCTTGGTGGGGTTGAGGGAGGGGGGGTGGAGGGAGGGTTGGGGGGGTGGATGCTCCCTTGGGAGGGCGTTGGTGACTACCCACTCGTGCTGCCCGGTGGAGGTCGTTGACCAGTCTTCCGGGTCACACTGCCCGAGCTGAAAGCTGCCGCTACCTCATTCCAGGTGGCACTGGCTGCCCTGTGGCTCACCCTCTGGGACCCTCGGGGGTACAGGACATCTCTCCAGGCCTCCACCCTGTCCAGGAGCCTCCCCTGGTCAGCATCCCCGAACCTGTGCGCCGGTCTCCGAGGCGCCATTGCTGCGAGCTGGCTGGGATTGCCTGGGCAAGTGCAGCCTTGACCTTGTTATCTGGGGGCTGGCGAGCGCGGTCCCGGCCAATCAGCTGGCGAGCCGGCATTCTGCGCGACAAGCCCGTGGGGCCCCGTTAAGTGAACCAATTAACGTGGAATTGCGTTGCCGGCCTTGCTGGGCACAAAGGAGGCAGGATAGATGGGGCAGGGATGTAGTGGGCACAAACGGTCATGTCTGCGAGCGTGCCAGCGTGCTGTTTGGTCCACCGATACGTGTGCCAGACATAACAGTACGTTGTGGGTCTCAAGGCCATTCGAGACCCCCAGCTAGTCAGGGACAGGGCATGGGGGTACCCTGGCTCACCCCCTGCACCTGGGCACCTTGGCACTCCATGTGGGGGCAGGGGCTGTAGTGCAAGCCAACCCCACCATGATGCCCGATGCACCTGATTGGGCGCGGGGGTACTCACCATGCTGACATGTCTGCCCCTTTCTCCCCTGCAGAGAATGGAGGTCAGTATGGGACCAGGGGTGGTTGGCATCTGCCTGGTCGCCACAGGCCTGGCAGACGCACTGAGGCTGCACATGTAGGAGTTACTCGGGGAAGATCCTGTCCAACAGGAGCCTGCCCCAGAGGAGAAGGGGCCAGCCGGTGATGATGGGGAGCCGGTCGCCCAACAGGCCGAGGAGTAGGTGGGAAGGAGGCGCCGCATCACGTCTTCCGTATACCGGCAGCGCCTGTCATTCGGGAACCTGCCGGGTTGAGCGTGTAGCCGAAGATTGCGACTGATGAGGCCATACAGCATATCTACCAGATCTGGAGCCGCTGCCGTATGCGGGAGGACACCCGCTCCAATTGGCTGCAAGGTGACAGTCACCCTGAACTTCTTTACCTCGGGGTCCTTCCTGGTTTCGAGTGGTGACCAATCTGGGATCTCCCAGACCTCCGTGCACAGGAGCGATAATGGAGTCCCTGTATATCCGGGCGGCAAAATATAACCACCTGAACATGGAGCCCACAAGGTTGCCCGGCAGTGGGATTCACTGTCTTATCTGGGATGCCCCAGGTCCAGGGGACGATTAACAGGACAAGTGTCCCCCTAGGAGCACCCCCACATAAGGGGGTGCCCTTCACAAACCAACGGGATTCCCCTCCTTCAATGTGCGTCAGTGCCTGATATCCAGGCAGTGCGCGAGTCGCCTTCATCCTGGTACTCGCGGCGGTATCTGGCATTTTGAGGCACTCCCCCAGGTGAGGGTTTAGCACCTGGGTGACAGGGGTTATCCGCTGCGGCCGTGGCTAATGGCACCTATCTGGAGGCCGCATGACACCCATACAGCAACCAGGGGCGGAATCGAGCGATGGGACCTGAATGTACGGTTCAGGTGGCTGGACTGCTCTGGTGGAGCCTTTCGATGTAGCCCGAGGAGGCCTGCATCCTCAGCAACATCGCGTCGCAGAGGGGGGAGCCAGCTGGAGCCAGGCATCCTCCGCAACATGTGGATGTGGAGGAGGGCCAGGATGGGCAGGGCGTGATGCCCGGGCAGGCACGGGAGGCTGCACAATGTATGTGCCAGGGACATCGCGCACGGGACAACATAATCACCTCCAGCTTCGCTGACTAGCCGTCCTGTCCCACTTCCACATACTGAACCCACAGTGCCACCCACCCCTTCCCCTCTGCCCACTTCCTGTACTCCATCCTCTCCACCCCTGAAGTTTGCGTTGAGAGGATCGGTTCAGGGGTTCTCCAGGCGGTGGCAACCGTTCCTTGACTATCTCGCGGAACGTTAAGGGAAAATAGATTGACAGCAGCAGCAGCCCAGGGGGAGCACTATTTTCTGTTACTTTGCTAGTTCACTATTTTATTTAAATAATGTTACTTATTAGTTATTGTGTTATTTTTATGTTGATTTGTAAGGTGGAAAAATTGTGTTTGAAAACTTTAATAAAATATATTTTTTTAAAAACCAAGTGTTGGTAGCCTGTCTCTCTCGCTGCTCTGGTAAATGCAGTCCTCGCAGACCCAGCATACCCAACACATCATGGTACCAGTACGTGATGTTAGAGTTTGATGGACCTACCCTGAAATAATCTGCCTCCATCCAGCGATCAACCATCCGGTACTATGGACAGCGTCCGCCCTGCCCCGCCGCTCCGCATCACCGGCAACCTCGGTGCGAACTGGAAGATTTTTAAACAAAAGTTTCAACTGTGCCTGGAAGCTACCAACCTGGAAGCTGCCTCAGATGCCAGGAAGATCGCTCTCTTTCTCTCCACGGCCCGGGACCACGCCATCCATATCTTCAACTCCCTCATATTTGCTGAAGGTGAGGAGAAGTCCGAGTTCAAGACAGTCCTGCTGAAATTCGACAGCCACTGTGACATCGAAATCAACGAAAGTTTTGAACGCTTCGTCTTTCAACAGCGTCTGCAGGTTAAGGATGAACCTTTTCAATCTTTCCTCACCCACCTTCGCATCCTCGTGCAATCCTGCAATTACGGCTCCACGTCCGATTCGATGATCCGCGACCAGATCGTTTTCGGTGAGCACTCGAACCCCCTATGCCAGCAGCTCCTCAAAATTAAACAGCTCACCCTCGCGATAGCCATCGAAACCTGCGTTCTGCATGAGCACGCCACTAACCGATACTCGCACATTCAAGTGGCAGAGGCGGTGCGGCAAGGCCCCCACGAAGCCGAGCGGGTGCGGGCTGTAAAACATCTCCAGGGCCTGAGCCTGGATGAGGACGGCCACTTCGTGCTCTTTTCCCGGGCGCATGCGCGCAACGACCGAGGGGACGGCGACACCGAAGACTGAACTGCGCAGGCGCACGCTACGTACGACCGCACCGCGCATGCACGGTGGCGCACTGAGTGTTCTGACGTCACAACGTGCGACAACTGTGGCTCCTCCCACTTAAAGCGGCAATGTCCCGTGAAATCTCGACGCTGTCTCCAGTGTGGCAAGCTTGGCCACTACGCAGCCCTGTGCAGGTCTGCTCAAGCACCTGCCTCCCGTCGCTCCCACCAGCAGCGCAGGGATGTCCGAACCGAACAACAACCGGTCACCGATTCCGACTCCGACATGTTTCCAGACCCTGACACCGAGGATCTCAAATCCCCATTCCGGGTGGGCATCATCACCAAGCACACAGTGCCTCAAAAGAAAAAGGCCAAGCCCTTCCCAGCGATGAGCATTGATCCGGACGATGAGTGGAGTGCCACCCTCACGGTCAACAAATCTCGCATCCAATTCAGGCTGGACACCGGCGCTTCAGCCTGACCTGGACAGCCTCCACGTTAAGCCGACCATCCTTCCATCCGCCTGCCAGCTTCTCGACTATAATGGCAATGCCATTGCTGCCAGCGGCTCATGCCAACTTGTGGTGTCGCACCGCTCCTTCAAGGCCACCCTGCCCTTCGAGATTGTAGGGGCCAGTAAAGCTTCCCTGCTCGGTGCTCAGGTGTGCAAGATCCTAAACCTCGTCCAAAGGGTTCACTCCATGTCACCCGCTGAGGCTTCAGCATCACCGGACGCCGACTTCCAAACACAACTGAAGAACATTATCACCCGATACCACAGCGTTTTCGAGGGCATGGGCACACTCCCAGACACGTACAAAATTCTTTTAAAACCAAATGCCACGCCTGTGGTTCATGCACCTCGCCGGGTACCGGCCCCCCTCAAGGACCGCCTCAAGCAGCAGCTGCAGGACCTCCAGGACCAGGGCGTCATATCTAAAGTAACAGAGCCATCCGACTGGGTCAGCTCCATGGTGTGTATTAAGAACCCATCCGGAGAACGACACATCTGCATCAACCCCAAAGATCTGAACCGTAACATCATGAAATGAAATGAAAATCGCTTATTGTCACGAGTCGGCTTCAAATGAAGTTACTGTGAAAAGCCCCTAGTCGCCACATTCCGGAGCCTGTTCGGGGAGGCTGGCACGGGAATTGAACCGTGCTGCTGGCCTGCCTTGGTCTGCTTTCAAAGCCAGCGATTTAGCCCAGTGAGCTGAACACTACCCTATCCCAAAGTGCGAAGAACTCACCTGCGAGATGGCTCACGCCAAATTTTTCACAAAACTGGGTTCATCCAAGGGGTTCTGGCAGATACAACTTGACGCATCCAGTCGGAAGCTCTGCACCTTTAACACCCCATTTGGCCGGTTTTGTTACAACCGGATGCCGTTTGGCATCATCTCGGCCTCGGAGATGTTCCACCGAATAATGGAGCAGATGATGGAGGGCATCGAAGGGGTGCGGGTAAATGTAGACAACATCATCGTCTGGTCTACCACCCCGCAGGAGCACATTGATTGCCTCCAACGCGTCTTCCGGAGAATCCATGAGCATGGCCTCCGCCTCAACAGGTCCAAATGCTCCTTTGGTCAAACAGAACTTAAATTCCTCAGAGACCACATTTCACAGTTTGGCGTGCAGCCGGATGCAGACAAGGTGTCGGCGATCAATGCCGTGAAGACACCGGAGGACTAGAAGGCGGTCCTCCGCTTCCTGGGCATGGTCAACTTCCTGGGGAAGTTCATCCCCAACCTCGCATCCCACACCACGGCTCTCCGCAATCTGGTGAAGAAGACAACCGAATTCCAATGGCTCCCCGCCCATGAGCAAGAGTGGCATGAACTCAGGGCGAAACTCACCAAGGCCCCGGTATTGGCATTCTTCGACCCTGGCAAGGAGACGAAGATCTCCACTGATGCGAGCCAGTCTGGCATTGGAGCAGTGCTCCTCCAACGCGACGGCACCTCCTCATGGGCTCCAGTCGCATACGCATCGCGTGCAATGTCGCCCACCGAGCAACGCTATGTGCAAATCGAAAAAGAGTGCCTGAGCCTCCTCACGGGAATTGTCAAATTCCACGATAACGTCTATGGACTCCCCAAATTTACGGTCAAAACGGACCTCAGGCCACTGGTCAACATTATACAGGAGGACCTGAACGATATGACGCCACGCCTGCAACGCATCCTCCTTAAACTCAGGCGTTATGACTTCAAACTGGTCTACACCCCGGGTAAGGAGCTCATCGTTGCCGATGCACGCTCCCGTTCTGTCACTACGCCCTGCGAGCCGTTGGGCTTCGTGAGCCAAATTGATGCTCATGTTGAGTTCTGCGCATCTAACTTGCCCGCCGTGGACGAACGACTCATCCAGATTCATCGTGAAACAGCCAATGATCCTTTGCTCCAACGCGTCATGCGCCATCTTACAGACGGATGGCTCAAGGGCCAATGCCCGCAATTCTACAACATCAAAGATGACCTGGCAGTGGTAGGTGGAATTCTGCTAAAGTTGGACAGGATCGTCATCCCGCACAGTATGCGGGAGCTCGTCCTTGAGCATCTCCATGAGGGTCACCTGGGGGTGGAGAGGTGCCGACGGCGGGCCCGTGAGGCAGTGTACTGGCCTGGCATCAACCATGACATCGCCAATGCCGTTCTCAACTGCCCAGCATGCCAACGGTTCCAGCCAGCTCAGCTAAAAGAGACCTTGCAGCCACATGAACTGGTGTCATCCCCCTGGACCAAGGTCGGCATTGATCTTTTCCATGCACTAGGCCGGGACTATGTCCTCATAGTGGACTACTTCTCTAACTACCCAGAGGTAGTTACGCTGCATGACCTCATGTTGACAGCGTGCAAGGAAACTTTTGCTCGCCATGGCATCCCACTCGGTCATGTCCGATAAAGGCCCGTGTTTTGCTAGTCAGGAGCGGTCCAACTTTGCCCGGCGGTATAATCTCACGCACGTCACCTCAAGTCCCCACTACCCCCAGTCGAATGGCAAAGCTGAGAAGGGGGTACACGTTGTCAAACGACCACTGTGCAAAGCGGCCGATGCGGGATCCGACTTTTACCTCGCACTACTTGCCTACAGGTCAACTCCATTGTCCACTGGCCTGTCACCAGCTCAATTGTTAATGAACCGCACATTACGAACGATGGCTCCTGCATTACACGCCCCAGACTTGGACAACTTTCCGGTCCTGCGTCGAATGCAACTGTCTCGGGCCCAACACAAGCCCGCGTACGACGCCCGCACCACAGATCTCCCTGCCCTCGTTCCTGATGACCAGGTTCGTGTACAACTTCCTGAAGGTGGCTGGTCTGCCGCCGGGGTGGTAATCAAGCAAGTGGCCCCCGGGTCGTTCCTGGGTCGTATGCAGGATGGCTCTTTTCTTCACCGAAATAGGCGGGCACTGCGGCTCCTTCCACGCTCGCCGCCAGATCGTGATGCCCTGCCTCGCCCTCAGGACGGGCCCATCCAAGAGCTCGCAGATCTGCCTCTTCTGTTGCCACCCTCTGCGACTGACACAGTCCCGCCCGTTCCAGAGCAGGCGGCCCCTGACCCACTCTTGCGGCGGTCAACCAGAATTCGTCGCCCACCACAGAGACTGAATTTATGAACTGCCTGAATTTATGAACTCTCTAAACTTATAGACTGATTGTTTCGTTATTTGTTCGCTAGTTTGTACAGACTGTTATTCATGTCCCGTGTTTTGTTACATACAGTCTATCTGCACTAGACACCTTCCCATGTAAATATGTTAGAGATTTTGTATATAGTCCTGTAAATTTGCTCACATATTCTCCACATAGTCAGGAACATTCACATAACACACTATTTATTGCCACGTACACATATTTTTTTTTCAAAAAGGGGGAGATGTCATAATATACACACAAGTATATGAGCAGAGGGATCTAGGTGTCCATGTACATAGATCCCTGAAAGTTGCCACCCAGGTTGATAGGGTGGTGAATAAGGCCTATGGAGTGTTGGCCTTTATTGGTAGAGGGATTGAGTTCCGGAGTCAGGAGGTCATGTTGCAGCTGTACAGAACTCTGGTACGGCCGCATTTGGAGTATTGCGTACAGTTCTGGTCACCGCATTATAGGAAGGATGTGGAGGCTTTGGAACGGGTGCAGAGGAGATTTACCAGGATGTTGCCTGGTATGGAGGGAAAATCTTATGAGGAAAGGCTGATGGACTTGAGGTTGTTTTCGTTAGAGAGAAGGTTAAGAGGAGACTTAATAGAGGCATACAAAATGATCAGAGGGTTAGATAGGGTGGACAGTGAGAGCCTTCTCCCGCGGATGGAAATGGCTAGCACGAGGGGACATAGCCTTAAACTGAGGGGTAATAGATATAGGACAGAGGTCAGGGGTAGGTTCTTTACGCAAAGAGTAGTGAGGCTGTGGAATGCCCTACCTGCTACAGTGGTGAACTCGCCAACATTGAGGGCATTTAAAAGTTTATTGGATAAACATATGGATGATAATGGTATAGTGTAGGTTAGATGGCTTTTGTTTCGGTGCAACATCGTGGGCCGAAGGGCCTGTACTGCGCTGTATTGTTCTATGTTCTATGGTGCAGAGACATACACTGACTGACACACTGAAAGACCAATCAACACACAGAACACAGCAGCCAATCACCAGACAGGACACGGCCACTGTGTAGCCAGAGGGCACTAGTTTTCCCGCTCATTCGGGATGCAGCCTCTGAGACAGCCAGAGCCCGTGATCAGTAACACGAACATCTACCATGTGCTCGCAGTATAGTCTGGTCAGGCTAGCCTCAGGTCTCCAGTCAACCTAATACAGTGTCAACCCACAGTGCAAGTATGTTTAACAGCTCATAGCTAAATAAAATAGAGTTGTACTTCTACAAGTGTTGGTAGCCTGTCGCTCTCACCTCGCAGACCCAGCATACCCAACACATCAGAGGTGATGCCCGTGCCAGGGACTCCTGAAGGGGATGTGCTGGAACACCACAGTGGCTCGGACCCCCCCCCCCCCCCCCCCGCCCCCACTCCCAACCCCAACCTTTGCTGGCGCATCCGATGGGCAGCAGGCAGAACAAGGTGGCACCTCGTCACCTCCGACACCCGAAGGTCTGCCGGACCCGTCCAGACTGCGTCTCTCCTGAGAACAGCGGCCAAACAGCACCAGGTCACAGGGTGGGATACGCAGAGGCCTCACCCACACCTGACCTGCCACCTTTGCACCCACCAAGGCGGAGCATTAGGACACGTAAGATTAGAAAGGTGAACACCAGTTAGGTTGGCACGGGAGCAGCGCACAGGGACGAGGTCACAGTTATTGTACATAGCACAGGCACAAATAAACATCTGTTTATTGACGTTTGGAACCGCCTCGGTCCTCTATCTGAAGGGTATGAGGGATGGACTAGGCTGAGTGGAGGGTGTGCCAGGTGGGGCGGGGTGGAGTGGGAGGCCAGGGTTGTGGGATTGTGGGGTGGGGTTGTTGGCAGAGCCCCCTCCACAGTCCGACGTTCCCCCATATGTGGCCTTCGGTGGCGGCAGGGGACTGGGCCAGGGATGTGGGGGTGACATGTGGTAGGGCCTGCCCGGTGAGTGACCCATCACCGCTCACCACCCCAATGACCAAAGAGATGTAAGTGTATTCCAAGCACTAAGTGCATTCCAGTCCCTCAAGCTCATGATTGGAATGCACTTACCTCTCTTTGATGTGGTCAGTGTTTGTAATCATTAGGACTTCACCACTTAGAGTCACTGATCCATGAAGGGAGATGAATGAATCAAGGCTGCAGCTGGTTTGTGGAAGCTGTCAATCACAGCCCGCTACTAGAAAGTTGTGAATGGCTTGTAGCTAATGGATCTGCGGGGTCTAGATGCAGGTCACCATTCTCCTTCGAGGAATGGACATCTGGAGCCTCCAGGTTAGTGTTACAGCTGTAAATGTTTTGACTGCCCCTGTCTGGACTGCTCTCTAGCTTCCAGACAGAGGTCTTGTTTATGGGGGGGGGGGAGGGGGAGGATTCGTGGAGGGTCCCTCTAGTCAGGGGATCCCTGTGGAGGTTCCGTCAGTTAAGCAGTCCTGGGGGGGCTCCCTATTAAGGGTGTGTGAGGGGGGGTGGTCTGGTAGAGGAGGGATGGGCAGTTAGTGCATCGTGGGGGGGGGGATGATGGACCTTGGGGGAAATGCCCCTCAGGGGTTGCCCCCTTGGCCAACCGCGAGTTCCCCCACCTCAGGGCCACGCTGGGAAATACCAGAAGTGATGCGTGCTCACACTGCGGAGCCACGGCGGGCCGGGGTCGAGAAATGCCCCGTCCACTAAATGGATGTAAATGGCTCAATAAAGACCTCTCGCTGGCCCGTGGTCCTGAACCTCGATCCTGGCACCAGCGGGAGTCGCAGCATCGCCTTCGGATTGGCGCCTGGTGCCAATCCTGATGTTCCCCCGACACCCGATTCTCCGTCCCATCGGGAAGCGGACTGCCGGCGCCGGGGGATGGAGAGCCCAGCCCTCTTTCAGCAACGGGGAGTCGAACTCGCCGGCCCGATTGGCACCTACTGATCAGGGATCCATTTTGATAGGGCGCCCTCACTCTAAGTGAGCTTGGGGGGGTCGCCCACATCCCCCATCCACAGACAGTGCCACCCCCCCCCCCCCCCCCCCCCCCCAACAGACATGGGACTTTCACCCCCCCCCAATTGAGCACACTCCAGTCTGGGGTAGCTGAGGCCCCCTTTTCAGCCCCCCTTCACTCCCCCAACCTTTATTCAGCCCCGACATGCTCCCACCCCCCTTTCGCCTCGCTTTCACGGGCCTGGCCCTCCACAGGCCTCAAACCTTGGTTGTGCCAACCTGTCACCTGGGCACCCCGGCACTTTCATCCTCACAGTTTGGCAATCCAGGGCCCAGGCGCTGGCCAATGATTCCCTGGACCCGCCCAGCGAGGGCATATTCCAGATGGTGCTTGCCCCGCGGGGTTGGGTAAATCGCACGGGGCGATGCGCCATTTTCAGCCTCACCCACGATGTACCCAGCGCAACGAGATTGGCACCGGGTGCAGAGAGGCAGCAAACTCGCTGCCTCTCTGCACTATATCAGTAAATGCCTAATTTCTGCCTGTAGCTTCTGACAGTCTTAATCTCCTGTAGGACCGACCCAGCCTGCAGGACGGCTGTGTGGAGTGTTCCGTCCATACTCGAAAATTCAAATGGCAGCAAACAGTCGGCCAAGGCGTAAGTGATCACTGAGACCCATTGCTTTAGGGACGATAGAGAGGACAGGGAGGGCGGAGGGGGAGGGCGGGAGGCAGGAGGGAGGGGAGGAGGGAAGATGGAAGGGAGGAGGGAGGATGGAGGGTAGGGTGGAGGAGGGAGGGGAGGAGGGAGGATGGAGGGGAGGAGGGAGGAGGGAGGGTGGAGGAATCGGAGGAGGGAGGAGGGAAAGGGAGGAGGGTGGAGAGGTAGAATGGGAGGGAGGATGGAGGGGAGGAGGGAGGATGGATGGGAGGGGGGAGGGAAGGGAGGGAGGGGAGGAGGGAGGAGGATGGTAGGGTGGAGGAGGGAGGGGAGGATGGAGGGGAGGAGGGAGGATGGATGGAGGGGAGGAGGGGAAGGAGGAGGGAGAGAGGAGGAGGGCGGGGATTAGGGAGGGGAGGATGGAGGAGGCAGGGGAGAAGTGGAGGATTGTGGAGAGGAGGGAGGATGGAGGGGTGGAGGAAGGGGAGGTGGAATGGGAGGGGGAGGAGGGAAGGGGAGGAGGGAGGGGAGGGGAGGAGGGAGGAGGATGGTAGGGTGGAGGAGGGAGGAGGGGGAGGGAGGGGAGGAGGGAGGAGGGAGGATGGATGGAGGGGAGGAGGGGAAGGAGGAGGGAGATGGATGGAGGGGAGGAGGGGAAGGAGGAGGGAGAGGAGGAGGGAGGGGATTAGGGAAGGGAGGAAGGAGGAGGGAGGGGAGGGAGGATCGAGGGGAGGGAAGGGAGGAAGGAGGAGGGAGGGGAGGGAGGATGGAGGAGAGGGAAGGGAGGAAGGAGGAGGGAGGGGAGGAGAGGAGGGAGGAGGAGGGAAGATGGAGGGGAGGAGGGAGGATGGAGGGGACGGTAGGGAGGAGGGAGGATGGAGGATGGAGGGAGGAGGGAGGAGGTAGGAGAGGAGGGACGACGGTGTGGAGGAGGGAGGATGGAGGGGAGGAGGCAGGACGGTGTGGAGGAGGGAGGAGGGAGGATGGAGGGGAGGAGGCAGGATGGAGGGGAGGAGGGAGGATGGAGGGGAGGAGGGGAAGGAGGGGAGGAGGTAGGAGAGGAGGGACAACGGTGTGGAGGAGGGAGGATGGAGGGGAGGGAGGGGAGGAGGTAGGAGAGGAGGGACAACGGTGTGGAGGAGGGAGGATGGAGGGGAGGGAGGGGAGGAGGTAGGAGAGGAGGGACAACGGTGTGGAGGATGGAGGATGGAGGGGAGGGAGGGGAGGAGGTAGGAGAGGAGGGACAACGGTGTGGAGGAGGGAGGATGGAGGGGATGGAGGGGAGGAGGTAGGAGAGGAGGGACAACGGTGTGGAGGATGGAGGATGGAGGGGAGGGAGGGGAGGAGGTAGGAGAGGAGGGACAACGGTGTGGAGGATGGAGGGGAGGGAGGGGAGGAGGTAGGAGAGGAGGGACAACGGTGTGGAGGAGGGAGGATGGAGGGGAGGGAGGGGAGGAGGTAGGAGAGGAGGGACAACGGTGTGGAGGAGGGAGGATGGAGGGGAGGGAGGGGAGGAGGTAGGAGAGGAGGGACAACGGTGTGGAGGATGGAGGATGGAGGGGAGGGAGGGGAGGAGGTAGGAGAGGAGGGACAACGGTGTGGAGGATGGAGGGGAGGGAGGGGAGGAGGTAGGAGAGGAGGGACAACGGTGTGGAGGAGGGAGGATGGAGGGGAGGGAGGGGAGGAGGTAGGAGAGGAGGGACAACGGTGTGGAGGATGGAGGATGGAGGAGAGGAGGGAGGACGGAGGGGAGGTGAGGAACTGTATAAGAATGAGTGAGGGTTGGGTTTGAGTGAGCAGCACTGATTGCGGAATAGTCGGGGTGTGTGAGGCACATGTTCAAAATGGGAAAATTGGAGACCTGAAGGATTTGCAGATTATCGAATCTTATGAAAAGAAAGATGGAGAAGTTGGTGTGGGGAGTGAGGGAATGTGGTGATTCTGCTCCATCTGTCACTGTTAGCAATTCTCTTCAATATGTTGAATTTACTCAGGCCCATTCTCGAGGGGGGCTGTTTGTCTCCGTTTGATGGAAGCCTGTGGAAGACGCCGGTGTGTGAATGTTGTTGTGTGGCTTGCCTGTCCTCCGCCATCTACTTCACCACCCTAGAGGGGCTGGTGTGTGCCGACAGCGACGAGTTCCTCCTCCTGGGCCTAGAGGTAAGGTCGAAGGTAGAAAACACAAGGCCATTCGGCCCCTCCAAGCTAGTACACAGGGAACATGACTCAGTTTTGAAATTTCCAATTCACCTCCAGAATCCAGTTTTTTGCGGGAGAGTTCCCGATTCCCGTTGCCCTCTGTGTGAGGAAGCCCCATTCAGTCGCGCTCCAATTTCAAGGCTTGTCTCCCTTGACCTGGAATCCGCCCCCCCCCTTCCAGAGGAACGTTTCTCTCTAGGCCACACTTGGAGTATAGTGTTCAATTCTGGTCGCCACACTACCAGAAGGATGTGGAGGCTTTAGAGAGGGTGCAGAAGAGATTTACCAGAATGTTGCCTGGTGTGGAGGGCATTAGCTATGAGGAGCGGTTGAATAAACTCTGTTTGTTCTCACTGGAACGACGGAGGTTGAGGGGAGACCTGATAGAGGTATTCAAAATTATGAGGGGCATAGACAGAGTGGATAGTAAGAGGCTTTTCCCCAGGGTAGAGGGGTCAATTACTAGGGGTTTAAGGTGAGAGGGGCAAGGTTTAGAAGAGATGTACGAGGCACGTTTTGTACACAGAGGGTAGTGGGTGCCTGGAACTCGCTGCCAGAGGAGGTGGTGGAAGCGATAGTGTCGTTTAGGCAGCATCTTTACAAATACATGAATAGGATCGGAATAGAGGGATAGGGACCCCGGAAATGTGGAAGATTTTAGTTTAGTCGGGCAGCATGGTCGGCGCAGGCTTGGAGGGCTTTTCTTTGTTCTTTGTTCTTTATTCTATCATCCCAATCACAGACCTTTGCCATTTATTACGATCCCAGACCAGACCCCACAATTGCTAGGATACCGGACAGAAACCCCAACATTTTATTTGAATTTTGTAAGGCTGAGGGGAAACGATTCCTCGCTCCGGGAGTTGGTTCACTCTGAAATCGGGATGCGGCAAATTTTAAAAAAAAACTTTATTACTGACACAGGATTGAACTAACTTTAACTTCAGACAAGAAATAGCTGACCAGTAAAACACTGCTAAACAATAAAATGAAACACTTCAACTCCTAACTACTATTTTCTTTATCTTCAAGCAAACAAACCCTATCTCGGGTCAAGCCCATTTTTAAATACAGTTAACAAACACAGGAATACCGGCTGTTGCAAGGACCTTTCCTGCTCATTCCCTTACTTACCATTTCGTTCACTTTGTTATTGTTTTGGTCCATGGATTTTACCTTTAAGTCGAGCAGGGGAAGTCAGGAACTCAATAGTTCGCAGTGCTATGGAGATTTAGATTTCAGTGTGAGAGGTGTGGGCGATGACCAGCAAATCACGCGCACATGTTCTGGGGGTGTGAGAAGTCGGAGATTGTGGGGGTCGAGGCCGGGCCGGACCCGCTGGTGGCGATTATTGGGGTATCGGAAATGCCGGAGCTGATGGAGGGGAGGAGGGCCCCGATGTTGCCTCTCTTTCCTGGATAAGGGAATGCTGGAACGCCCCCGGGAATGGTGGCCTGGCTGGGGGACTTGTGTGACTTTCTCCGGCTGGAAAAAAAATCAAGTTCGAATTGAGGGGATCAGCGGAGGGCTTTGAGACACGGTGGGGACTGCTCATGACCACGTTTGGGGAATTGTTCATCGCCTGGCGCGGGGGATGGGGGGGGGGAGGGAAAAAAACGTGCACAAACTGTGAACTATGACATGCGGAGAATGTTCTTTGATTTATTCATGATTTTTGCACCGTTGAATATGTTTGGAATTAAATACATTTTAAAGAAAAGATTTAGATTTTGAACAGAAGAACTCAGACATTACCCGAGAGATTGGGGGATCTGGTTCGATTGGTCGGCTGGTGGCCAATGGATTGGCCAGGGATCGTATTCTGCCCAGCAACAGACAGCGATTGGGTCCTGCCAGGTGGGGATTTTTCAGAGAACCCAGCAGGGAAATCGCCTGGTTGCTGAGATGAGAGGTTGCGTGTTATTCTTTGTGTGTGTTTCTCTCTTTCCCAAATATTTCCTGTCTGCTGTTTCTGACTCTGTAGAGAAGCCTCTAGATCTTGATGAGTCTACTGTGGAAACCATTACAAACTCAGACAGAAAGCAAAATGCTCATCCGACTGGAGGTCTAGACTGAAGGACAATCTAACTGGAAGACATCCAATTGAAACAGAGACTTTAATCCTTTTACTTTTAGTATTATTTTTGCAGCCCTCTTTCCCCCCTGTGTTTATCTGTCTTGCATGGTGTACAGAGGGCGAGATGAGTTAAAGGGAGGGGGGGTTAAAAATTAGAGCATAGTTAACCAGTTGTATTTGCTGTCTATTTAGTTATAGTTATCATTTTTAATAGAAGTTAATTATGTTTACATTTACAAACCTGTTGACTGTTGTTTTGGGGGAGCCGAGGAACCTTGAGTATTTCTAAAGTTGAGTTAATTTCAATTGTGTTGCGACTTCGGGTCAAGTGGGGCTGGAATTGACTTCACACGAGCCGAGGGTGTCGTAACACAGAATAGAGATCTCTTGGAGAAAGAGAGATCCTTCAGGAAACAGCCTGTGGATTCTTGTCTGGGCCAAACCATTGTTTAACATGGCAGCTCTTTCCAAAAGCTGCTGTTCCCTTCACAGCCAAATCTAAACTGCCTGAATCAAAACTCCAGAATATGGGAGTATGTCTGGGTATATCGCAGATGTCTGGGTATATCACAGATGTCCGGGTATATCACAGATGTCTGGGTATATCGCAGATGTCCGGGTATATCACAGATGTCTGGGCATATCTCAGATGTCCGGGTATATCACAGATGTCCGGGTATATCACAGACGTCCGGGTATATCACAGACGTCCGGGTATATCACAGATGTCCGGGTATATCACAGATGTCCGGGTATATCACGGATGTCTGGGTATATCACGGATGTCCGGGTATATCACAGATGTCCGGGTATATCACAGATGTCCGGGTATATCACAGATGTCTGGGTATATCACGGATGTTCGGGTATATCACAGATGTCCGGTTATATCACAGATGTCCGGGTATGTCTCAGATGTCCGGGTATATCACAGATGTCCGGGTATATCACAGATGTCCGGGTATGTCTCAGATGTCTGGGTATATCACAGATGTTCGGGTATATCACAGATGTCCGGGTATGTCTCAGATGTCCGGGTATATCACAGATGTCCGGGTATATCACAGATGTCCGGGTATATCACAGATGTCCGGGTATGTCTCAGATGTCCGGGTATGCCTCAGATGTCCGGGTATATCGCAGATGTCCGGGTATATCACAGATGTCCGGGTATATCGCAGATGTCCGGGTATATCACAGATGTCCGGGTATGTCTCAAATGTCCGGGTATATCACAGGTGTCCGGGTATATCACAGGTGTCCGGGTATATCACAGATGTCCGGGTATGTCTCAGATGTCCGGGTATATCAGAGGTGTCCGGGTATATCACAGATGTCCGGGTATGTCTCAGATGTCCGGGTATGTCTCAGATGTACGGGTATGTCTCAGATGTCCGGGTATGTCTCAGACGTCCGGGTATATCGCAGATGTCCGGGTATATCGCAGATGTCCGGGTATATCACAGATGTCCGGGTATATCGCAGATGTCCGGGTATATCTCAGATGTCCGGGTATATCGCAGATGTCCGGGTATATCACAGATGTCCGGGTATATCGCAGATGTCCGGGTATATCTCAGATGTCTGGGGGTATCACAGATGTCCGGGTATATCACAGATGTCCGGGTATATCTCAGATGTCCGGGTATATCTCAGATGTCTGGGTATATCACAGATGTCCGGGTATATCACAGATGTCCGGGTATATCGCAGATGTCCGGGTATACCACAGATGTCCGGGTATATCACAGATGTCCGGGTATGTCTCAGGTGTCCGGGTATATCACAGATGTCCGGGTATATCACAGACGTCCGGGTATATCGCAGATGTCCGGGTATATCACAGATGTCCGGGTATGTCTCAGACGTCCGGGTATATCGCAGATGTCCGGGTATATCGCAGATGTCCGGGTATATCACAGATGTCCGGGTATATCGCAGATGTCCGGGTATATCTCAGATGTCCGGGTATATCGCAGATGTCCGGGTATATCACAGATGTCCGGGTATATCGCAGATGTCCGGGTATATCTCAGATGTCCGGGTATATCACAGATGTCCGGGTATGTCTCAGATGTCCGGGTATATCTCAGATGTCCGGGTATATCACAGATGTCTGGGTATATCGCAGATGTCTGGGTATATCACAGATGTCTGGGTATATCACAGATGTCTGGGTATGTCTCAGATGTCCGGGTATATCTCAGATGTCCGGGTATATCACAGATGTCCGGGTATATCACAGATGTCCGGGAATATCGCAGATGTCCGGGTATATCACAGATGTCCGGGTATATCACAGATGTCCGGGTATGTCTCAGGTGTCCGGGTATATCACAGATGTCCGGGTATATCACAGACGTCCGGGTATATCGCAGATGTCCGGGTATATCACAGATGTCCGGGTATATCGCAGATGTCCGGGTATATCTCAGATGTCCGGGTATATCGCAGATGTCCGGGTATATCACAGATGTCCGGGTATATCGCAGATGTCTGGGTATATCACAGATGTCCGGGTATGTCTCAGATGT
The DNA here is from genome assembly GCF_047496885.1 of Scyliorhinus torazame. NCBI lineage: Eukaryota > Metazoa > Chordata > Chondrichthyes > Carcharhiniformes > Scyliorhinidae > Scyliorhinus > Scyliorhinus torazame. The sequence goes on from NC_092719.1 coordinate 219,148,090, forward strand.
CCGGGTATATCACAGATGTCCGGGTATATCACAGATGTCCGGGTATATCGCAGATGTCCGGGTATATCACAGATGTCCGGGTATATCACAGATGTCCGGGTATATCACAGATGTCCGGGTATATCACGGGTGTCCGGGTATGTCTCAGATGTCCGGGTATATCACAGATGTCCGGGTATATCGCAGATGTCTGGGTATATCATAGGTGTCCGGGTATATCGCAGATGTCCGGGTATATCACAGATGTCCGGGTATGTCTCAGATGTCCGGGTATATCACAGGTGTCCGGGTATATCACAGGTGTCCGGGTATATCACAGATGTCCGGGTATGTCTCAGATGTCCGGGTATATCACAGGTGTCCGGGTATATCACAGATGTCTGGGTATGTCTCAGATGTCCGGGTATGTCTCAGATGTCCGGGTATGTCTCAGATGTCCGGGTATGTCTCAGATGTCCGGGTATGTCTCAGACGTCCGGGTATATCGCAGATGTCCGGGTATATCGCAGATGTCCGGGTATATCACAGATGTCCGGGTATATCGCAGATGTCCGGGTATATCACAGATGTCCGGGTATATCGCAGATGTCTGGGTATATCACAGATGTCCGGGTATATCACGGGTGTCCGGGTATGTCTCAGATGTCCGGGTATATCACAGATGTCCGGGTATATCGCAGATGTCCGGGTATATCACAGATGTCCGGGTATATCGCTGATGTCCGGGTATATCACAGGTGTCCGGGTATATCACAGGTGTCCGGGTATATCACAGATGTCCGGGTATGTCTCAGATGTCCGGGTATATCACAGGTGTCCGGGTATATCACAGATGTCCGGGTATGTCTCAGATGTCCGGGTATATCGCAGATGTCCGGGTATATCGCAGATGTCCGGGTATATCACAGATGTCCGGGTATATCGCAGATGTCCGGGTATATCTCAGATGTCCGGGTATATCGCAGATGTCCAGGTATATCGCAGATGTCCGGGTATATCTCAGATGTCTGGGTATATCACAGATGTCCGGGAATGTCTCAGATGTCCGGGTATATCTCAGATGTCTGGGTATATCACAGATGTCCGCGTATGTCTCAGATGTCCGGGTATATCACAGATGTCCGGGTATATCACAGATGTCCGGGTATGTCTCAGGTGTCCGGGTATATCACAGATGTCCGGGTATATCACAGACGTCCGGGTATATCGCAGATGTCCGGGTATATCTCAGATGTCCGGGTATATCACGGGTGTCCGGGTATGTCTCAGATGTCCGGGTATATCACAGATGTCCGGGTATATCACAGATGTCCGGGTATATCACAGACGTCCGGGTATATCACAGATGTTCGGGTATGTCTCAGATGTCCGGGTATATCACAGACGTCCGGGTATATCTCAGATGTCCGGGTATATCGCAGATGTCCGGGTATATCGCAGATGTCCGGGTATATCACAGATGTCCGGGTATATCGCAGATGTCCGGGTATATCGCAGATGTCCGGGTATATCTCAGATGTCTGGGTATATCACAGATGTCCGGGTATGTCTCAGATGTCCGGGTATATCTCAGATGTCCGGGTATATCACAGATGTCCGGGTATATCACAGATGTCCGGGTATATCGCAGATGTCCGGGTATATCACAGATGTCCGGGTATATCACAGATGTCCGGGTATGTCTCAGGTGTCCGGGTATATCACAGATGTCCGGGTATATCACAGACGTCCGGGTATATCGCAGATGTCCGGGTATATCACAGATGTCCGGGTATATCGCAGATGTCCGGGTATATCTCAGATGTCCGGGTATATCGCAGATGTCCGGGTATATCACAGATGTCCGGGTATATCGCAGATGTCCGGGTATATCTCAGATGTCTGGGTATATCACAGATGTCCGGGTATGTCTCAGATGTCCGGGTATATCTCAGATGTCTGGGTATATCACAGATGTCCGGGTATGTCTCAGATGTCCGGGTATATCACAGATGTCCGGGTATATCACAGATGTCCGGGTATATCGCAGATGTCCGGGTATATCACAGATGTCCGGGTATATCACAGATGTCCGGGTATATCACAGATGTCCGGGTATATCACAGATGTCCGGGTATGTCTCAGGTGTCCGGGTATATCACAGATGTCCGGGTATATCACAGACGTCCGGGTATATCGCAGATGTCCGGGTATATCGCAGATGTCCGGGTATATCGCAGATGTCTGGGTATATCACAGATGTCCGGGTATATCACGGGTGTCCGGGTATGTCTCAGATGTCCGGGTATATCACAGATGTCCGGGTATATCGCAGATGTCTGGGTATATCATAGATGTCCGGGTATATCGCAGATGTCCGGGTATATCACAGATGTCCGGGTATGTCTCAGATGTCTGGGCATATCACAGGTGTCCGGGTATATCACAGGTGTCCGGGTATATCCCAGATGTCCGGGTATGTCTCAGATGTCCGGGTATATCACAGGTGTCCGGGTATATCACAGATGTCTGGGTATGTCTCAGATGTCCGGGTATGTCTCAGATGTCCGGGTATGTCTCAGATGTCCGGGTATGTCTCAGATGTCCGGGTATGTCTCAGACGTCCGGGTATATCGCAGATGTCCGGGTATATCGCAGATGTCCGGGTATATCACAGATGTCCGGGTATATCGCAGATGTCCGGGTATATCGCAGATGTCCGGGTATATCACAGATGTCCGGGTATATCACAGATGTCCGGGTATATCACAGATGTCCGGGTATATCACAGATGTCCGGGTATATCGCAGATGTCTGGGTATATCACAGATGTCCGTGTTTATCACGGGTGTCCGGGTATGTCTCAGATGTCCGGGTATATCACAGATGTCCGGGTATATCGCAGATGTCCGGGTATATCACAGATGTCCGGGTATATCGCAGATGTCCGGGTATATCACAGATGTCCGGGTATGTCTCGGATGTCCGGGTATATCACAGGTGTCCGGGTATATCACAGATGTCCGAGTATATCACAGATGTCCGGGTATGTCTCAGATGTCCGGGTATATCACAGATGTCCGGGTATATCACAGATGTCCGGGTATATCACAGATGTCCGGGTATGTCTCAGATGTCCGGGTATATCACAGATGTCCGGGTATATCACAGATGTCCGGGTATATCACAGATGTCCGGGTATGTCTCAGATGTCCGGGTATATCACAGATGTCCGGGTATGTCTCAGATGTCCGGGTATATCGCAGATGTCCGGGTATATCGCAGTTGTCCGGGTATATCACAGATGTCTGGGTATATCGCAGATGTCCGGGTATATCTCAGATGTCCGGGTATATCTCAGATGTCCGGGTATATCGCAGATGTCCGGGTATATCACAGATGTCCGGGTATATCGCAGATGTCCGGGTATATCTCAGATGTCTGGGTATATCACAGATGTCCGCGTATGTCTCAGATGTCCGGGTATATCGCAGATGTCCGGGTATATCACAGATGTCCGGGTATGTCTCAGGTGTCCGGGTATATCACAGGTGTCCGGGTATATCACAGGTGTCCGGGTATATCACAGGTGTCCGGGTATATCACAGATGTCCGGGTATGTCTCAGATGTCCGGGTATATCACAGATGTCCGGGTATGTCTCAGATGTCCGGGTATATCGCAGATGTCCGGGTATATCGCAGATGTCCGGGTATATCTCAGAAGTCTGGGTATATCACAGATGTCCGCGTATGTCTCAGATGTCCGGGTATATCGCAGATGTCCGGGTATATCACAGATGTCCGGGTATGTCTCAGGTGTCCGGGTATATCACAGGTGTCCGGGTATATCACAGGTGTCCGGGTATATCACAGGTGTCCGGGTATATCACAGATGTCCGGGTATGTCTCAGATGTCCGGGTATATCACAGATGTCCGGGTATGTCTCAGATGTCCGGGTATATCGCAGATGTCCGGGTATATCGCAGATGTCCGGGTATATCTCAGAAGTCTGGGTATATCACAGATGTCCGGGAATGTCTCAGATGTCCGGGTATATCTCAGATGTCCGGGTATATCACAGATGTCCGGGTATATCACAGATGTCCGGGTATATCACAGATGTCCGGGTATATCACAGATGTCCGGGTATATCGCAGATGTCTGGGTATATCACAGATGTCCGTGTTTATCACGGGTGTCCGGGTATGTCTCAGATGTCCGGGTATATCACAGATGTCCGGGTATATCGCAGATGTCCGGGTATATCACAGATGTCCGGGTATATCGCAGATGTCCGGGTATATCACAGATGTCCGGGTATGTCTCGGATGTCCGGGTATATCACAGGTGTCCGGGTATATCACAGATGTCCGAGTATATCACAGATGTCCGGGTATGTCTCAGATGTCCGGGTATATCACAGATGTCCGGGTATATCACAGATGTCCGGGTATATCACAGATGTCCGGGTATGTCTCAGATGTCCGGGTATATCACAGATGTCCGGGTATATCACAGATGTCCGGGTATATCACAGATGTCCGGGTATGTCTCAGATGTCCGGGTATATCACAGATGTCCGGGTATGTCTCAGATGTCCGGGTATATCGCAGATGTCCGGGTATATCGCAGTTGTCCGGGTATATCACAGATGTCTGGGTATATCGCAGATGTCCGGGTATATCTCAGATGTCCGGGTATATCTCAGATGTCCGGGTATATCGCAGATGTCCGGGTATATCACAGATGTCCGGGTATATCGCAGATGTCCGGGTATATCTCAGATGTCTGGGTATATCACAGATGTCCGCGTATGTCTCAGATGTCCGGGTATATCGCAGATGTCCGGGTATATCACAGATGTCCGGGTATGTCTCAGGTGTCCGGGTATATCACAGGTGTCCGGGTATATCACAGGTGTCCGGGTATATCACAGGTGTCCGGGTATATCACAGATGTCCGGGTATGTCTCAGATGTCCGGGTATATCACAGATGTCCGGGTATGTCTCAGATGTCCGGGTATATCGCAGATGTCCGGGTATATCGCAGATGTCCGGGTATATCTCAGAAGTCTGGGTATATCACAGATGTCCGGGAATGTCTCAGATGTCCGGGTATATCTCAGATGTCTGGGTATATCACAGATGTCCGGGAATGTCACAGATGTCCGGGTATATCACAGATGTCCGGGTATATCACAGATGTCCGGGTATGTCTCAGGTGTCCGGGTATATCACAGATGTCCGGGTATATCACAGACGTCCGGGTATATCGCAGATGTCCGGGTATATCACAGATGTCCGGGTATGTCTCAGGTGTCCGGGTATATCACAGATGTCCGGGTATATCACAGACGTCCGGGTATATCGCAGATGTCCGGGTATATCACAGATGTCCGGGTATGTCTCAGACGTCCGGGTATATCGCAGATGTCCGGGTATATCGCAGATGTCCGGGTATATCACAGATGTCCGGGTATATCGCAGATGTCCGGGTATATCTCAGATGTCCGGGTATATCGCAGATGTCCGGGTATATCACAGATGTCCGGGTATATCGCAGATGTCCGGGTATATCTCAGATGTCCGGGTATATCACAGATGTCCGGGTATGTCTCAGATGTCCGGGTATATCTCAGATGTCTGGATATATCACAGATGTCTGGGTATGTCTCAGATGTCCGGGTATATCTCAGATGTCCGGGTATATCACAGATGTCCGGGTATATCACAGATGTCCGGGTATATCGCAGATGTCCGGGTATATCACAGATGTCCGGGTATATCACAGATGTCCGGGTATGTCTCAGGTGTCCGGGTATATCACAGATGTCCGGGTATATCACAGACGTCCGGGTATATCGCAGATGTCCGGGTATATCACAGATGTCCGGGTATATCGCAGATGTCCGGGTATATCTCAGATGTCCGGGTATATCGCAGATGTCCGGGTATATCACAGATGTCCGGGTATATCGCAGATGTCTGGGTATATCACAGATGTCCGGGTATGTCTCAGATGTCCGGGTATATCACAGATGTCCGGGTATATCGCAGATGTCCGGGTATATCGCAGATGTCCGGGTATATCACAGATGTCCGGGTATATCACAGATGTCCGGGTATATCACAGATGTCCGGGTATATCACAGATGTCCGGGTATGTCTCAGGTGTCCGGGTATATCACAGATGTCCGGGTATATCACAGACGTCCGGGTATATCGCAGATGTCCGGGTATATCACAGATGTCCGGGTATATCGCAGATGTCTGGGTATATCACAGATGTCCGGGTATATCACGGGTGTCCGGGTATGTCTCAGATGTCCGGGTATATCACAGATGTCCGGGTATATCGCAGATGTCTGGTTATATCATAGGTGTCCGGGTATATCGCAGATGTCCGGGTATATCACAGATGTCCGGGTATGTCTCAGATGTCCGGGTATATCGCAGGTGTCCGGGTATGTCACAGGTGTCCGGGTATATCACAGATGTCCGGGTATGTCTCAGATGTCCGGGTATATCACAGGTGTCCGGGTATATCACAGATGTCTGGGTATGTCTCAGATGTCCGGGTATGTCTCAGATGTCCGGGTATGTCTCAGATGTCCGGGTATGTCTCAGATGTCCGAGTATGTCTCAGACGTCCGGGTATATCGCAGATGTCCGGGTATATCGCAGATGTCCGGGTATATCACAGATGTCCGGGTATATCGCAGATGTCCGGGTATATCACAGATGTCCGGGTATATCGCAGATGTCTGGGTATATCACAGATGTCCGGGTATATCACGGGTGTCCGGGTATATCACAGATGTCCGGGTATATCGCAGATGTCCGGGTATATCTCAGATGTCCGGGTATATCGCAGATGTCCGGGTATATCACAGATGTCCGGGTATATCGCAGATGTCTGGGTATATCACAGATGTCCGGGTATGTCTCAGATGTCCGGGTATATCACAGATGTCCGGGTATATCACAGATGTCCGGGTATATCGCAGATGTCCGGGTATATCACAGATGTCCGGGTATATCACAGATGTCCGGGTATATCACAGATGTCCGGGTATATCACAGATGTCCGGGTATGTCTCAGGTGTCCGGGTATATCACAGATGTCCTGGTATATCACAGACGTCCGGGTATATCGCAGATGTCCGGGTATATCACAGATGTCCGGGTATATCGCAGATGTCTGGGTATATCACAGATGTCCGGGTATATCACCGGTGTCCGGGTATGTCTCAGATGTCCGGGTATATCACAGATGTCCGGGTATATCGCAGATGTCTGGGTATATCATAGGTGTCCGGGTATATCGCAGATGTCCGGGGAAATCACAGATGTCCGGGTATGTCTCAGATGTCCGGGTATATCACAGGTGTCCGGGTATGTCACAGGTGTCCGGGTATATCACAGATGTCCGGGTATGTCTCAGATGTCCGGGTATATCACAGGTGTCCGGGTATATCACAGATGTCTGGGTATGTCTCAGATGTCCGGGTATGTCTCAGATGTCCGGGTATGTCTCAGATGTCCAGGTATGTCTCAGATGTCCGGGTATGTCTCAGACGTCCGGGTATATCGCAGATGTCCGGGTATATCGCAGATGTCCGGGTATATCACAGATGTCCGGGTATATCGCAGATGTCCGGGTATATCACAGATGTCCGGGTATATCGCAGATGTCTGGGTATATCACAGATGTCCGGGTATATCACGGGTGTCCGGGTATGTCTCAGATGTCCGGGTATATCACAGATGTCCGGGTATATCGCAGATGTCCGGGTATATCACAGATGTCCGGGTATATCGCAGATGTCCGGGTATATCACAGATGTCCGGGTATGTCTCAGATGTCCGGGTATATCACAGGTGTCCGGGTATATCACAGGTGTCCGGGTATATCACAGATGTCCGGGTATGTCTCAGATGTCCGGGTATATCACAGATGTCCGGGTATGTCTCAGATGTCCGGGTATATCGCAGATGTCCGGGTATATCGCAGTTGTCCGGGTATATCACAGATGTCTGGGTATATCGCAGATGTCCGGGTATATCTCAGATGTCCGGGTATATCTCAGATGTCCGGGTATATCGCAGATGTCCGGGTATATCACAGATGTCCGGGTATATCGCAGATGTCCGGGTATATCTCAGATGTCTGGGTATATCACAGATGTCCGGGAATGTCTCAGATGTCCGGGTATATCTCAGATGTCCGGGTATATCACAGATGTCCGGGTATATCACAGATGTCCGGGTATATCGCAGATGTCCGGGTATATCACAGATGTCCGGGTATATCACAGATGTCCGGGTATGTCTCAGGTGTCCGGGTATATCACAGATGTCCGGGTATATCACAGACGTCCGGGTATATCGCAGATGTCCGGGTATATCACAGATGTCCGGGTATATCGCAGATGTCCGGGTATATCTCAGATGTCCGGGTATATCGCAGATGTCCGGGTATATCACAGATGTCCGGGTATATCGCAGATGTCTGGGTATATCACAGATGTCCGGGTATGTCTCAGATGTCCGGGTATATCACAGATGTCCGGGTATATCACAGATGTCCGGGTATATCGCAGATGTCCGGGTATATCACAGATGTCCGGGTATATCACAGATGTCCGGGTATATCACAGATGTCCGGGTATATCACAGATGTCCGGGTATGTCTCAGGTGTCCGGGTATATCACAGATGTCCGGGTATATCACAGACGTCCGGGTATATCGCAGATGTCCGGGTATATCACAGATGTCCGGGTATATCGCAGATGTCTGGGTATATCACAGATGTCCGGGTATATCACGGGTGTCCGGGTATGTCTCAGATGTCCGGGTATATCACAGATGTCCGGGTATATCGCAGATGTCTGGGTATATCATAGGTGTCCGGGTATATCGCAGATGTCCGGGTATATCACAGATGTCCGGGTATGTCTCAGATGTCCGGGTATATCGCAGGTGTCCGGGTATGTCACAGGTGTCCGGGTATATCACAGATGTCCGGGTATGTCTCAGATGTCCGGGTATATCACAGGTGTCCGGGTATATCACAGATGTCTGGGTATGTCTCAGATGTCCGGGTATGTCTCAGATGTCCGGGTATGTCTCAGATGTCCGGGTATGTCTCAGATGTCCGAGTATGTCTCAGACGTCCGGGTATATCGCAGATGTCCGGGTATATCGCAGATGTCCGGGTATATCACAGATGTCCGGGTATATCGCAGATGTCCGGGTATATCACAGATGTCCGGGTATATCGCAGATGTCTGGGTATATCACAGATGTCCGGGTATATCACGGGTGTCCGGGTATATCACAGATGTCCGGGTATATCGCAGATGTCCGGGTATATCTCAGATGTCCGGGTATATCGCAGATGTCCGGGTATATCACAGATGTCCGGGTATATCGCAGATGTCTGGGTATATCACAGATGTCCGGGTATGTCTCAGATGTCCGGGTATATCACAGATGTCCGGGTATATCACAGATGTCCGGGTATATCGCAGATGTCCGGGTATATCACAGATGTCCGGGTATATCACAGATGTCCGGGTATATCACAGATGTCCGGGTATATCACAGATGTCCGGGTATGTCTCAGGTGTCCGGGTATATCACAGATGTCCTGGTATATCACAGACGTCCGGGTATATCGCAGATGTCCGGGTATATCACAGATGTCCGGGTATATCGCAGATGTCTGGGTATATCACAGATGTCCGGGTATATCACGGGTGTCCGGGTATGTCTCAGATGTCCGGGTATATCACAGATGTCCGTGTATATCGCAGATGTCTGGGTATATCATAGGTGTCCGGGTATATCGCAGATGTCCGGGGAAATCACAGATGTCCGGGTATGTCTCAGATGTCCGGGTATATCACAGGTGTCCGGGTATGTCACAGGTGTCCGGGTATATCACAGATGTCCGGGTATGTCTCAGATGTCCGGGTATATCACAGGTGTCCGGGTATATCACAGATGTCTGGGTATGTCTCAGATGTCCGGGTATGTCTCAGATGTCCGGGTATGTCTCAGATGTCCAGGTATGTCTCAGATGTCCGGGTATGTCTCAGACGTCCGGGTATATCGCAGATGTCCGGGTATATCGCAGATGTCCGGGTATATCACAGATGTCCGGGTATATCGCAGATGTCCGGGTATATCACAGATGTCCGGGTATATCGCAGATGTCTGGGTATATCACAGATGTCCGGGTATATCACGGGTGTCCGGGTATGTCTCAGATGTCCGGGTATATCACAGATGTCCGGGTATATCGCAGATGTCCGGGTATATCACAGATGTCCGGGTATATCGCAGATGTCCGGGTATATCACAGGTGTCCGGGTATATCACAGATGTCCGGGTATGTCTCAGATGTCCGGGTATATCACAGGTGTCCGGGTATATCACAGATGTCCGGGTATGTCTCAGATGTCCGGGTATATCGCAGATGTCCGGGTATATCGCAGATGTCCGGGTATATCACAGATGTCCGGGTATATCGCAGATGTCCGGGTATATCTCAGATGTCCGGGTATATCGCAGATGTCCGGGTATATCTCAGATGTCTGGGTATGTCGCAGATGTCCGGGTATATCTCAGATGTCCGCGTATGTCTCAGATGTCCGGGTATATCTCAGATGTCCGGGTATATCACAGATGTCCGGGTATATCACAGATGTCCGGGAATGTCTCAGATGTCCGGGTATATCTCAGATGTCCGGGAATGTCTCAGATGTCCGGGTATATCACAGATGTCCGGGTATGTCTCAGGTGTCCGGGTATATCACAGATGTCCGGGTATATCACAGACGTCCGGGTATATCGCAGATGTCCGGGTATATCGCAGATGTCTGGGTATATCACAGGTGTCTGGGTATATCACGGGTGTCCGGGTATGTCTCAGATGTCCGGGTATATCACAGATGTCCGGGTATATCACAGATGTCCGGGTATATCACAGACGTCCGGGTATATCTCAGATGTCCGGGTATATCACAGATGTTCGGGTATGTCTCAGATGTCCGGGTATATCACAGATGTCCGGGTATATCACAGATGTCCGGGTATATCACAGACGTCCGGGTATATCTCAGATGTCCGGGTATATCACAGATGTTCGGGTATGTCTCAGATGTCCGGGTATATCACAGACGTCCGGGTATGTCTCAGATGTCCGGGTATATCGCAGATGTCCGGGTATATCGCAGATGTCCGGGTATATCACAGATGTCCGGGTATATCGCAGATGTCCGGGTATATCGCAGATGTCCGGGTATATCTCAGATGTCTGGGTATATCACAGATGTCCGGGTATGTCTCAGATGTCCGGGTATATCTCAGATGTCCGGGTATATCACAGATGTCCGGGTATATCACAGATGTCCGGGTATATCGCAGATGTCCGGGTATATCACAGATGTCCGGGTATATCACAGATGTCCGGGTATGTCTCAGGTGTCCGGGTATATCACAGATGTCCGGGTATATCACAGACGTCCGGGTATATCGCAGATGTCCGGGTATATCACAGATGTCCGGGTATATCGCAGATGTCCGGGTATATCTCAGATGTCCGGGTATATCGCAGATGTCCGGGTATATCTCAGATGTCTGGGTATATCACAGATGTCCGGGTATGTCTCAGATGTCCGGGTATATCTCAGATGTCTGGGTATATCACAGATGTCCGGGTATGTCTCAGATGTCCGGGTATATCACAGATGTCCGGGTATATCACAGATGTCCGGGTATATCGCAGATGTCCGGGTATATCACAGATGTCCGGGTATATCACAGATGTCCGGGTATATCACAGATGTCCGGGTATATCACAGATGTCCGGGTATGTCTCAGGTGTCTGGGTATATCACAGATGTCCGGGTATGTCTCAGATGTCCGGGTATATCACAGATGTCCGGGTATATCACAGATGTCCGGGTATATCGCAGATGTCCGGGTATATCACAGACGTCCGGGTATATCGCAGATGTCCGGGTATATCGCAGATGTCCGGGTATATCACAGATGTCCGGGTATATCGCAGATGTCCGGGTATATCACAGATGTCCGGGTATATCGCAGATGTCTGGGTATATCACAGATGTCCGGGTATATCACGGGTGTCCGGGTATGTCTCAGATGTCCGGGTATATCACAGATGTCCGGGTATATCGCAGATGTCCGGGTATATCACAGATGTCCGGGTATATCGCAGATGTCCGGGTATATCACAGATGTCCGGGTATGTCTCAGATGTCCGGGTATATCACAGGTGTCCGGGTATATCACAGGTGTCCGGGTATATCACAGATGTCCGGGTATGTCTCAGATGTCCGGGTATATCACAGATGTCCGGGTATGTCTCAGATGTCCGGGTATATCGCAGATGTCCGGGTATATCGCAGTTGTCCGGGTATATCACAGATGTCTGGGTATATCGCAGATGTCCGGGTATATCTCAGATGTCCGGGTATATCTCAGATGTCCGGGTATATCGCAGATGTCCGGGTATATCACAGATGTCCGGGTATATCGCAGATGTCCGGGTATATCTCAGATGTCTGGGTATATCACAGATGTCCGGGAATGTCTCAGATGTCCGGGTATATCTCAGATGTCCGGGTATATCACAGATGTCCGGGTATATCACAGATGTCCGGGTATATCGCAGATGTCCGGGTATATCACAGATGTCCGGGTATATCACAGATGTCCGGGTATGTCTCAGGTGTCCGGGTATATCACAGATGTCCGGGTATATCACAGACGTCCGGGTATATCGCAGATGTCCGGGTATATCACAGATGTCCGGGTATATCGCAGATGTCCGGGTATATCTCAGATGTCCGGGTATATCGCAGATGTCCGGGTATATCACAGATGTCCGGGTATATCGCAGATGTCTGGGTATATCACAGATGTCCGGGTATGTCTCAGATGTCCGGGTATATCACAGATGTCCGGGTATATCACAGATGTCCGGGTATATCGCAGATGTCCGGGTATATCACAGATGTCCGGGTATATCACAGATGTCCGGGTATATCACAGATGTCCGGGTATATCACAGATGTCCGGGTATGTCTCAGGTGTCCGGGTATATCACAGATGTCCGGGTATATCACAGACGTCCGGGTATATCGCAGATGTCCGGGTATATCACAGATGTCCGGGTATATCGCAGATGTCTGGGTATATCACAGATGTCCGGGTATATCACGGGTGTCCGGGTATGTCTCAGATGTCCGGGTATATCACAGATGTCCGGGTATATCGCAGATGTCTGGGTATATCATAGGTGTCCGGGTATATCGCAGATGTCCGGGTATATCACAGATGTCCGGGTATGTCTCAGATGTCCGGGTATATCGCAGGTGTCCGGGTATGTCACAGGTGTCCGGGTATATCACAGATGTCCGGGTATGTCTCAGATGTCCGGGTATATCACAGGTGTCCGGGTATATCACAGATGTCTGGGTATGTCTCAGATGTCCGGGTATGTCTCAGATGTCCGGGTATGTCTCAGATGTCCGGGTATGTCTCAGATGTCCGAGTATGTCTCAGACGTCCGGGTATATCGCAGATGTCCGGGTATATCGCAGATGTCCGGGTATATCACAGATGTCCGGGTATATCGCAGATGTCCGGGTATATCACAGATGTCCGGGTATATCGCAGATGTCTGGGTATATCACGGGTGTCCGGGTATATCGCAGATGTCCGGGTATATCGCAGATGTCCGGGTATATCTCAGATGTCCGGGTATATCGCAGATGTCCGGGTATATCACAGATGTCCGGGTATATCGCAGATGTCTGGGTATATCACAGATGTCCGGGTATGTCTCAGATGTCCGGGTATATCACAGATGTCCGGGTATATCACAGATGTCCGGGTATATCGCAGATGTCCGGGTATATCACAGATGTCCGGGTATATCACAGATGTCCGGGTATATCACAGATGTCCGGGTATATCACAGATGTCCGGGTATGTCTCAGGTGTCCGGGTATATCACAGATGTCCTGGTATATCACAGACGTCCGGGTATATCGCAGATGTCCGGGTATATCACAGATGTCCGGGTATATCGCAGATGTCTGGGTATATCACAGATGTCCGGGTATATCACGGGTGTCCGGGTATGTCTCAGATGTCCGGGTATATCACAGATGTCCGGGTATATCGCAGATGTCTGGGTATATCATAGGTGTCCGGGTATATCGCAGATGTCCGGGGAAATCACAGATGTCCGGGTATGTCTCAGATGTCCGGGTATATCACAGGTGTCCGGGTATGTCACAGGTGTCCGGGTATATCACAGATGTCCGGGTATGTCTCAGATGTCCGGGTATATCACAGGTGTCCGGGTATATCACAGATGTCTGGGTATGTCTCAGATGTCCGGGTATGTCTCAGATGTCCGGGTATGTCTCAGATGTCCAGGTATGTCTCAGATGTCCGGGTATGTCTCAGACGTCCGGGTATATCGCAGATGTCCGGGTATATCGCAGATGTCCGGGTATATCACAGATGTCCGGGTATATCGCAGATGTCCGGGTATATCACAGATGTCCGTGTATATCGCAGATGTCTGGGTATATCACAGATGTCCGGGTATATCACGGGTGTCCGGGTATGTCTCAGATGTCCGGGTATATCACAGATGTCCGGGTATATCGCAGATGTCCGGGTATATCACAGATGTCCGGGTATATCGCAGATGTCCGGGTATATCACAGGTGTCCGGGTATATCACAGATGTCCGGGTATGTCTCAGATGTCCGGGTATATCACAGGTGTCCGGGTATATCACAGATGTCCGGGTATGTCTCAGATGTCCGGGTATATCGCAGATGTCCGGGTATATCGCAGATGTCCGGGTATATCACAGATGTCCGGGTATATCGCAGATGTCCGGGTATATCTCAGATGTCCGGGTATATCGCAGATGTCCGGGTATATCTCAGATGTCTGGGTATGTCGCAGATGTCCGGGTATATCTCAGATGTCCGCGTATGTCTCAGATGTCCGGGTATATCTCAGATGTCCGGGTATATCACAGATGTCCGGGTATATCACAGATGTCCGGGAATGTCTCAGATGTCCGGGTATATCTCAGATGTCCGGGAATGTCTCAGATGTCCGGGTATATCACAGATGTCCGGGTATGTCTCAGGTGTCCGGGTATATCACAGATGTCCGGGTATATCACAGACGTCCGGGTATATCGCAGATGTCCGGGTATATCGCAGATGTCTGGGTATATCACAGGTGTCTGGGTATATCACGGGTGTCCGGGTATGTCTCAGATGTCCGGGTATATCACAGATGTCCGGGTATATCACAGATGTCCGGGTATATCACAGACGTCCGGGTATATCTCAGATGTCCGGGTATATCACAGATGTTCGGGTATGTCTCAGATGTCCGGGTATGTCACAGATGTCCGGGTATATCACAGATGTCCGGGTATATCACAGACGTCCGGGTATATCTCAGATGTCCGGGTATATCACAGATGTTCGGGTATGTCTCAGATGTCCGGGTATATCACAGACGTCCGGGTATGTCTCAGATGTCCGGGTATATCGCAGATGTCCGGGTATATCGCAGATGTCCGGGTATATCACAGATGTCCGGGTATATCGCAGATGTCCGGGTATATCGCAGATGTCCGGGTATATCTCAGATGTCTGGGTATATCACAGATGTCCGGGTATGTCTCAGATGTCCGGGTATATCTCAGATGTCCGGGTATATCACAGATGTCCGGGTATATCACAGATGTCCGGGTATATCGCAGATGTCCGGGTATGTCTCAGGTGTCCGGGTATATCACAGATGTCCGGGTATATCACAGACGTCCGGGTATATCGCAGATGTCCGGGTATATCACAGATGTCCGGGTATATCGCAGATGTCCGGGTATATCTCAGATGTCTGGGTATATCACAGATGTCCGGGTATGTCTCAGATGTCCGGGTATATCTCAGATGTCTGGGTATATCACAGATGTCCGGGTATGTCTCAGATGTCCGGGTATATCACAGATGTCCGGGTATATCACAGATGTCCGGGTATTTCTCAGATGTCCGGGTATATCACAGATGTCCGGGTATATCACAGATGTCCGGGTATATCACAGATGTCCGGGTATATCACAGATGTCCGGGTATGTCTCAGGTGTCCGGGTATATCACAGATGTCCGGGTATATCACAGACGTCCGGGTATATCGCAGATGTCCGGGTATATCACAGATGTCCGGGTATATCGCAGATGTCTGGGTATATCACAGATGTCCGGGTATATCACGGGTGTCCGGGTATGTCTCAGATGTCCGGGTATATCACAGATGTCCGGGTATATCGCAGATGTCTGGGTATATCATAGATGTCCGGGTATATCGCAGATGTCCGGGTATATCACAGATGTCCGGGTATGTCTCAGATGTCTGGGTATATCACAGGTGTCCGGGTATATCACAGGTGTCCGGGTATATCCCAGATGTCCGGGTATGTCTCAGATGTCCGGGTATATCACAGGTGTCCGGGTATATCACAGATGTCTGGGTATGTCTCAGATGTCCGGGTATGTCTCAGATGTCCGGGTATGTCTCAGATGTCCGGGTATGTCTCAGACGTCCGGATATATCGCAGATGTCCGGGTATATCGCAGATGTCCGGGTATATCTCAGATGTCCGGGTATATCGCAGATGTCCGGGTATATCACAGATGTCCGGGTATATCGCAGATGTCTGGGTATATCACAGATGTCCGGGTATATCACGGGTGTCCGGGTATGTCTCAGATGTCCGGGTATATCACAGATG
Organism: Scyliorhinus torazame; assembly: GCF_047496885.1. Lineage (NCBI taxonomy): Eukaryota > Metazoa > Chordata > Chondrichthyes > Carcharhiniformes > Scyliorhinidae > Scyliorhinus > Scyliorhinus torazame. The sequence goes on from NC_092719.1 coordinate 219,164,942, forward strand.
TCCGGGTATATCGCAGATGTCCGGGTATATCACAGATGTCCGGGTATATCGCAGATGTCCGGGTATATCACAGAAGTCCGGGTATGTCTCAGATGTCCGGGTATATCACAGGTGTCCGGGTATATCACAGGTGTCCGGGTATATCACAGATGTCCGGGTATGTCTCAGATGTCCGGGTATATCACAGGTGTCCGGGTATATCACAGATGTCCGGGTATGTCTCAGATGTCCGGGTATATCGCAGATGTCCGGGTATATCGCAGTTGTCCGGGTATATCACAGATGTCCGGGTATATCGCAGATGTCCGTGTATATCTCAGATGTCCGGGTATATCTCAGATGTCCGGGTATATCGCAGATGTCCGGGTATATCACAGATGTCCGGGTATATCGCAGATGTCCGGGTATATCTCAGATGTCCGGGTATATCGCAGATGTCCGGGTATATCACGGATGTTCGGGTATATCACAGATGTCCGGGAATGTCTCAGATGTCCGGGTATATCTCAGATGTCTGGGTATATCACAGATGTCCGCGTATGTCTCAGATGTCCGGGTATATCGCAGATGTCCGGGTATATCACAGATGTCCGGGTATATCACAGATGTCCGGGTATATCGCAGATGTCCGGGTATATCACAGATGTCCGGGTATATCACAGATGTCCGGGTATATCGCAGATGTCCGGGTATATCGCAGTTGTCCGGGTATATCACAGATGTCCGGGTATATCGCAGATGTCCGTGTATATCTCAGATGTCCGGGTATATCTCAGATGTCCGGGTATATCGCAGATGTCCGGGTATATCACAGATGTCCGGGTATATCGCAGATGTCCGGGTATATCTCAGATGTCCGGGTATATCGCAGATGTCCGGGTATATCACGGATGTTCGGGTATATCACAGATGTCCGGGAATGTCTCAGATGTCCGGGTATATCTCAGATGTCTGGGTATATCACAGATGTCCGCGTATGTCTCAGATGTCCGGGTATATCGCAGATGTCCGGGTATATCACAGATGTCCGGGTATATCGCAGATGTCCGGGTATATCGCAGATGTCCGGGTATATCACAGATGTCCGGGTATATCGCAGATGTCCGGGTATATCTCAGATGTCCGGGTATATCGCAGATGTCTGGGTATATCACGGATGTTCGGGTATATCACAGATGTCCGGGAATGTCTCAGATGTCCGGGTATATCTCAGATGTCTGGGTATATCACAGATGTCCGCGTATGTCTCAGATGTCCGGGTATATCGCAGATGTCCGGGTATATCACAGATGTCCGGGTATGTCTCAGGTGTCCGGGTATATCACAGGTGTCCGGGTATATCACAGGTGTCCGGGTATATCAGAGGTGTCCGGGTATATCACAGATGTCTGGGTATATCGCAGATGTCCGGGTATATCGCAGATGTCCGGGTATATCTCAGATGTCTGGGTATATCACAGATGTCCGGGAATGTCTCAGATGTCCGGGTATATCTCAGATGTCTGGGTATATCACAGATGTCCGCGTATGTCTCAGATGTCCGGGTATATCACAGATGTCCGGGTATATCACAGATGTCCGGGTATGTCTCAGGTGTCCGGGTATATCACAGATGTCCGGGTATATCACAGACGTCCGGGTATATCGCAGATGTCCGGGTATATCGCAGATGTCTGGGTATATCACAGGTGTCCGGGTATATCACGGGTGTCCGGGTATGTCTCAGATGTCCGGGTATATCACAGATGTCCGGGTATATCACAGATGTCCGGGTATATCACAGACGTCCGGGTATATCTCAGATGTCCGGGTATATCACAGATGTTCGGGTATGTCTCAGATGTCCGGGTATATCACAGACGTCCGGGTATATCTCAGATGTCCGGGTATATCGCAGATGTCCGGGTATATCGCAGATGTCCGGGTATATCACAGATGTCCGGGTATATCGCAGATGTCCGGGTATATCGCAGATGTCCGGGTATATCTCAGATGTCTGGGTATATCACAGATGTCCGGGTATATCGCAGATGTCCGGGTATATCTCAGATGTCTGGGTATATCACAGATGTCCGGGTATGTCTCAGATGTCCGGGTATATCTCAGATGTCCGGGTATATCACAGATGTCCGGGTATATCGCAGATGTCCGGGTATATCTCAGATGTCTGGGTATATCACAGATGTCCGGGTATGTCTCAGATGTCCGGGTATATCGCAGATGTCCGGGTATATCACAGATGTCCGGGTATGTCTCAGGTGTCCGGGTATATCACAGATGTCCGGGTATATCACAGACGTCCGGGTATATCGCAGACGTCCGGGTATATCACAGATGTCCGGGTATATCTCAGATGTCTGGATATATCACAGATGTCTGGGTATGTCTCAGATGTCCGGGTATATCTCAGATGTCCGGGTATATCACAGATGTCCGGGTATATCACAGATGTCCGGGTATATCGCAGATGTCCGGGTATATCACAGATGTCCGGGTATATCACAGATGTCCGGGTATGTCTCAGGTGTCCGGGTATATCACAGATGTCCGGGTATATCACAGACGTCCGGGTATATCGCAGATGTCCGGGTATATCACAGATGTCCGGGTATATCGCAGATGTCCGGGTATATCTCAGATGTCCGGGTATATCGCAGATGTCCGGGTATATCACAGATGTCCGGGTATATCGCAGATGTCTGGGTATATCACAGATGTCCGGGTATGTCTCAGATGTCCGGGTATATCACAGATGTCCGGGTATATCGCAGATGTCCGGGTATATCGCAGATGTCCGGGTATATCACAGATGTCCGGGTATATCACAGATGTCCGGGTATATCACAGATGTCCGGGTATATCACAGATGTCCGGGTATGTCTCAGGTGTCCGGGTATATCACAGATGTCCGGGTATATCACAGACGTCCGGGTATATCGCAGATGTCCGGGTATATCACAGATGTCCGGGTATATCGCAGATGTCTGGGTATATCACAGATGTCCGGGTATATCACGGGTGTCCGGGTATGTCTCAGATGTCCGGGTATATCACAGATGTCCGGGTATATCGCAGATGTCTGGGTATATCATAGGTGTCCGGGTATATCGCAGATGTCCGGGTATATCACAGATGTCCGGGTATGTCTCAGATGTCCGGGTATATCGCAGGTGTCCGGGTATGTCACAGGTGTCCGGGTATATCACAGATGTCCGGGTATGTCTCAGATGTCCGGGTATATCACAGGTGTCCGGGTATATCACAGATGTCTGGGTATGTCTCAGATGTCCGGGTATGTCTCAGATGTCCGGGTATGTCTCAGATGTCCGGGTATGTCTCAGATGTCCGAGTATGTCTCAGACGTCCGGGTATATCGCAGATGTCCGGGTATATCGCAGATGTCCGGGTATATCACAGATGTCCGGGTATATCGCAGATGTCCGGGTATATCACAGATGTCCGGGTATATCGCAGATGTCTGGGTATATCACAGATGTCCGGGTATATCACGGGTGTCCGGGTATATCACAGATGTCCGGGTATATCGCAGATGTCCGGGTATATCTCAGATGTCCGGGTATATCGCAGATGTCCGGGTATATCACAGATGTCCGGGTATATCGCAGATGTCTGGGTATATCACAGATGTCCGGGTATGTCTCAGATGTCCGGGTATATCACAGATGTCCGGGTATATCACAGATGTCCGGGTATATCGCAGATGTCCGGGTATATCACAGATGTCCGGGTATATCACAGATGTCCGGGTATATCACAGATGTCCGGGTATATCACAGATGTCCGGGTATGTCTCAGGTGTCCGGGTATATCACAGATGTCCTGGTATATCACAGACGTCCGGGTATATCGCAGATGTCCGGGTATATCACAGATGTCCGGGTATATCGCAGATGTCTGGGTATATCACAGATGTCCGGGTATATCACCGGTGTCCGGGTATGTCTCAGATGTCCGGGTATATCACAGATGTCCGGGTATATCGCAGATGTCTGGGTATATCATAGGTGTCCGGGTATATCGCAGATGTCCGGGGAAATCACAGATGTCCGGGTATGTCTCAGATGTCCGGGTATATCACAGGTGTCCGGGTATGTCACAGGTGTCCGGGTATATCACAGATGTCCGGGTATGTCTCAGATGTCCGGGTATATCACAGGTGTCCGGGTATATCACAGATGTCTGGGTATGTCTCAGATGTCCGGGTATGTCTCAGATGTCCGGGTATGTCTCAGATGTCCAGGTATGTCTCAGATGTCCGGGTATGTCTCAGACGTCCGGGTATATCGCAGATGTCCGGGTATATCGCAGATGTCCGGGTATATCACAGATGTCCGGGTATATCGCAGATGTCCGGGTATATCGCAGATGTCTGGGTATATCACAGATGTCCGGGTATATCACGGGTGTCCGGGTATGTCTCAGATGTCCGGGTATATCACAGATGTCCGGGTATATCGCAGATGTCCGGGTATATCACAGATGTCCGGGTATATCGCAGATGTCCGGGTATATCACAGATGTCCGGGTATGTCTCAGATGTCCGGGTATATCACAGGTGTCCGGGTATATCACAGGTGTCCGGGTATATCACAGATGTCCGGGTATGTCTCAGATGTCCGGGTATATCACAGATGTCCGGGTATGTCTCAGATGTCCGGGTATATCGCAGATGTCCGGGTATATCGCAGTTGTCCGGGTATATCACAGATGTCTGGGTATATCGCAGATGTCCGGGTATATCTCAGATGTCCGGGTATATCTCAGATGTCCGGGTATATCGCAGATGTCCGGGTATATCACAGATGTCCGGGTATATCGCAGATGTCCGGGTATATCTCAGATGTCTGGGTATATCACAGATGTCCGGGAATGTCTCACATGTCCGGGTATATCTCAGATGTCCGGGTATATCACAGATGTCCGGGTATATCACAGATGTCCGGGTATATCGCAGATGTCCGGGTATATCACAGATGTCCGGGTATATCACAGATGTCCGGGTATGTCTCAGGTGTCCGGGTATATCACAGATGTCCGGGTATATCACAGACGTCCGGGTATATCGCAGATGTCCGGGTATATCACAGATGTCCGGGTATATCGCAGATGTCCGGGTATATCTCAGATGTCCGGGTATATCGCAGATGTCCGGGTATATCACAGATGTCCGGGTATATCGCAGATGTCTGGGTATATCACAGATGTCCGGGTATGTCTCAGATGCCCGGGTATATCACAGATGTCCGGGTATATCACAGATGTCCGGGTATATCGCAGATGTCCGGGTATATCACAGATGTCCGGGTATATCACAGATGTCCGGGTATATCACAGATGTCCGGGTATATCACAGATGTCCGGGTATGTCTCAGGTGTCCGGGTATATCACAGATGTCCGGGTATATCACAGACGTCCGGGTATATCGCAGATGTCCGGGTATATCACAGATGTCCGGGTATATCGCAGATGTCTGGGTATATCACAGATGTCCGGGTATATCACGGGTGTCCGGGTATGTCTCAGATGTCCGGGTATATCACAGATGTCCGGGTATATCGCAGATGTCTGGGTATATCATAGGTGTCCGGGTATATCGCAGATGTCCGGGTATATCACAGATGTCCGGGTATGTCTCAGATGTCCGGGTATATCGCAGGTGTCCGGGTATGTCACAGGTGTCCGGGTATATCACAGATGTCCGGGTATGTCTCAGATGTCCGGGTATATCACAGGTGTCCGGGTATATCACAGATGTCTGGGTATGTCTCAGATGTCCGGGTATGTCTCAGATGTCCGGGTATGTCTCAGATGTCCGGGTATGTCTCAGATGTCCGAGTATGTCTCAGACGTCCGGGTATATCGCAGATGTCCGGGTATATCGCAGATGTCCGGGTATATCACAGATGTCCGGGTATATCGCAGATGTCCGGGTATATCACAGATGTCCGGGTATATCGCAGATGTCTGGGTATATCACAGATGTCCGGGTATATCACGGGTGTCCGGGTATATCACAGATGTCCGGGTATATCGCAGATGTCCGGGTATATCTCAGATGTCCGGGTATATCGCAGATGTCCGGGTATATCACAGATGTCCGGGTATATCGCAGATGTCTGGGTATATCACAGATGTCCGGGTATGTCTCAGATGTCCGGGTATATCACAGATGTCCGGGTATATCACAGATGTCCGGGTATATCGCAGATGTCCGGGTATATCACAGATGTCCGGGTATATCACAGATGTCCGGGTATATCACAGATGTCCGGGTATATCACAGATGTCCGGGTATGTCTCAGGTGTCCGGGTATATCACAGATGTCCTGGTATATCACAGACGTCCGGGTATATCGCAGATGTCCGGGTATATCACAGATGTCCGGGTATATCGCAGATGTCTGGGTATATCACAGATGTCCGGGTATATCACGGGTGTCCGGGTATGTCTCAGATGTCCGGGTATATCACAGATGTCCGTGTATATCGCAGATGTCTGGGTATATCATAGGTGTCCGGGTATATCGCAGATGTCCGGGGAAATCACAGATGTCCGGGTATGTCTCAGATGTCCGGGTATATCACAGGTGTCCGGGTATGTCACAGGTGTCCGGGTATATCACAGATGTCCGGGTATGTCTCAGATGTCCGGGTATATCACAGGTGTCCGGGTATATCACAGATGTCTGGGTATGTCTCAGATGTCCGGGTATGTCTCAGATGTCCGGGTATGTCTCAGATGTCCAGGTATGTCTCAGATGTCCGGGTATGTCTCAGACGTCCGGGTATATCGCAGATGTCCGGGTATATCGCAGATGTCCGGGTATATCACAGATGTCCGGGTATATCGCAGATGTCCGGGTATATCACAGATGTCCGGGTATATCGCAGATGTCTGGGTATATCACAGATGTCCGGGTATATCACGGGTGTCCGGGTATGTCTCAGATGTCCGGGTATATCACAGATGTCCGGGTATATCGCAGATGTCCGGGTATATCACAGATGTCCGGGTATATCGCAGATGTCCGGGTATATCACAGGTGTCCGGGTATATCACAGATGTCCGGGTATGTCTCAGATGTCCGGGTATATCACAGGTGTCCGGGTATATCACAGATGTCCGGGTATGTCTCAGATGTCCGGGTATATCGCAGATGTCCGGGTATATCGCAGATGTCCGGGTATATCACAGATGTCCGGGTATATCGCAGATGTCCGGGTATATCTCAGATGTCCGGGTATATCGCAGATGTCCGGGTATATCTCAGATGTCTGGGTATGTCGCAGATGTCCGGGTATATCTCAGATGTCCGCGTATGTCTCAGATGTCCGGGTATATCTCAGATGTCCGGGTATATCACAGATGTCCGGGTATATCACAGATGTCCGGGAATGTCTCAGATGTCCGGGTATATCTCAGATGTCCGGGAATGTCTCAGATGTCCGGGTATATCACAGATGTCCGGGTATGTCTCAGGTGTCCGGGTATATCACAGATGTCCGGGTATATCACAGACGTCCGGGTATATCGCAGATGTCCGGGTATATCGCAGATGTCTGGGTATATCACAGGTGTCTGGGTATATCACGGGTGTCCGGGTATGTCTCAGATGTCCGGGTATATCACAGATGTCCGGGTATATCACAGATGTCCGGGTATATCACAGACGTCCGGGTATATCTCAGATGTCCGGGTATATCACAGATGTTCGGGTATGTCTCAGATGTCCGGGTATATCACAGATGTCCGGGTATATCACAGATGTCCGGGTATATCACAGACGTCCGGGTATATCTCAGATGTCCGGGTATATCACAGATGTTCGGGTATGTCTCAGATGTCCGGGTATATCACAGACGTCCGGGTATGTCTCAGATGTCCGGGTATATCGCAGATGTCCGGGTATATCGCAGATGTCCGGGTATATCACAGATGTCCGGGTATATCGCAGATGTCCGGGTATATCGCAGATGTCCGGGTATATCTCAGATGTCTGGGTATATCACAGATGTCCGGGTATGTCTCAGATGTCCGGGTATATCTCAGATGTCCGGGTATATCACAGATGTCCGGGTATATCACAGATGTCCGGGTATATCGCAGATGTCCGGGTATATCACAGATGTCCGGGTATATCACAGATGTCCGGGTATGTCTCAGGTGTCCGGGTATATCACAGATGTCCGGGTATATCACAGACGTCCGGGTATATCGCAGATGTCCGGGTATATCACAGACGTCCGGGTATATCGCAGATGTCCGGGTATATCTCAGATGTCCGGGTATATCGCAGATGTCCGGGTATATCTCAGATGTCTGGGTATATCACAGATGTCCGGGTATGTCTCAGATGTCCGGGTATATCTCAGATGTCTGGGTATATCACAGATGTCCGGGTATGTCTCAGATGTCCGGGTATATCACAGATGTCCGGGTATATCACAGATGTCCGGGTATATCGCAGATGTCCGGGTATATCACAGATGTCCGGGTATATCACAGATGTCCGGGTATATCACAGATGTCCGGGTATATCACAGATGTCCGGGTATGTCTCAGGTGTCTGGGTATATCACAGATGTCCGGGTATGTCTCAGATGTCCGGGTATATCACAGATGTCCGGGTATATCACAGATGTCCGGGTATATCGCAGATGTCCGGGTATATCACAGACGTCTGGGTATATCGCAGATGTCCGGGTATATCGCAGATGTCCGGGTATATCACAGATGTCCGGGTATATCGCAGATGTCCGGGTATATCACAGATGTCCGGGTATATCGCAGATGTCTGGGTATATCACAGATGTCCGGGTATATCACGGGTGTCCGGGTATGTCTCAGATGTCCGGGTATATCACAGATGTCCGGGTATATCGCAGATGTCCGGGTATATCACAGATGTCCGGGTATATCGCAGATGTCCGGGTATATCACAGATGTCCGGGTATGTCTCAGATGTCCGGGTATATCACAGGTGTCCGGGTATATCACAGGTGTCCGGGTATATCACAGATGTCCGGGTATGTCTCAGATGTCCGGGTATATCACAGATGTCCGGGTATGTCTCAGATGTCCGGGTATATCGCAGATGTCCGGGTATATCGCAGTTGTCCGGGTATATCACAGATGTCTGGGTATATCGCAGATGTCCGGGTATATCTCAGATGTCCGGGTATATCTCAGATGTCCGGGTATATCGCAGATGTCCGGGTATATCACAGATGTCCGGGTATATCGCAGATGTCCGGGTATATCTCAGATGTCTGGGTATATCACAGATGTCCGGGAATGTCTCAGATGTCCGGGTATATCTCAGATGTCCGGGTATATCACAGATGTCCGGGTATATCACAGATGTCCGGGTATATCGCAGATGTCCGGGTATATCACAGATGTCCGGGTATATCACAGATGTCCGGGTATGTCTCAGGTGTCCGGGTATATCACAGATGTCCGGGTATATCACAGACGTCCGGGTATATCGCAGATGTCCGGGTATATCACAGATGTCCGGGTATATCGCAGATGTCCGGGTATATCACAGATGTCCGGGTATATCACAGATGTCCGGGTATATCACAGATGTCCGGGTATGTCTCAGGTGTCCGGGTATATCACAGATGTCCGGGTATATCACAGACGTCCGGGTATATCGCAGATGTCCGGGTATATCACAGATGTCCGGGTATATCGCAGATGTCTGGGTATATCACAGATGTCCGGGTATATCACGGGTGTCCGGGTATGTCTCAGATGTCCGGGTATATCACAGATGTCCGGGTATATCGCAGATGTCTGGGTATATCATAGGTGTCCGGGTATATCGCAGATGTCCGGGTATATCACAGATGTCCGGGTATGTCTCAGATGTCCGGGTATATCGCAGGTGTCCGGGTATGTCACAGGTGTCCGGGTATATCACAGATGTCCGGGTATGTCTCAGATGTCCGGGTATATCACAGGTGTCCGGGTATATCACAGATGTCTGGGTATGTCTCAGATGTCCGGGTATGTCTCAGATGTCCGGGTATGTCTCAGATGTCCGGGTATGTCTCAGATGTCCGAGTATGTCTCAGACGTCCGGGTATATCGCAGATGTCCGGGTATATCGCAGATGTCCGGGTATATCACAGATGTCCGGGTATATCGCAGATGTCCGGGTATATCACAGATGTCCGGGTATATCGCAGATGTCTGGGTATATCACGGGTGTCCGGGTATATCGCAGATGTCCGGGTATATCGCAGATGTCCGGGTATATCTCAGATGTCCGGGTATATCGCAGATGTCCGGGTATATCACAGATGTCCGGGTATATCGCAGATGTCTGGGTATATCACAGATGTCCGGGTATGTCTCAGATGTCCGGGTATATCACAGATGTCCGGGTATATCACAGATGTCCGGGTATATCGCAGATGTCCGGGTATATCACAGATGTCCGGGTATATCACAGATGTCCGGGTATATCACAGATGTCCGGGTATATCACAGATGTCCGGGTATGTCTCAGGTGTCCGGGTATATCACAGATGTCCTGGTATATCACAGACGTCCGGGTATATCGCAGATGTCCGGGTATATCACAGATGTCCGGGTATATCGCAGATGTCTGGGTATATCACAGATGTCCGGGTATATCACGGGTGTCCGGGTATGTCTCAGATGTCCGGGTATATCACAGATGTCCGGGTATATCGCAGATGTCTGGGTATATCATAGGTGTCCGGGTATATCGCAGATGTCCGGGGAAATCACAGATGTCCGGGTATGTCTCAGATGTCCGGGTATATCACAGGTGTCCGGGTATGTCACAGGTGTCCGGGTATATCACAGATGTCCGGGTATGTCTCAGATGTCCGGGTATATCACAGGTGTCCGGGTATATCACAGATGTCTGGGTATGTCTCAGATGTCCGGGTATGTCTCAGATGTCCGGGTATGTCTCAGATGTCCAGGTATGTCTCAGATGTCCGGGTATGTCTCAGACGTCCGGGTATATCGCAGATGTCCGGGTATATCGCAGATGTCCGGGTATATCACAGATGTCCGGGTATATCGCAGATGTCCGGGTATATCACAGATGTCCGTGTATATCGCAGATGTCTGGGTATATCACAGATGTCCGGGTATATCACGGGTGTCCGGGTATGTCTCAGATGTCCGGGTATATCACAGATGTCCGGGTATATCGCAGATGTCCGGGTATATCACAGATGTCCGGGTATATCGCAGATGTCCGGGTATATCACAGGTGTCCGGGTATATCACAGATGTCCGGGTATGTCTCAGATGTCCGGGTATATCACAGGTGTCCGGGTATATCACAGATGTCCGGGTATGTCTCAGATGTCCGGGTATATCGCAGATGTCCGGGTATATCGCAGATGTCCGGGTATATCACAGATGTCCGGGTATATCGCAGATGTCCGGGTATATCTCAGATGTCCGGGTATATCGCAGATGTCCGGGTATATCTCAGATGTCTGGGTATGTCGCAGATGTCCGGGTATATCTCAGATGTCCGCGTATGTCTCAGATGTCCGGGTATATCTCAGATGTCCGGGTATATCACAGATGTCCGGGTATATCACAGATGTCCGGGAATGTCTCAGATGTCCGGGTATATCTCAGATGTCCGGGAATGTCTCAGATGTCCGGGTATATCACAGATGTCCGGGTATGTCTCAGGTGTCCGGGTATATCACAGATGTCCGGGTATATCACAGACGTCCGGGTATATCGCAGATGTCCGGGTATATCGCAGATGTCTGGGTATATCACAGGTGTCTGGGTATATCACGGGTGTCCGGGTATGTCTCAGATGTCCGGGTATATCACAGATGTCCGGGTATATCACAGATGTCCGGGTATATCACAGACGTCCGGGTATATCTCAGATGTCCGGGTATATCACAGATGTTCGGGTATGTCTCAGATGTCCGGGTATGTCACAGATGTCCGGGTATATCACAGATGTCCGGGTATATCACAGACGTCCGGGTATATCTCAGATGTCCGGGTATATCACAGATGTTCGGGTATGTCTCAGATGTCCGGGTATATCACAGACGTCCGGGTATGTCTCAGATGTCCGGGTATATCGCAGATGTCCGGGTATATCGCAGATGTCCGGGTATATCACAGATGTCCGGGTATATCGCAGATGTCCGGGTATATCGCAGATGTCCGGGTATATCTCAGATGTCTGGGTATATCACAGATGTCCGGGTATGTCTCAGATGTCCGGGTATATCTCAGATGTCCGGGTATATCACAGATGTCCGGGTATATCACAGATGTCCGGGTATATCGCAGATGTCCGGGTATGTCTCAGGTGTCCGGGTATATCACAGATGTCCGGGTATATCACAGACGTCCGGGTATATCGCAGATGTCCGGGTATATCACAGATGTCCGGGTATATCGCAGATGTCCGGGTATATCTCAGATGTCTGGGTATATCACAGATGTCCGGGTATGTCTCAGATGTCCGGGTATATCTCAGATGTCTGGGTATATCACAGATGTCCGGGTATGTCTCAGATGTCCGGGTATATCACAGATGTCCGGGTATATCACAGATGTCCGGGTATTTCGCAGATGTCCGGGTATATCACAGATGTCCGGGTATATCACAGATGTCCGGGTATATCACAGATGTCCGGGTATATCACAGATGTCCGGGTATGTCTCAGGTGTCCGGGTATATCACAGATGTCCGGGTATATCACAGACGTCCGGGTATATCGCAGATGTCCGGGTATATCACAGATGTCCGGGTATATCGCAGATGTCTGGGTATATCACAGATGTCCGGGTATATCACGGGTGTCCGGGTATGTCTCAGATGTCCGGGTATATCACAGATGTCCGGGTATATCGCAGATGTCTGGGTATATCATAGATGTCCGGGTATATCGCAGATGTCCGGGTATATCACAGATGTCCGGGTATGTCTCAGATGTCTGGGTATATCACAGGTGTCCGGGTATATCACAGGTGTCCGGGTATATCCCAGATGTCCGGGTATGTCTCAGATGTCCGGGTATATCACAGGTGTCCGGGTATATCACAGATGTCTGGGTATGTCTCAGATGTCCGGGTATGTCTCAGATGTCCGGGTATGTCTCAGATGTCCGGGTATGTCTCAGACGTCCGGATATATCGCAGATGTCCGGGTATATCGCAGATGTCCGGGTATATCTCAGATGTCCGGGTATATCGCAGATGTCCGGGTATATCACAGATGTCCGGGTATATCGCAGATGTCTGGGTATATCACAGATGTCCGGGTATATCACGGGTGTCCGGGTATGTCTCAGATGTCCGGGTATATCACAGATGTCCGGGTATATCGCAGATGTCCGGGTATATCACAGATGTCCGGGTATATCGCAGATGTCCGGGTATATCACAGAAGTCCGGGTATGTCTCAGATGTCCGGGTATATCACAGGTGTCCGGGTATATCACAGGTGTCCGGGTATATCACAGATGTCCGGGTATGTCTCAGATGTCCGGGTATATCACAGGTGTCCGGGTATATCACAGATGTCCGGGTATGTCTCAGATGTCCGGGTATATCGCAGATGTCCGGGTATATCGCAGTTGTCCGGGTATATCACAGATGTCCGGGTATATCGCAGATGTCCGTGTATATCTCAGATGTCCGGGTATATCTCAGATGTCCGGGTATATCGCAGATGTCCGGGTATATCACAGATGTCCGGGTATATCGCAGATGTCCGGGTATATCTCAGATGTCCGGGTATATCGCAGATGTCCGGGTATATCACGGATGTTCGGGTATATCACAGATGTCCGGGAATGTCTCAGATGTCCGGGTATATCTCAGATGTCTGGGTATATCACAGATGTCCGCGTATGTCTCAGATGTCCGGGTATATCGCAGATGTCCGGGTATATCACAGATGTCCGGGTATATCACAGATGTCCGGGTATATCGCAGATGTCCGGGTATATCACAGATGTCCGGGTATATCACAGATGTCCGGGTATATCGCAGATGTCCGGGTATATCGCAGTTGTCCGGGTATATCACAGATGTCCGGGTATATCGCAGATGTCCGTGTATATCTCAGATGTCCGGGTATATCTCAGATGTCCGGGTATATCGCAGATGTCCGGGTATATCACAGATGTCCGGGTATATCGCAGATGTCCGGGTATATCTCAGATGTCCGGGTATATCGCAGATGTCCGGGTATATCACGGATGTTCGGGTATATCACAGATGTCCGGGAATGTCTCAGATGTCCGGGTATATCTCAGATGTCTGGGTATATCACAGATGTCCGCGTATGTCTCAGATGTCCGGGTATATCGCAGATGTCCGGGTATATCACAGATGTCCGGGTATATCGCAGATGTCCGGGTATATCGCAGATGTCCGGGTATATCACAGATGTCCGGGTATATCGCAGATGTCCGGGTATATCTCAGATGTCCGGGTATATCGCAGATGTCTGGGTATATCACGGATGTTCGGGTATATCACAGATGTCCGGGAATGTCTCAGATGTCCGGGTATATCTCAGATGTCTGGGTATATCACAGATGTCCGCGTAAGTCTCAGATGTCCGGGTATATCGCAGATGTCCGGGTATATCACAGATGTCCGGGTATGTCTCAGGTGTCCGGGTATATCACAGGTGTCCGGGTATATCACAGGTGTCCGGGTATATCAGAGGTGTCCGGGTATATCACAGATGTCTGGGTATATCGCAGATGTCCGGGTATATCGCAGATGTCCGGGTATATCTCAGATGTCTGGGTATATCACAGATGTCCGGGAATGTCTCAGATGTCCGGGTATATCTCAGATGTCTGGGTATATCACAGATGTCCGCGTATGTCTCAGATGTCCGGGTATATCACAGATGTCCGGGTATATCACAGATGTCCGGGTATGTCTCAGGTGTCCGGGTATATCACAGATGTCCGGGTATATCACAGACGTCCGGGTATATCGCAGATGTCCGGGTATATCGCAGATGTCTGGGTATATCACAGGTGTCCGGGTATATCACGGGTGTCCGGGTATGTCTCAGATGTCCGGGTATATCACAGATGTCCGGGTATATCACAGATGTCCGGGTATATCACAGACGTCCGGGTATATCTCAGATGTCCGGGTATATCACAGATGTTCGGGTATGTCTCAGATGTCCGGGTATATCACAGACGTCCGGGTATATCTCAGATGTCCGGGTATATCGCAGATGTCCGGGTATATCGCAGATGTCCGGGTATATCACAGATGTCCGGGTATATCGCAGATGTCCGGGTATATCGCAGATGTCCGGGTATATCTCAGATGTCTGGGTATATCACAGATGTCCGGGTATATCGCAGATGTCCGGGTATATCTCAGATGTCTGGGTAAATCACAGATGTCCCGGTATGTCTCAGATGTCCGGGTATATCTCAGATGTCCGGGTATATCACAGATGTCCGGGTATATCGCAGATGTCCGGGTATATCTCAGATGTCTGGGTATATCACAGATGTCCGGGTATGTCTCAGATGTCCGGGTATATCGCAGATGTCCGGGTATATCACAGATGTCCGGGTATGTCTCAGGTGTCCGGGTATATCACAGATGTCCGGGTATATCACAGACGTCCGGGTATATCGCAGACGTCCGGGTATATCACAGATGTCCGGGTATATCGCAGATGTCCGGGTATATCTCAGATGTCCGGGTATATCGCAGATGTCCTGGTATATCACAGATGTCCGGGTATATCGCAGATGTCCGGGTATATCTCAGATGTCTGGGTATATCACAGATGTCCGGGTATGTCTCAGATGTCCGGGTATATCTCAGATGTCTGGGTATATCACAGATGTCCGGGTATGTCTCAGATGTCCGGGTATATCACAGATGTCCGGGTATATCACAGATGTCCGGGTATATCGCAGATGTCCGGGTATATCACAGATGTCCGGGTATATCACAGCTGTCCGGGTATATCACAGATGTCCGGGTATATCACAGATGTCCGGGTATGTCTCCGGTGTCCGGGTATATCACAGATGTCCGGGTATATCACAGACGTCCGGGTATATCGCAGATGTCCGGGTATATCACAGATGTCCGGGTATATCGCAGATGTCTGGGTATATCACAGATGTCCGGGTATATCACGGGTGTCCGGGTATGTCTCAGATGTCCGGGTATATCACAGATGTCCGGGTATATCGCAGATGTCTGGGTATATCATAGATGTCCGGGTATATCGCAGATGTCCGGGTATATCACAGATGTCCGGGTATGTCTCAGATGTCTTGGTATATCACAGGTGTCCGGGTATATCACAGGTGTCCGGGTATATCCCAGATGTCCGGGTATGTCTCAGATGTCCGGGTATATCACAGGTGTCCGGGTATATCACAGATGTCTGGGTATGTCTCAGATGTCCGGGTATGTCTCAGATGTCCGGGTATGTCTCAGATGTCCGGGTATGTCTCAGATGTCCGGGTATGTCTCAGACGTCCGGGTATATCGCAGATGTCCGGGTATATCGCAGATGTCCGGGTATATCACAGATGTCCGGGTATATCGCAGATGTCCGGGTATATCTCAGATGTCCGGGTATATCGCAGATGTCCGGGTATATCGCAGATGTCCGGGTATATCGCAGATGTCTGGGTATATCACAGATGTCCGGGTATATCACGGGTGTCCGGGTATGTCTCAGATGTCCGGGTATATCACAGATGTCCGGGTATATCGCAGATGTCCGGGTATATCACAGATGTCCGGGTATATCGCAGATGTCCGGGTATATCACAGATGTCCGGGTATGTCTCAGATGTCCGGGTATATCACAGGTGTCCGGGTATATCACAGATGTCCGGGTATATCGCAGATGTCCGGGTATATCACAGATGTCCGGGTATGTCTCAGATGTCCGGGTATATCACAGGTGTCCGGGTATATCTCAGATGTCCGGGTATATCGCAGATGTCCGGGTATATCACAGATGTCCGGGTATGTCTCAGATGTCCGGGTATATCACAGGTGTCCGGGTATATCACAGATGTCCGGGTATGTCTCAGATGTCCGGGTATATCGCAGATGTCCGGGTATATCGCAGTTGTCCGGGTATATCACAGATGTCCGGGTATATCGCAGATGTCCGGGTATATCTCAGATGTCCGGGTATATCTCAGATGTCCGGGTATATCGCAGATGTCCGGGTATATCACAGATGTCCGGGTATATCGCAGATGTCCGGGTATATCTCAGATGTCTGGGTATATCACAGATGTCCGGGAATGTCTCAGATGTCCGGGTATATCTCAGATGTCTGGGTATATCACAGATGTCCGCGTATGTCTCAGATGTCCGGGTATATCACAGATGTCCGGGTATATCACAGATGTCCGGGTATGTCTCAGGTGTCCGGGTATATCACAGATGTCCGGGTATATCACAGACGTCCGGGTATATCGCAGATGTCCGGGTATATCGCAGATGTCTGGGTATATCACAGGTGTCCGGGTATATCACGGGTGTCCGGGTATGTCTCAGATGTCCGGGTATATCACAGATGTCCGGGTATATCACAGACGTCCGGGTATATCACAGATGTTCGGGTATGTCTCAGATGTCCGGGTATATCACAGACGTCCGGGTATATCTCAGATGTCCGGGTATATCACAGATGTCCGGGTATATCTCAGATGTCCGGGTATATCACGGGTGTCCGGGTATATCACGGGTGTCTGGGTATATCACGGATGTCCGGGTATATCTCAGATGTCCGGGTATATCACAGATGTCCGGGTAGATCACGGGTGTCCGGGTATATCCCGGGTGTCTGGGTATATCACAGATGTCCGGGTATATCTCAGAGGTCCGGGTATATCACGGGTGTCTGGGTATATCTCAGATGTCCGGGTATATCACAGATGTCCGGGTATATCGCAGATGTCCGGGTATATCTCAGATGTCCGGGTATATCGCAGATGTCCGGGTATATCACAGATGTCCGGGTATATCGCAGATGTCTGGGTATATCACAGATGTCCGGGTATATCACGGGTGTCCGGGTATGTCTCAGATGTCCGGGTATATCACAGATGTCTGGGTATATCGCAGATGTCCGGGTATATCACAGATGTCCGGGTATATCGCAGATGTCCGGGTATATCACAGATGTCCGGGTATGTCTCAGATGTCCGGGTATATCACAGGTGTCCGGGTATATCACAGGTGTCCGGGTATATCACAGATGTCCGGGTATGTCTCAGATGTCCGGGTATATCACAGGTGTCCGGGTATATCACAGATGTCCGGGTATGTCTCAGATGTCCGGGTATATCGCAGATGTCCGGGTATATCGCAGATGTCCGGGTATATCACAGATGTCCGGGTATATCGCAGATGTCCGGGTATATCTCAGATGTCCGGGTATATCGCAGATGTCCGGGTATATCACAGATGTCCGGCTATATCGCAGATGTCCGGGTATATCTCAGATGTCTGGGTATATCACAGATGTCCGGGTATATCTCAGATGTCTGGGTATATCACAGATGTCCGCGTATGTCTCAGATGTCCGGGTATATCACAGATGTCCGGGTATATCACAGATGTCCGGGTATGTCTCAGGTGTCCGGGTATATCACAGATGTCCGGGTATATCACAGACGTCCGGGTATATCGCAGATGTCCGGGTATATCGCAGATGTCTGGGTATATCACAGGTGTCCGGGTATATCACGGGTGTCCGGGTATGTCTCAGATGTCCGGGTATATCACAGATGTCCGGGTATATCACAGACGTCCGGGTATGTCTCAGATGTCCGGGTATATCACGGGTGTCCGGGTATATCACGGGTGTCTGGGTATATCTCAGATGTCCGGGTATATCACAGATGTCCGGGTAGATCACGGGTGTCCGGGTATATCCCGGGTGTCTGGGTATATCACAGATGTCCGGGTATATCTCAGAGGTCCGGGTATATCACGGGTGTCTGGGTATATCTCAGATGTCCGGGTATATCACAGATGTCCGGGTATATCTCAGACGTCCGGGTATAGAATCATAAGATCATAGAATTTACAGTGCAGAAGGAGGCCATTCGGCCCATCGAGTCTGCACCGGCTCTTGGAAAGAGCACCCTACCCAAGGTCAACACCGCCACCCTATCCCCATAACCCAGTAACCCCACCCAACACTAAGGGCAATTTTGGACACTAAGGGCAATTTATCATGGCCAGTCCACCTAACCTGCACATCTTTGGACTGTGGGAGGAAACCGGAGCACCCGGAGGAAACCCACGCACACACGGGGAGGATGTGCAGACTCCGCACAGACAGTGACCCAAGCTGGAATCGAACCTGGGACCCTGGAGCTGTGAAGCGATTGTGCTATCCACAAGGCTACCGTGCTGCCCTGTCTCAGAGGATGTCTCAGATGAGCAGAGGATGTCTCAGATGTCGGGGTATGTCTCAGATGTCCGGGTATATCGCAGATGTCCGGGTATATCTCAGATGTCCGGGTATATCACAGATGTCCGGGTATATCGCAGATGTTCGGGTATATCGCAGATGTTCGGGTATATCACAGATGTCCGGGTATATCACAGATGTCTGGGTATATCACAGATGTCCGGGTATATCGCAGATGTCCGGGTATATCACAGATGTCCGGGTATGTCGCAGACGTCCGGGTATGTCTCAGATGTCCGGGTATATCGCAGATGTCTGGGTATATCACAGATGTCCGGGTGTATAACAGATGTCCGGGTATGTCTCAGATGTCCGGGTATATCGCAGATGTCCGGGTATATCACAGATGTCCGGGAATGTCTCAGATGTCCGGGTATATCTCAGATGTCTGGGTATATCGCAGATGTCCGGGTATGTCTCAGATGTCCGGGTATATCACAGATGTCCGGGTATATCGCAGATGTCCGGGTATGTCTCAGATGTCCGGGTATATTGCAGATGTCCGGGTATATCACAGATGTCCGGGTATGTCTCAGATGTCTGGGTATATCACAGATGTCCGGGTATATCACAGATGTCCGGGTATATCACAGATGTCCGGGATATTACAGATGTCTGGGTATATCACAGATGTCCGGGTATATCACAGATGTCCGGGTATATCACGGATGTCCGGGTATATCACAGATGTCTGGGTATATCACAGATGTCCGGGTATATCACAGATGTCCGGGTATGTCTCAGATGTCCGCGTATATCGCAGATGTCCGGGTATATCACAGATGTCCGGGATATTACAGATGTCTGGGTATATCACAGATGTCCGGGTATATCACAGATGTCCGGGTATATCACAGATGTCCGGGTATATCACGGATGTCCGGGTATATCACAGATGTCTGGGTATATCACAGGTGTCCGGGTATATCACAGATGTCCGGGTATGTCTCAGATGTCCGGGTATGTCGCAGATGTCCGGGTATGTCTCAGATGTCCGGGTATGTCTCAGATGTCCGGGTATGTCTCAGATGTCCGGGTATATCGCAGATGTCCGGGTATGTCGCAGATGTCCGGGTACAGAACAAAGAACAAAGAAAATTACAGCACAGGAACAGGCCCTTCGGCCCTCCCAGCCTGCGCCGATCCAGATCCTTTATCTAAACCTGTCTT
The DNA here is from genome assembly GCF_047496885.1 of Scyliorhinus torazame. Lineage (NCBI taxonomy): Eukaryota > Metazoa > Chordata > Chondrichthyes > Carcharhiniformes > Scyliorhinidae > Scyliorhinus > Scyliorhinus torazame. The sequence goes on from NC_092719.1 coordinate 219,185,630, forward strand.
CTATTTTCCAAGGATCGACTTCCCTCTGTTCCCCGCCCGTTCATATATCTTTCTAGATGCATCTTAAATGATGCTATCGTGTCCGCCTCTACCACCTCCGCTGGCAAAGCGTTCCAGGCACCCACCACCCTCTGCGTAAAAAACTTTCCACGCACATCTCCCTTAAACTTTCCCCCTCTCACCTTGAAATCGTGACCCTTTGTAATTGACACCCCCACTCTTGGAAAAAGCTTGTTGCTATCCACCCTGTCCATCCCTCTCAGAATTCTGTAGACCTCAATCAGGTCCCCCCTCAACCTCCGCCTTTCCAACGAAAACAATCCTAATCTACTCAACCTTTCTTCATAGCTAGCACCCTCCATACCAGGCAACATCGTGGTGAATCTCCTCTGCACCCTCTCTAAAGCATCCACATCCTTCTGGTAATGTGGCGACCAGAACTGCACGCAGTATTCCAAAAGTGGCCTAACCAAAGTCCTATACAAGTGTAACATGACCTGCCGACTCTTGTACTCAATACCCCGTCCGATGAAGGCAAGCATGCTGTATGCCTTCTTGACCACTCTATCGACCTGCCTTGCCACCTTCAGGGTACAATGGACCTGAACTTCCAGATCTCTCTGTACATCAATTTTCCCCAGGACTCTTCCATTGACCGTATAGTCCGCTCTTGAATTAGATCTTCCAAAATGCATCACCTCGCATTTGCCTGGATTGAACTCCATCTGCCATTTCTCCCCGTGTCTGCGTGAGTCTAACACCCACAACTCAAACAGATATGCAGGGTAGGTAGGTGGATTGGCAACGCTAAATTGCCCCTTCATTGGAAAAAAAGAATTGGAAACTGTAAGTTTATAAAATAAAAATTAACATGAAATGAAATTAAAATCTCTTATTGTCACGAGTAGGCTTCAATGAAGTTACTGTGAAAAGCCCCTAGTCGCCACATTCCGGCGCCTGTTCGGGGAGGCTGGTACGGGAATTGAACCGTGCTGCTGGCCTGCATTGGTCTGCTTTAAAAGCCAGCGATTTAGCCCACTGTGCTAAACCAGCCCCTGGTCTCCCCTTTCCTGAGCCTCAGCCAACGACCGCACAGTCTGCCCCAAACGTTGGACATCTAGAATCATGGCTGTGACGTTTTCACCCAAGGCTTCCATCGTGGTCGCCACCTGTTCCGTGTTGGCCTGGGTACAGGCATTGTTGGCACCGTCTCCTGCACCTGGACGCTGGAAGGTTGCTGTAAGCCCTGGCTCTGTGTCTCAGTGAGGGCATGGTCCTTTTCAGAAACGATACTGTCCAGACTACAGCTGTGTCCTGGGATCGGGCAGCCCTGCTCCCTCGGGAATCCCTACCTCCACCTGATGTGTACAGCATTTGTGACGTGCGCACTTAATGGTGACCCAGGAGCCTCTTCACTGAGATGATGCGCGAGGTGCTAAGTCTCTGGGTTGATGGAGGGTGCAGGTGAATGCAGTGTTGAGAGTTCGGTGTCGAACCCCGGACTCGTTGTCTGGGGTGTTGCCCGGGTTGGGTTGGGGGCGATGGAGCTCAGATGGGCCAGCTTCACCTGTTGCTGGTCCGTCAGAACCAAAGATAAGACCCATGGTGCGATCTCGGGAAGGAGTGGTCTGGGAGACAGTTGCTACAGGGACATCACTTTGCACTAGGGGCTCACTTGGTTGCCCCACTCCAACCTCCACCTGGAAGACAGCCCCCTCCTCCACCTCCACCGCGAGCTCCAGCGCCCTTCCGCTTGACGGGGGTGAGAGCCCTGAGGTCCAGCTTGCCCCCTCCTGTCTTCTCCAGCTCCTGGTAATTATGGGCTGTCTTCCTAGGAGGCACATAAAGGACATGGTGAGACGCAGGAAGGTGAGTAACACTGTGGAGTCTGTAGCTGGTGGCATGTGTGTAAATGGCACCTGGCCAAAGGGGGCACTACAGGTGCTGGGGGTTGGTACAGGGTGGGATGTGAGGGAGATGCAAGCAGGTGGGTTTTGATTGGCCTCGGGGTGGGGGTGGGGTGAGGGCTGAGCAGTGAGGGACACGAGTGATCCCAGGGACACAGGCCGATACAGCGATCTTCAAATGTCTCGCTCCGCCCCCCGCTGCCACTTCCGAAAGCCCCCATCCAGCTCCGCCGGAGCGAACCAGCGATTACCACATACCGACCCCCCCCTCTAACCCCATGTGCTGCCTGCACTGTCCCCACACCCTCCGGGCTTGTGGAGTACCGAGCCGGCGAGAACAGCAGCGGTGCCGTCAATAATGCCCCCAAACATGTGTCCCTCCATGAGGCTGCCTCCACTCGCTCCCACACCAACCCCTCCCCCGCTACCCACTGCCTGACTATTGCTATGTTCACCGCCCAGTCATAATTTATAAAGTTCGGAAGGGTCAGCCCCCCGCCCCCCCCCCCCCCCCCCCCCCAGCAGCACCGTCTTCACCCGCGGGATTGTACAAATCCCGATCTCACCGCATTCACCTTTTTAAAGAAAGCCTTGGGGATAAAAATAGGTTCTGAAAGACGAACAGAAACCTCGGGAGTTCCGCCATCTTCACTGTCCGCATCGTCCCCACCAATGACAACGGGAGCGCATCCCATCTCCGAAAGTCCCCCCTCACCTTTTCTACCGACCGACCCAGATTCAGCTTGTCCCAGTCCCGCGCTACCTGGATACCAAATATCGGACGCTCCCGCCCACCACCTTGAACGGCACCTCCCCCAATCTCTTCTCCTGTCCCCTCGCCTGGATCGCAAAGGCCTCACTCTTACCCAGATTCAATTTGTGCCCCGAATTCCGACCGTATCCATATACTCTGTCCAAGCCCCCCAGCGGGTCTGAAATATACAGAAGTAGACCCTGTGCTCCACGCCCCCCCCCGCACACTATACCCGCTAGACCCCTGACGCTCTCAGCACCATCGCCAGTGACTCTATGGCCAAGGCAAAGAACAGTGGGGAGAGTGGCCATCCTGGCCTCGTCCCCCTGTGCAGCCTGAAATAATCCGAGCTCACCCGGTTCGTCCGCACACTCGCCACCGGTGCCTGGTATACCAACCGGAGCCGGTCCACAAAACCCTGCCCAATCCCAAAGCGCCCCAGGACCTCCCACAGATAGTCCCATTCCACCCGATCAAAGGCCTTCTCTGCGTTCATGGCGACCACCACCTCCACCTCCCTTCCCACGGAGGGCATCATAATCACATTCAGTAGCCTCCTGATGTTGGCAACCAGATGCCCCCCCTTCACGAACCCCTTCAGGTCCCCCCCTATCACCCGTGGCACAACAGCATCTATTCTCGAGGCCAAGATCTTAGCCGGTAGTTTGGCATCTCCATTTAGCAGGGAGTTTGGCCTTTATGACCCACATTCCTCCGGGACCGTTTCCTGCTTCAGAATGAGGGAGATCGAAGCCCGTGACAACGTCGGGGGGGGTGGGGGGTGGGGGGGAGCAATTCCAGCTTCCTTGCCTCTTTAAAAACCCTTACCAGCAGCGGCCCCAATATCCCCGAGAACGTCTTATAAAATTCTACCGGGTACCCGTCCGGACCCCGGGGCCTTGCCCGATTGCATCGCCTCCAGCCCCTCCGCCACTTCTACCAGCCTAATTGGGGCCCCCAGACCCGCCACCAACTCCTCGTCCACATTCGGTAACTCCAACCCCTCTAAAAACCGCCTCATCGCCTCCACCCCGGCTGGGGGTTCCGACTTATACAATTTGCTATAAAAGTCCCTAAACACCCCATTGGCCCCCGCCGGGTCCAAGACCATATTCCCTCCTGCGGCCTTGACTTTCCCGACCTCCCTTGCAGCTTTCTCAACTGGTGCGCTAACATCCTCCTCGCCTTCTCCCCAGACACCGCCCCTCTCACCCTTCGAACTGCCGCACTGCCTTACCTGTAGATAGTAACCCAAAGTCCATCTGCCGCTCCTTTAACAGCCCTTCCACCAGGGCCTCAGCATATCTCCTGTTTACCTGCAGGATTCCCTCCACTAGCCTTCTATCTCCGCCCACTCCGCCTTCTCCCTATGTGTCCGAATCGATATAAACTCCCCCCTGACCACTGCCTTCAGTGCCTCCCAAACTGTACCTGCCGAGACCTCCCCGTGTCATTAATCTCAACATATCCCCGGATGGCCTTCCCCACCCGCTCGCACACTTCCTCCTCCGCCAACAACCCCACATCTAACCTCCATTGCGGGCACTGGCTCCCCACTTTGCTCACCCGCAGGTCCACCCAGTGCAGGTATGGTCCGACACCGCTATTGCCGAGAACTCAACATCCACTACCCCCCGTCCTATCAAACACAAGAAAGTCTATTCGGGCGTACACCTTGTGCACATGGGAGAAGAATGAAAATTCCAAACCTCCACGGAGCTCCCCCCCCCCCATAACTAGCCGATGCGAGTCCGGGTCAGGGATCCTCCCCAGCACCCGCCTCATAAATTCAACATCATCCCAGTTCGGGGCATCGTTGTTCACTAATATCACTGGCATCCCCTCCAATTTCCCACTCACCACAACATTCCCCCCCCAGAGTCCGCCACTATACTTCCCATTTCAAAAGCCACCCGCTTGTTGATGATCAAAATCGCCCCCCCCCCCCCCCCTTGTTTTAGAATCCAATGCCAAGTGAAATACCTGCCTACCCACCCCTTCCTCAGTCTAGTCCGGTTCCCCACCTTCAAGTGAGTCTCATGCAGCATAGCCACGCCCGCCTTCAGTCTTTTTAAATGTGCGAACACACGGGCCCTCTTGACCGGCCCATTCAACCCTCGCACGTTCCACGTGGTCAGCTAGGTTGGGGGGCACCTGGCCCCGCCCTCCACCCCCTGCCAATCAACCATAGCCTCTCTTGGTCCCAAAGTGCATTTCCCGGCCTTCATAGGTCACCCACAAATGCGCTGGGTACAGCATGCCAACTTTACCCCCTTCTTGAAGAGGGCCGCCTTGACCTTATTAAAGCTCACTCTCTTGGCCAGCTCTGAACCCAGATCCTGATACACGCGGAGTACACTGCCCTCCCAGTCTGCCTCGCCCCACCGTTCCTTGTCCAGGAATCGGTGCAGTCGCAGCACCATCGCCTTCAGCGGCTCGTTCCTCTGGGGCTTCCTCATTAGCGCCCTGTGTGCTCGATCCACCTCCAGAGGTTGGGCGGATGCTCCCTCTCCCAGCAGCTTCTCCAGCATCTTCCCCACATACGCACTGGCGTTTGCCTCCTCGCTTCCCTCCGGCGGGCCACGATTCTTAGATTCTGCCTGCGAGACTGGTTCTCCAGGTCTTCAACCTTCTCCTGGGTCGCCTCTGCTGATCCCGCATCAGCCCTGTTGTGTTATGTCATTTGGAATAACACAAGCTGCCACTTGATGCAGTTTTGAGTAAAAGATGCTCCAGACTTTGAAGTGGGTTCAATGTGTTTATTGAACTATTAGCACAGTTCTCAACGAGTTCGACTCTCTGCTAATCTAAATGTAGTAACTCAGTCTAACTGAACCAGCCTTGCTCTGAGCCACGTGCTGGGGGGTGATGCTGAGGATACACCCTGTCTCACTCTGTAGATGTTGGTCTATGGAAAGAGGCGGGGTGTGAGTGCCTCATCCCTTTTATAGTGAGATCCCACCCCTGAGTGTCCTGACTGCTCATTGGCCGTGTCCTATTCTATGTGTTGATTAGCTGCATCATGACAAGCCCCATCTCCGCTGCCATCGAGGCGAGCTGCACCTCGTGTTCCCTCACCACCTCCTCCATCTTCTGGATCGCCTGACCCTGGGCCTCCAGCCTCGCCTCCACACAGCCGATCACCGCCTCCATCGAGTCCACCACGTGGGCAGGTCCTCCAGATTCTCCTTGCGTTGCTGGGTGAACCTCTCATTCAGAAAGCTGCTCTGTTCACCACTGAGCCGGCAGGGCCGCTCCCTGCCCCTCCGTCGCCTCCACGTGCATCGCAGGCTTTACTTACTGTTCTCCTCTTTCGTGACCACTTCTGGTCCTCGACTCCATGCACCAGTGGGGACACTCTCTCCGACCAAAACTCCTGCACCTTTTTCCTCCAGACATCCACCCATTAACTGGGGAAAAGGTCTGAAAACACCGCCATGAGCAGGAACCCCCAAATGTGCGACCACTCACACCATGGCCGCCACTGGAGGTTCCTGCTTCCCGAATTTTAATAGCACAAGTGGACCTCGCCGTCGGGAATTCCCCCAGGTGGTGGCGGAGAATTGTGGGTGCCCTGGGAGAATACCGGGTCAGGCCCGCTAATGATGTGCCAACGGCGTTTACTGTACGTACAGAGTGGAACGCATTGGCGCCCCTGGCGAGGGACCGGAGAATTGCGAGTTGGTGTGAATATGGCGTCCACCACAAATTCGGCGTCCATTTGCATTTTACGATTCCGACGTCAGTCGATGGAGAATCCCGCCTTATGTTGTTGGACTATTTGTCAAACTTTAGGGAAGATTAATTAGGGCTGGTGAGTTAGCTAGGAAACATTTTAAATTGTCACAACATGTGATGAAAAATGAGGCGGATAAGAAATCAAAAATTTGTAGTTTTGTTAGTGAGGAGAAAGTATTAATATTAATTGAACCACTAAAAGCAAGATTTAGTGGGCCTTATCAAATTGAAAGGAAATCGAGTGAAGTGAATTGTTGGATAAGTACAGCAGATAGAAGGAAAACTCATGTGAATATGCTCAAAAGATATTTTGATAGAGAAGGAAGGAAGGAGGAGGTGTTAGTCGTTGTAGCTCAGGGAGAAGAGATAAATCCAGATGATTCTGAATTTCACACTCCTCAAATTAGATTGGACAATGAGAAAGTAATAAGAAATTGGAATAAATTATTGAGCTGCCTTCCAGAGGAAAATCAAAATGACTTAAGAGAGTTATTACAGTAACATACAACTGTGTGTGGGAATAAATTGGGAAGTACAAAAGTAATTATGCATGATGTAGATGCAGGAAATGCTATTCCTATTAAGCAACATCCATACAAGCACAGTCCACTAACGGTAGCACAGGTACAAATGGAGATTGACAGCATGCTTAAGAATCATCAAAATGAGTTGCAACGATTGGAGCTCGCCTCTTGTGATGGTACCAAAACCGGATCAAACACAAAGATTGTGTATGGACTATAGAAAAGTCATCGAAGTTATGAAGTCCAATTCGTATCCTATTTTTTGTTTGGAAGACTGTTGAAAAGGTGGAACAAGTGAATTTTATTACCAAACTTGACTTACTTAAAGAATATTGGCAAGTTAATTTATCAGGCAGGGCGAAGGAAGTTTTGGCTTTTATGCAAAAATAATCTGTATCAGGTTAAAGTTCTGTCATTTGGAATGAAGAATGTACCAGCAACATTCAAAATATTGACCAACAAGTTAATTTCTGACTAGATAATTGACGATTTGGTGGTGTTCGGTCAAATGTGGAAGAAGCTTTTGGGCCATTTAAAGGAATTGTTCTATTGACTAGAGGAGACTGGATTGGTGGTAAATTTGGCTAAAAGTGAATTTGCAAAAGCTCGAGTCACATACAATTGGACATGGTCGGGATGGCCCCCCGGAATGTGAAAACGAAAGCTATCAGGGAGTTTCCAAATACCATCAACAAGGAGAGAGGTTCTGAGATTTCTGGGCATGAGTGGTTTCTACCAGAAATTCATGTCAAATTTCAGCAGTGAGGTTTCTCCACTGACTGAACTTCTGAAAAGGCACAGGAAGTGTCAGTGGACATCAGAATGTCAGGAGGCATTTGATAATCTGAAAATGTGTTAACCTTCGAACCAGTGTTTTTTTTTAGAGTACCCAATTCATTTTTTCCAATTAAGGGGCAATTTAGCGTGGCCAATCCATCGACTCTGCATATCTTTTGCTTGTGGGGGCGAAACCCACGCAAACACGGGGAGAATGTGCAGTCTCCACACGGACAGTGACCCAGAGCCAGGATCGAACCCAGGACCTCGGCGCCGTGAGGCAACAATGCTAACCATTGCGCCACCGTGCTGCCCCCACACCAGTGTTGATGATGCCTAATTATGCCAAACAATTTAAAGTGGCAACCAATGTGAGTATGTGAGCTTTGGTGCTGTACTGTCGCAGGAAGATGCAAAAGTACAGATGGCTTTGAAAGCAGACCAAGGCAGGCCAGCAGCACGGTTCAATTCCCGTAACAGCCTCCCCGAACAAGCGCCGGAACATGGCGACTAGGGGCTTTTCACAGTAACTTCATTTGAAGCCGACTTGTGACAATAAGCGGTTTTCATTTAATTTTCATTTCAAGTATCGAAAGGCCTGTCGGTTATTTGTCTCAGAAACAAAATATTCATCAAAAGAAATATTCGACCATTGAGAAGGAGACACTGGGTTAGGTAGTGGCGTCACAACATTTTGACATTTATGTTGCTAACAATTCATCTGAGACAATTGTATAGACAGACCATAATCCATTAATGTTTTTGGGAACGGCTAAAGATTGAAATGCAAGACTGTTCAGATGGAGTTTATTGTTACAACCTTTTAACTTTAAAATTACACATGTGCAGGAAGAGAAAATGTGATTGTCGCTGCTTTATCACAACAATGAAGTGTGAGAAGACTAAAAAGTTTGAAGGTGGTAAAGAAGACTGAAATCGACTATACTCATGTTTACGTTGTTACGACACCCTGGGCTAATGCGTGGTCACTTTCAGCCCCACTTGCTCCAGAGTCACAATGCAAGAGAATTAACTAACAATTCTTATAAAAATACCCAAAGTCTTTGGACCTTGGCTGCTCAATAATTACAGTCACCAGGTTTGCAAATTTAAAAACAATTACTGCTTGTTAATAACAAGAACTATAATGAAATATGCAGCAAATACAACTAGTTAACTATTAACTAACTCCCCATTTTAACTTTCCCCCCCCCCACCATCTAAACACACGCATGAGACAGACAAACACAGAGTGGTGGAAAGGGTTAAAAATCACCAGTGAAAGGCAAAAGAGTCTTTGTATCAGATGATGGTGTTTGCACACCATTCTTCACAACACACTTTCAGGTTAAAGTCTCTTTTTGCAGCCTGTACCGGTCTTCTCTGTAGAATCATTCATTCGTTAATGTTCTCTGTAGTTTCGAAATGCAATACTCACAGACTTTCTGGAGAGGCACCTTATATCTCTTGAAACTATGCTTTCAGTTCATGGTTTATATTCAGGTCTCTGTAGGTTATGTAATATAGTCCTCACAAGTGGCTTTCTGGAGGGATCTAGCACTCACAGCAGTCTGGAGGGATATAGCACTCACAGCAGTCTGGAGGGATCTAGCACTCACAGCAGTCTGGAGGGATCTAGCACTCACAGCAGTCTGGAGGGATATAGCACTCACAGCAGTCTGGAGGGATATAGCACTCACAGCAGTCTGGAGGGATATAGCATTCACAGCAGTCTGGAGGGATATAGCACTCACAGCAGTCTGGAGGGATATATCACTCACAGCAGTCTGGAGGGATATATCACTCACAGCAGTCTGGAGGGATATAGCACTCACAGCAGTCTGGAGGGATCTAGCACTCACAGCAGTCTTGAGGGATATAGCACTCACAGCAGTCTGGAGGGATATAGCACTCACAGCAGTCTGGAGGGATATAGCACTCACAGCAGTCTGGAGGGATATAGCACTCACAGCAGTCTGGAGGGATATAGCACTCACAGCAGTCTGGAGGATATAGCACTCACAGCAGTCTGGAGGGATATATCACTCAGCAGGCCTTTTGGAGGGGGATTTAGTCGATTCTGCCTGTTTTTCTGGAGAGAGAGACAGCACTCGCAGCAGCTTTTCTGGGGAGAGTTTGCAGGTTCTTAACCTTGAGCTGCCAGAATCAAAATTGGAACTCCTCAGGACTCTGAAAAGTACGCCACTTGGGATATAATCCACTCACCACCTGTTATCAGACAGAGAACAGTCTTTCGGGACAATTCATTGGCCACTAGCCAATTAATCAAACTGAGTCCGAACCCATCTCTCTCACGGGAGCCGGCAAGTCTGTTATCTCCTGTTCAAACCAACCCAGACCAACACAGTGGTCTCTCCTGTAACTTCTGGATTATTCTGTTTGAATTAAAGATATAGGCTGCTTGCCTTAAAGGCACATGTCCATTAATCGCCCATGGATCAAAATAATAGCAGCAAAATAAAAGAAAGGGGTGATGAGTGAATAAACAGGAAGGATCCTTACAACATTTGCATGTTTAAATATCATATGGTATATATCTTATAGAGTATAAGTTGTTTTTACTGATGAAAATGTTTAAAGTTAAAGGGCTTTTTATATTGCTGGTTCATTTTTCTTAATGGGAGGTGTGATGAATGCAGGAATTTGTATTATAAGTATTTGGTGAATTAAGTGTTAAAAGCCTGGGTTAAAGTGTGTTTGACTGCTGAAGTCATGTTTTAAAAGTATCTTGGTTTGAAAGACAACAACGCTTTTAGGAGTCAGAGAGGCAAATAACCACTGCAAAATGTTTGGGCTTATGCAATTTTGTTTTGATTAAGGGGATTCCCATGGGGGGTAATTAGTTTTCAGCTTGGTGAGATGATGTAATTGCTGGGTGGAACAAAGGCATCAGGTGTTTTGAGAAAGCATTTTTAGTTTTAGTTCTGTTCTGGATCGAGCTAGGACTGCAAGTCTCTGCAGTTTAATTGAAAAGAGATTAACGCTCTTTAAAGCAGTGTAGACTTGCCTGAGGACAAGGGGAAGCTGAAGTAAGCCAGTCGAAACAGCCAGAATTTCTGACAGGAGTCAGGTCGTTTCTGTAAAGCAGTGTCAAAAGATCTCTTTCTCCATGAACTCCCTCCTGGACCGAGGTGTCCTTTCCTCACAGTCTTACCAAGTTAAAATTAAATATTGGGGTTTCGGTCCCGTACCCGAGCCACTGTAGATGTAACAGTAGACCACAAAAGGTCAAGAAGATTGAGGATCACTGAGTGGGCACTGGGGGGGGGGGGGTCACAATTCCCTTCCACTCGGGTTATTCTCTATTCCAACTTATTCCATCGGGCAGGTGATACAAAAGTCTGGGAACACGCACTAACAGCCTCTTCCCCGCTGTTACCAGACTCCTAAACCACCCTCTTATGGACTGAACTGATCTCTTCACACATCTTCCCTACTGAGCAGTACTACGCTCCGTATGCTTCACCCGATGCCTGTGTCTCTGTATTTACGTTGTGTATCTATCGTATGTCCTGTGTTTTTTCATGAATGGAACGACCTGTCCAGACTGAACCCAGGACAATACTTTTCACTGTACCTCGGTACACGTGACAAATTGAAATCTGTCGCTTGGGGCAATGGAAATGTCAATTGTGTACTATTAAATCACGTTGCACCTTTACACCCGATACATGTGCAGCCTCTGCCAGGTTAATTTCACTGTCGGCCTGCCTGCACCCCCACCCGCCTGATGCCCACTGCCTCCCCCACCCTCTGCCTTCCCCACCGGGCACAGTGTTCCAAGATTAAATGCCCCCGCTGGGTTTGAGCATGACGTCAGCAGACAGACAGGAGTCAGACTTTGGCATAAACTGAGGAGCTCCAGAGCTTCGCTCACAGCGAGTGAGCATCCTTATAGAGCGATCCACTGACGGTGCGACACAGGCCCATCACCCTGGGGGGGATGTTACACAGAGCCTGGGACAATGGAACATGGGGAATGGGGGGGGGGGGCAAGAGAGGGTGGGATAATGGGGGAAGGTGAGGGATGGGGGATGGGGGAAGGAGGGAGGTTGAGGAGGAAGGAGGAGAATGGGGAAGGAGGAAGATTGGAGAGGAAGGAGGGAGATGAAGGGATGGGGAAGGAGGGGGATGGGGGGGATCGGGGGTTGGGGTAAGCTGATGGACAAAGCCTTGCCCTATGAGAAGCGGGTGAGGATGAGGGCCTTCCTGGTCCTCCAGCATGCTGGGCCTGTCTGCCCCCCGCCTGTCCTCCATCCTCTGGCTCCTCCTGTGGCTCCTCCACCGGCTCATCCTCCATCCCCTCCTGGTTCGCTTCCTCCTCCTCAGACAAGGCCGCATGTCCCTCCTCCTCCACCACGCTGCTGTGACAGGTTGTAGAGGGCACAGCAGACCACCACAAAGCAGCAGCCCCTCTGTGGGGTGTATTGTAGGCTACCACCAGAGCAGCCCAGGTATCGGAATCACATTGTGAGCGGTCCGATGCGCCGCTCATTGGCAGCACGGGCAGCAATATCGGCCTCGTTATATCAGGCCTTTGCCTTGGTCTCCTGCCTCAGCACTGGGGTCATCAGCCAGGACCTCAGGGGGTACCCCTTATGCGCCAAGAGCGAACCCGGCATCCTGGTGTGGTCCTTGAAGATGCCGGGGATCTCCGGGTGCCCCAGGATGTAGCTGCCGTGCACACTTCCTGGGAAGCGTGCACACTCGTGCAAGACCAGAAAGAGGTGGCCGCACACGAGTTGAACATCCAGGGAGTGGAACCCTTCCTGTTAATGAAGGTCACTCCCTGATGCGCGAGGCGACATGCACGACATCAATTACCCCCTGGACCTGGAGCATCCCAGCGATGGCGGAGACCCTTGCTGCCGGGGCATCTTGTGGGCTTGGTGCAGCTCAAAGTTGATGATAGTCAACTGCCCGGCATACAGGATATCTGTGACCCGGATGCACTTGTGGGCTGCAGCTTGAACCGGTGGTATAAAGGTTCAGGGCTGCAGTGACCTTCATGGCCACTTGGAGCAGGCGCCCTCCTCCTCCGCGGGGTGCCAGGTCCGCGAGGACGTGGCACAGGTGCCGCACTGACTCCTTGTTGAGATGTCTCCTGTGACACATGCTGTCCGTCATCTCCTTGTATGAGCAACGACGCCTGTACACCTTGGGCTGTCGCCGGCGTCCCCCTCTGGGTCCCTCCTTGGCCTGATGGGCGGCTGGGTTCTGCAGGATGTGCGGCGGCCCCCCGCACATGGGGTGCTGTCTCCAGCCTGCGTCGACGCTGCTGCCTTGTCAGGGGCGTGATCAATGCCGCGCACCAGATCCCGCAGCATCTTCTTGCTTCAAACCGGATTGACTTCTGGACTCGTACGCCCCCCTGAGCCCGGCGTTCCAGGACTCAGGAATCTTAGATAAACTTGTCCTTCTTTCCAGCTACACAAAAGGAAGGAAACAGCAACCGCAGCCTCCAGGCATTTGCAGCCACCAGCCTTCAGCTGGGCAGCTAGAGGCTGCTCACAGTCAGTGGGCGTTCTAGTGACCTTCAGCATTGAGACCCAATGCAGAGCTCTGTCCTGGAAGTGTTTGGTAGGACAGACTGAAGTTGCCCCTATAATGGGTCTCCTCCTATTGAAAGATGGCTTGAAGGTCTCACAGACGGAAAGCCCCAAAACCCCTACCCGGGTCCAGGGGGTGATAGACGGGATGCATGTCCCCCTACGAACAGCTGCAGATAACAGGCCACAGTACACAACCCGAAAGGTGTTCCACTCGATAAATGTGCAGCTGATATGTGACCATCAGATGTGCACTATACACGCCTGTGCCCGGTACCTGGGCAGTGTGCACGACGCCATCATCCTGGCACACTCGACGATTCCTGACATGTTCGAGATGCCCCCCGGAGATGCCAACCTGGAGGCCACAGACCGATGTGGAGACCCACTACAACGAAACCCATGCCACGACCAGGGTTGTGATCGAGCGGTGCGTCGGCCTTCTGAAGGTGTGGTTCAGGTGCCTGGACCGCTCTGGAGGGACCATCCAGTATGATGCTGGGAGGGTCTCCAGCATCGTGGTGGCCTGCTGTGTCCTCCACAGCATCGCACAGCAGAGGTGCGATGTGTTGGAGGAGGAGGTGGAACACCAGGCCTCGTCCGACAAGGAGGATGCGGGGGAGGGCGAGGGTGGGCAGGACATGGGGCCCAGGCAGGCCCGGGACGCCTCACGACGTGTGCGCCTGGGCCAACGTGCACGGGACGCTCTAATCGCCTCCAGGTTCACCGACCCGGGGCACGGACACCGCATCTCAATCCCACACTCTCCCCCCCCACCCACCGCACCCCTATGTTGCTAACGTTTGGTTGGCCCTTAATTCGTAATTTGCTCTGTTTTATAACCTTTGCTCTAGAGTCACCAGGTATCTTTATGATACCGCCACGAGGTTCAAGTTCAAGTACTGATCAATAACTCAACACACCAATTAGTAAGATTCAAATCAAAACACATTTATTATATACAGTAAGTCACTACTCATGCATAAACTCCACTTTCTGGACTATTTCTATCACTAAAAGGCCTATACTTAGCTTTGGAATTGGCCCACCAGGTCAGGGGAACAAAATGGCCTTTCGTGCAGGTCCTGAGTCCGCAGGATTCAAAAGCTGGTATGGACTGGTAGCTAGGAGCGCCTATCTCGTAGCGAGCGTTGACTGGAGACTTACTTGGTTGGTGCGGCAGTTGGACAGGTCACTCTCACGGGTTGATTCGCGTTGCTGAGTGACCCTGCCAAAGAAGGACGATTTGAACTTGGGGACTTTACTTTATAATCCCCAGGGGTTTCCCGCCCTTTGGGGCGGACCCCGTACCTGGTTCCAAGTGATTGGACTGGGTTCCAATCACTTGGATCGATTTCTCCAATACTGGAGTTGTTCCCTGATCGCTGGGCGGTTCCTAAATGTCCGTTGGCCTTCCTTTGTCTTGGCTCCTGCTGGCGCCGAGGAGTCTGGCTTGGCTTTATTCACCTGAAGTGTGTCAATTGTGCCCGGGAATCGCTCATTACTATGCAGATGGCTGCTGGTTTCAGTGCTGTCTGGTTTTTGCAAGTTCCAACACACAGGATTTCTGTACTTGCTGGTTTTAGCCCGTGTTGGCTGAATTTCCCTTTAGTCTTTACGGTTCTCCATTTTAAGTCGGGAAGTGGCCAACCGACCACCCCCTACCTGCATCCCCCTCCGTGTTACATACCTGCCGCACTATGGGGTGGGGCCCTGGATTGGCAGTAACAGCGGGTCTGGTCCTTGGGATGGTCGGTGATGACAACCCGCTCTGCTATGAGCTCTGGTGCTCCGCATCGTCTGACAACGTCTGACTCCTGCCCAGGGTAACACTTTCCACCATCCACCTGGGTGATCCCTGCATGCGCGCTGGACATTTCATCACACGGGTGCCATCCGATCCCTGGGGTGACGGTGGTGGGGATTGTCGGGGGATGGGGGCGGGGGGGGAGCCCGTGCAACCCACAGGGTCCACCCATTCTTCCCTCCAACGTCCGCCCATTCCGCCCCCCATCCCCTGACCAACCCAGACCAGCCCACCCCCACACCCATCTGATTAGTAAGTTTGCGGACGACACAAAGGTTGGTGGAATTGCAGATAGCGATGAGGACTGTCAGAGGATACAGCAGGATTTAGATCGTTTGGAGACTTGGGCGGAGAGATGGCAGATGGAGTTTGATCCGGACAAATGTGAGGTAATACATTTTGGAAGGTCTAATGCAGGTAGGGAATATACAGTGAATGGTAGAACCCTCAAGTGTATTGACAGTCAGAGAGATCTAGGTGTACAGGTCCACAGGTCACTGAAAGGGGTAACACAGGTGGAGAAGGTAGTCAAGAAGGCATATGGCATGCTTGCCTTCATTGGCCGGGGCATTGAGTATAAAAATTGGCAAGTCATGTTGCAGCTGTATAGAACCTTAGTTAGGCCACACTTGGAGTATAGTGTTCAATTCTGGTCGCCACACTACCAGAAGGATGTGGAGGCTTTAGAGAGGGTGCAGAAGAGATTAACCAGGATGTTGCCTGGTATGGAGGGCATTAGCTATGAGGAGCGGTTGAATAAACTCGGTTTGTTCTCACTGGAACAACGGAGGTTGAGGGGCGACCTGATAGAGGTCTACAAAATTATGAGGGGCATAGACAGAGTGGATAGTCAGAGGCTTTTCCCCAGGGTAGAGGGGTCAATTACTAGGGGGCATAGGTTTAAGGTGCGAGGGGCAAGGTTTAGAGTAGATGTACGAGGCACGTTTTTTACACAGAGGGTAGTGGGTGCCTGGAACTCGCTACCGGAGGAGGTGGTGGAAGTAGGGACGATAGTGACATTTAAGGGGCAACTTGACAAATACATGAATAGGATGGGAATAGAGGGATACGGACCCAGGAAGTGTAGAAGATTGTAGTTTAGTCGGGCAGCATGGTCGGCACTGGCTTGGAGGGCCGAAGGGCCTGTTCCTGTGCTGTACATTTCTTTGTTCTTTGTTCCATCAGACAGCGCACTGAGGTAACGGTGGCAACAGGTGTTTAATGTGAACAAATATTTACAGATTCATGCCCTAGCCTCTATAACTAAACTGTGCCCTGCACCTGTGCCAACCTAACCGGTGTCTAGCTTTCTGGCCTAACAGGCCCTAACGCTACGTCTAGGTGGATCCCCAGACAGTACAGCAGGAGTGGAGGCGGCCTGCCGTGATTCCCGCCCTGCACCTGGTCCCCGTTGCCGGGCATCTCCTGGGGCGAGCCGGCCTAGCTGGTCCCGGCTGCTGCTCAGGTGTCCCAGCCAGCGTGATGCTGCTCTCTGTTGCCCGCTGCCTACCAGGTGCACCAGGGACCGATGGGGGGGGGGGGAGTCCGAGGGCTGCTGACCGGCACCTACCCTGCAGGAGTCACCGGCACGGTCCCCATCATCTCCTCCTCCCTCGGGGTGGCCGATGGCCCCCGGGCTACTCCATGGGACGGGGGTGTGAGTGGAACCGTCCCCCGAGGCCCCCCTGACACCTGGCGCTGCCAGTCCTGGAGGCCCGTTCTGATCTCCACCAGCGTCTGCACGTTCGCGGCCATGGAGCACAGGGAGTGGGTGGGGGGGGGGGGTGGTGTTGGCATGAGTGTGGTGGGGATGTGAGGATTGTGAGGGTGGGGGTGGGGGTGAGGGTGGGGGTGGTGGTGTGGGGTGAGGGAGGGAGTGGGGGTGGGGGTTGGGGGGGTGAGGGTGTGGGTGGGGGTGAGGGTGGTGGGGAGTGAGGGTGGGGTGAGGGTGGGGGTGAGGGTGGTGTGGGGGTGAGGGTGGTGGGGAGTGAGGGTGGGGGTGAGGGTGGGGGTGAGGGTGGTGTGGAGGTGAGGGTGGGGGTGGGGGTGGTGTGGGGGTGAGGGTGGGGGTGGTGTGGGGGTGAGGGTGGCGGTTTGGGTGAGGATGGGTGTGAGAGTGGTGTGGGGGTGAGGGTGAGGCTGGGGGTGAGGCTGGGGGTGAGGGTGAGAGTGGTGTGCGGGTGGGGGTGAGGGTGAGGGTAGGGGTGAGGGTAGGGGTGAGGGTGGGGGTAAGGGTGAGGGGGTGGGGGAGTGAGGGTGGGGGGTGAGGGTGGGGGGTGAGGGTGGGGGTGAGGGTGGGGGTGAGGGTTGGGGTGAGGGTGGGGGTGAGGTTGGGGGTGGGGGTGGGGCTGGAATTTACCACAAATGTCCTTTGGTCTTATTAGTCCAGGGGTTTGTAACATACCCCTCCACTGGACACAATCCCTCCACTAGACACAGTCCCTCCACTGGACACAGTCCCTCCACTGGACACAGTCCCTCCACTGGACACAGTCCCTCCACTGGACACAGTCCCTCCACTGGACACAATCCCTCCACTGGACACAATCCCTCCACTAGACACAGTCCCTCCAGTGGACACAGTCCCTCCACTGGACACAGTCCCACCACTGCGCACCCTCCCTCCACTAGACACAGTCCCTCCACTGGACACAGTCCCTCCTCTGGACACAGTCCCTCCACTGAACACAGTCCCTCCACTGGACACAATCCCTCCACTGGACACCGTCTCTCTACTGGACACAATCCCTCCACTGGACACAGTCTCTCCACTGGGCACAGTCCCTCCACTGGACACCATCTCTCCACTGGACACAATCCCTCCACTGGACACCGTCTCTCCACTGGACACAGTCCCTCCACTGGACACAGTCCCTCCACTGGACACAGTCCCTCCTCTGGACACAGTCCCTCCACTGAACACAGTCCCTCCACTGAACACAGTCCCTCCACTGGACACAATCCCTCCACTGGACACCGTCTCTCTACTGGACACAATCCCTCCACTGGACACAGTCTCTCCACTGGGCACAGTCCCTCCACTGGACACCGTCTCTCCACTGGACACAATCCCTCCACTGGACACCGTCTCTCCACTGGACACAGTCCCTCCACTGGACACAGTCCCTCCACTGGACACAGTCCCTCCACTGGACACAGTCCCTCCACTGGACACAGTCCTTCCACTGGACACAATCCCTCCACTGGACACCGTCTCTCTACTGGACACAATCCCTCCACTGGACACAGTCCCTCCACTGGACACCGTCTCTCCACTGGACACAATCCCTCCACTGGACACCGTCTCTCCACTGGACACAATCCCTCCACTGGACACAGTCCCTCTTCTGGGCACCTTCCCTCCACTAGACACCTTCCCTCCACTAGACACAGTCCCTCCACTGGACACAGTCCCTCCACTGGACACAGTCCCTCCACTGGACACAGTCCCTCCACTGGACACAATCCCTCCACTGGACACAATCGCTCCACTGGACACAATCCCTCCACTGGACACAATCCCTCCACTGGACACAGTCCCTCCACTGGACACAGTCCCACCACTGCTCACCCTCCCTCCACTAGACACAGTCCCTCCACTGGACACAATCCCTCCACTGGACACAGTCCCTCCACTGGACACAGTCCCTCCACTGGACACAGTCCCTCCACTGGACACAGTCCCTCCACTGGACACAATCCCTCCACTAGACACAGTGCCTCCACTGGACACAGTCCCTCCACTGGACACAGTCCCACCGCTGCGCACCCTCCCTCCACTAGACACAGTCCCTCCACTGGACACAATCCCTCCACTAGACACAGTCCTTCCACTGGACACAGTCCCTCCACTGGACACAGTCCCTCCACTGGACACAATCCCTCCACTGGACACAATCCCTCCACTGGACACAATCTCTCCACTGGGCACCGTCTCTCTACTGGACACAATCCCTCCACTAGACACAGTCTCTCCACTGGGCACAGTCCCTCCACTGGACCCCGTCTCTCCACTGGACACAATCCCTCCACTGGACACCGTCTCTGCACTGGTCACAATCCCTCCACTGGACACAGTCCCTCTTCTGGGCACCTTCCCTCCACTAGACACAGTCCCTCCACTGGACACAATCCCTCCACTGGACACAATCCTTCCACTGGACACAATCCCTCCACTGGACACCGTCTGTCCACTAGACACAGTCCCTCCACTGGACACAGTCCCACCACTGGACACAATCCCTCCACTGGACACCGTCCCTCCACTGGGCACAATCCCTCCACTGGGCAGGCTCCCTCCACTGGACACCGTCCCTCCACTGGACACTATCCCTCCACTGGACACTGTCCCTCCACTGGACACTGTCCCTCCACTGGACACCGTCCCTCCACTGGACACCATCCCTCCACTGGACACCGTCCCTCCACTGGATACTGGCCCTCCACTGGACACCGGCCCTCCACTGGACACTGCCCCTCCACTGGGCACCGTCCTTCCACTGGACACCGTCCCTCCACTGGACACCATCGCTCCACTGGACACAATCCTGCCACTGGACACCATCCCTCCACGGACACCATCTCTCCACTGGACACCGTCCCTCCATTGGACACCGTCCCTCCACTGGACACCATCGCTCCACTGGACACCATCCCTCCACTGGACACCATCGCTCCACTGGACACAATCCTGCCACTGGACACAATCCTGCCACTGGACACCATCCCTCCATGGACACCATCTGTCCACTGGACACCGTTCCTCCATTGGACACCATCGCTCCAATGGACACCATCCCTCCACTGGATACCATCCTTCCACTGGATACCATCCCTCCACAGGACACCATCCCTCCACTGGACACAATCACTCTACTGGACACTGTCCCTCCACTGGACACTGTCCCTCCACTGGACACCATCCCTCCACTGGACACCGTCCCTCCACTGGACACCATCCCTCCACTGGACACCATCCCTCCATTGGACACCATTCCTCCACTGGACACCATCCCTCCACTGGACACAATCACACCACTGGACATCATCCCTCCATGGGACACCGTTCCTCCACTGGACACAATCCCTCCACTGGACACCATCCCTCCACTGGATACCATCCCTCCACTGGACACAATCACTCCACTGGACCCAATCACTCCACTGGACACCGTCCCTCCACTGGACACCGTCGCTCCACTGGACACCGTTCCTCCACTGGACACCGTCCCTCCAAAGGACACCATCCCTCCAGTGGACACAATCACTCCACTGGACATCATCCCTCCACTGGACACCATCCCTCCACTGGACACAATCACACCACTGGACAACATCCCTCCACTGGCCACCATTCCACCACTGGACACAATCCCTCCACCTGACACCATCCCTCCACTGGACACCATCCCTCCACTGGACACCAACCCTCCTCTGGAAACCATCCCTCCACTGGACACAATCCTGCCACTGGACACCATCCCTCCATTGGACACCATCCCTCCACTGGGCACCATCCCTCCACTGGACACAATTCCTCCACTGGAAACAATCCCTCCACTAGACACAATCCTGCCACTGGACACCGTCCCTCCATTGGACACCATCCCTCCACTGGACACCATCTCTCCACTGGACACCACCCCTCCACTGGACACAATCCTGCCACTGGACACCGTCCCTCCATTGGACACCATCTCTCCACTGGACACCATCCCTCCACTGGACACCAACCCTCCACTGCACACCTTCCCTCCACTGGACACCATCCCTCCACTGGACACCATCCCTCCACTGGACACAATCCCTCCACTGGACACCGTTCCTCCACTGGACACCGTCCCTCCACTGGACACAATCCTGCCACTGGACACCATC